>NC_053024.1:233242076-233604944 GCF_003073215.2 Triticum urartu
ATCCACCGTAACGGGTCGCCGTTAAGCTATCGGGTCCGGTTTTGGATCCGATAACCTGCTAACAGCCCGAACAAATGAGGATTTTCCATGTGTAAAATTCTCATTGGCCAGAGGAAACACGTGTTAGCTCACCATTGGGACATATGTCATCCATTAATTGGACATGAGCCTCCTATGATACGTCGACACGTGGCACAGCCCAACAGAGGCCCATTCCGGTGAAAAGGCCGTCCCATTTGACTTGGTCAAAAGGTAACGGGCCGGCCCACGGAAAGCTTGTTAATGGCCTCTTTGTATATAGCCCATTTATGCCCGCTAACTCACGTCCCATTACGACCTATCGGAATTAAGCCCAGTAGCTTCATCTAGGCCGTCCAATATGATTCCAGCCTGTTGTAACTTCCAGCACATGTATGGCCCATGATGTCTTTCGGCCCATATGAGGCCATTTGTAACTCTTGGCCCATTAACGGCCCGTGGTGAATCTGGCCCACAATGAACAGTGCACCGCTTTATACCCATCAACGGCCCGTTATTCCATTGGGCCGTTTCCAACCCGTGTTATCTTTCGGCCTTCTCAGGGCCCATTTATTCTTGGGCTCATTTCCAGCATTCGGTTACTTATGACCCGTTACTGTCCTTTTCCGCTTGTGGGCCAAATTCAGCCCGTGGTTACAATCGGCTCGTTTGCGGCCCGTTAATCCATTGCGCCATTTTCAAAGTGTCATAAAAAACGGCCTATTAACGACGACACGTTATTGTCGGTCCATGAATGGACGATTCCAAATCTAGCCCGTATATGGCCCATAATGTGGTATGTTATCGGCCCATGTTTGGCCTATTGATCATACGGCTCGTAGAAGGCCCATTGATGCTACGGCCCGTGAAGGCCCATTGTTTCTATGGCCCTTAGAATGCCCATTGTTTCTACGACCCGTAGGAGGCCCATGGTAACTACAGTAAATATGTAGCCCATTGTGGCCTAGTTTTTAAAAAATAGGTTATTGCGGCCACTAGAAAACCGCGGAAAAAAACTGCACTAACTACAAGCAAACAAATAAACAAGACAACAAGGAAATAAATAAGCAAGCAACTTACGCTAGGCTATCACGGCTACACATATTACATCCACTAAGCATCAAAGTTCACCACCAGTGCAAATATAGGGAACAAAGCAGCATATCATATACACTGGTTGTGAAAGTTGGCGACCAGTGCAAATAAACGGCGCAGCAAAACAAGTGCAGAATTGAAACCACTTCCGAAGAGCTCAAGAAACAATATCTTAGGTACCCATAATGCTGGCAAGATGCTTAGCAAGCTTATTAACTTTCTCATGTTTGGCGCTTAAATCCAACAACACTTGTTGTTGCACCATAAAGTATGCATCCGAATTCTGAATGGACTTCCTTAGTCCTTCAGCTTCCTGTCACAGCACATCTGATCGATGTCTTTCAACTTGAAGTTGAGACTCAAGAAGACGAACTGATTCAGGCAGCCAGTTCGAAGAGCTTGTGCCAGCAGTAGTGGCCAGTAACTCGAACACTACATCAAGACAGGACTTTTGGGTTCTCTAACTATCATCAAGATAGATTTTATCAGCTTTGTTGGAGACCGACGGGGAGGTCTCACTATCTTGAACCTTATCTGCATTACTTCCTTTACCATTGCATAACAGGGTATTGTTCTCCAATATTTTTTCCGCATTCTAAAAGAGAAACAAGCAGACACATCACAGGTTTACCATGTTGTATATGAAACTCATTTTAGCAAATCAGTTTAGTAGTAAAGTGGACAGGATAACAGCATGAAACAAACATATATCTATGTACCATGGTCACTTTATGGTGTATATCATTCTAGTTTTTGTTGCCAAATCAAGATAGAGACATAGTTCAAATAATAGTCGTTCAAGACAAAGCAGAATAGACAGAATATAAGTGTGGGAAACTATAGGGCATTAACAACACTTGTAATGTGCATGACATGAGAACATAACTGTTTATTCAATTGAAACTGAAATCAACATAGAGCAAGTTACAACAGCAAGCCAGTTATAGAAACAGGTTTAAAACATACCTGTTCCGCCATTAGAGTTTCAGTTCCATCCTTCAAATTTGAAAATAGTTGGTATGAGTAAATACAGTGATGCAAGAGCAAAGGAGTATGAACCATAGCTACAGAACCTGACCTGAGAAAAATTCCTCTTCTCCTTTAAGCATTGAGTTGGGATTCAGAGTGGTGGTCCTTGTGCTTTGGGCATTGCATTTCCCTTACTAACTGCTCGTGTTTGGGTGCTCTGTGGTGGAGATGGTGCAGTGTCAACTGGAACTGGGTTACTATCTGCTGGGGTTGGGGTTAGAAGGGGTGTAGCTGGTTCTCTGTCCAACTGGGTAGGGGTACAATCTGCGAGAGTCTGGATTATGTGTGGTGGGGCTGGTTCTTGGGCAAGTACAACCGTGGTTCTATCTGCATCAACTGGTAGCACTATCTTTTTTGAAGACCGTGTTGTTACTCCCTTAGATACTGCCATCACCCTCTCCAATTCAAATGGCTGATAAACAAGAAAAGTAATTGAATGCATAGACATTGTTTGATAGACAGGTGCAATGGATAGTGCGGAATAAAAGAGGGCATGAAATAATTCACATTTATGTTGTCTAACCAAACAGGATAGCATGACACAATTTCACATATATGATGGCTAACTAAACAGGATAGCATGACACGATTTCACATTATGATGGCTAACTAAAAAAGATGGAAAGACATAGTTCAAAATATGATGACTATGTAAATAGGATGACATAATATAACTATATAATGTGTTTATTAAATAGGTTGGCATGCCATAATTCACATACATGCCGCCTATGGAAACATGATAGCATGATATAATTCATGGATAGAATGACATAATTCAAAATATGATGACTATAAACACTAAACATGATGAGATGATATAACTATATGATGTCTTTATTAAATGGGTTGCCATGCCATAATTCAGATAGATGTTGTGTATGTAAACATGATGGCATGATATAATTGAAATGTATGATTTATATAGTAATCAAGTAAGCAGATGGAAATCCATATATGATGTAAAAACTAAGCAATGCAAGACAGCATGCATGACATGGGTAATATAACCCTGCCAAGTTTGACCATACACCTGAGGGGGGAAATAGGACTGGTCATCAGTCTCTGAATCCTCCTCTGAGGAGCTCTCTGTAAGCAGCAAGATGTCTGCTTCAGCAGGTAGCATTGTCTGCTCTAAATACCTTGTTTTCACTCCAGATACTTCCATCACCGCTTGAAATGGCTGATGCACAGGAAGAGTAGATAAGTATACAAACATTGTCGACAAATGGAACACGTAATACAAAAAAATGATAGCATGATATAATTCACATACATGATGATTGGCTAAACAACATGGCATTGCATAATTCACATATATAATGCCTTTGCAACATGATATCATTGCATAATTCACATATATAATGTCTTGCAACAAGATGGCAATGCATAATTCACATATATGGTAATTAGACACTAAACAGGTGACATTCACACAAAGCATGTCTAGACTAATCAAATGACATAGCAATGCAAGACACCATACGCATGATATGAGCAACATAACCCTGCCAAGTTAGAGCATACAACACGGGGGGGGCGGGGGTAGGACTGGTGATCTGTCTCTGAATCCTCCTCTGAGGAGCTATCTGTAACCAGCGTGATATGCGCTTTGTCAGATAGCATAGTCTGCTCTGAAGACCTTGTTTTCACTCCAGAATTTTCCATCACCGTGTCAAATGGTTGATGCACACGGAGAGTAGTTGAATGTACTAACATTGTTGACAAATGTAATATGTAATGAAAAAAGGATGGCCTGATATAATTCACATATAAGATGACTCGCTAAGTAGGATGGCATTGCAAAATTCACATACATGATGCCTGGCTAAACAAGATGGCGTTGCATAATTCACATAAACAATGAATAAACTAAACAGATGGCATTCACACAAAGCATGTCTAAACTAAGGAGATGACATATTTGATGTATAAAGTAAGCAATGCAAGGCACCATATGCATGATATAACCAACATCAGCATGCCAAGTTAGAGTGAAGACCTCAGGGAGTAAATAGGAGTGGTCCTATCCTTCTGAACCCCCCTCAGAACAGATATCTTCATCTCGATTACAATCCGAAATGGGTGGAGGGGTGCTGCCTTTGCGCCTACCATGGAGCGACGTCTGCATGAAATTTTATTGCCACGCAAGGCTCGTCTCCTTTGCTCTACATGTTCAGTTCCATTGTGTACAATAGCTAACATGCATAGGAATGAAATATAGTCAGGTTATGTAAGGAGTGCATGCAGAAATCCAGAGTGATAGATTTGAACGAAGGCTCTATATCTATCTATGCTTCATTCTTCTGAAGGTGGTAGCAACCTGTGGATAGACCCAAAACCAATGATAGCAGGCAGATAATGTCTACAGTTAAAAAATACAGATAATGGCTTCTTTGTTGTTTGTTTCCCACCCAACATGAAACTCATAGTAGACACCAGAGATTAACCAGATAGTAGATAGATACTATTGATTGTGGCCACGATATGTACACCGCAACCATTTTAAAAACTCAAGTTTGACCATTAGTTTGGAGCTGACTCAGAGTCTAATCGGTGAACAGGACGATAAAGTAGCATGTAATATTAAGCAATGCATAACGTCAGCAGACACGAAAGAGTGTGACCTCTCTTGCGGACCCATGTAGTCCTCGAGGTCATCTGCTCGGTTGATAATGGTAATGCAGTTGTTATGGCTGTCCGCGGCGGGGAAGAAGATGTGAGGCGGCGAAAGATAGTCTGGAGGCCGGATCCCTGCTGTGCTGGACCCTTCTGTTGTTGGAGCAGCCGAGCTGGGGTGGACGACGGCGCAGTAGGAGCGGGACAAACCACACAAGGTTTTCTTTGACAACTATCTGTAAGAGAAGTAATTATGTAAGGTCTCATTTGAATTGGAGGATTCTAACAACACATGGATATGAAATACACAGTAATAGGATAGGAATGCACGTGCAAAATAGTGAATTTAAAAACACAGGATTTCTGCCAATCAGGGTGTTTGGTTCCCAAGAATTGGAAGATCACAGGATGCAAAGAAGCATGGTGAGATTTCAAACCACAAGAAAATGTACGGTTATAATGCGATTACGCTACTATCTCTTAGTCTTGTGCTTCATGAATAGGAATTTGAAAAGGAGGAGAAGTGGATATTAAAATTCCTACGGTTTTTCTTTCAAAGAGACACTAAAGGAACAAATCCTACAGTTTTCCTTTGCTCCATTCCTTTGAACCAAATGCATGAATAGTAGTACCATAGGAAACTTTCCAATTCCTATGTTTTTCCTTCACTCTTCCTTTCAAGCACTGGCGATTCTAGTAGGCAGGCTTGAGCAAGGAAAAGCCTACACTCAAAAAATGTTTTTGTGCTACTTCTACTACTTTGGACCCAGGTCACTACCCTACTAGCTCAACTCCCAGGCCCATCGACAAATGTACAGCTCAAACGCGCAGAGATAAATAATGATGGCATTCAAGAGAGTCCATCACGGATAGCTAAGTTTCCTGGTACCTCACTGCTTGTCATATAGTAGGAGAAAAATAATCGTATTTCACGTTACTACGTGTGCTCAGTGGACAATATATATAACATGTGGAGTAAAAAAGAGATGCAACAAGTGTACAACCTCTTTGGCAAAGCCATGTCGATCTCAACGTCATTGGGTTGGTCGGTGAGGATGCTCCGACTGACTTGGCAGTCGGAGGAGAGGAAGAAGATCTTAGGCGTCTGGAGATGGAGCCTGGGGTACTGGTACACTGTGATGGAGGGTTTCGTTGTTGGAGGAGCTCCTGTGAGTTGTACGATGCCTAGGCTGAAGCAGGACAAGACAGACAACATTAACCTGAGTGGAATTCTAATAGCATCTCCAATAGATAACGTAAAATACATAACCACAAAGTGCTAGATGTAAAATATATCAGCCGCTCATCTATGAACTTAACTATCGAAACTGAATTTAACTATCGAAAGTGAACTTAACTGTCGAAAATGAATTTTACTGTGGAAACTTAATGGACTAGTAGCAAAAAAGTAGTAGCAGCAGCGTGTGTGAGAGCCGGGGCAGCTGGTCGTGTAGCAACATCAGTTGACAGACACCACCGGCCAAACCGCCGCCCCCGCGGGCGGCGGTGCGCCGCCCCGCCTGCCCTGAAATCACTCCCCACCGCCGGTCCGCCGCCGCCCCGGCCATCCCTCTCGGCCCTTCGCCAAGCTTTTTCTCCGGCGATCCCCATGCCACCGCCCCACCATCGCCGGCGACCACCGCCCCCACCCTGAACCCTAAGATAGATAGTGGGGTACCTTTTCGGTGAGCCCCCTCCCTACTGTGGCTGGTTCTTCCTTAACTCTGGCGATCCCCCCCCACCCCCTGAAAATTCACTCATCCAAAAGTTGATTCAGTCGACTGAAGTGTAGTCAAGTCGGAGCAGCAGCGCAAGCAAGAGCAAGAGCAGACCAGGCAGGGGACCGAGAGCAAGAGAAGAGCAGTAGAGCGAGCGAGAGCTAAAGCAGCAGCAGCTCCTACTGATGTGGACGTCACCACCGAGGGAGCGGCGCCATGGAGGAAGTGGTCAGCGACGCCGTCGTGGATGGAGTCGCGCCATGTCGGCTCGGGACCGAGCACCGGCAGCACCGTGAGATCGAATCAAGAAGAAAATGCGGTGAGTAGTGTACAACCTCTTTGCTGGCGCCGATTAGGCCTCAGCTTAATTCGAGGGAATGGTGATGATGCTGCTCTTCCGGTGGTGCAGGTGAAAACGGCAGTGTGGGAATGGAGGTGGCGCGAAAGACAAGGGGAACGTCGGGGCAGCTCCTTGGAGGTGGAGGACGGGGTGGCTGAACCGGCGGGACGACGAGATCGACGACAGATCCTCATCCGGTATGGTGGACGAGGGACGTCGAGGTGTTGCTGTGGACGACGTCGTCGGGGAAGAGGCTCCGGCTGAGTGGTGGACGAAGGAGGGTGTGGGGCTTCGCGGGTTTTCGCGGCCTCGGTGTACGAATGGGTGGGCTGCTGGGATGGGAGTTGGGAACCATGGCTTAGGGACCCGCTTGTCCGAAATGTGGGGTAAGTTACGGAAGTACCCTCATTGATTTGTGATAGGCGATTCTTTCGGTTCAGGGGTATCACGGGCATTTCGTGTGTCGGGATTTCGCAGGAGGTGGGAGTTTTCGCGCGCGTTGTAATTTTGGGATAGCAAGGTGCGGGTTGAGATGGAGGGAGTTTTCGCAGCACAACGAGACAATGAAGTATCTTAAATATTTTGGGGTAACAAGATGCGGGTTGAAATTTCCGGACAAGCCTAATGTATACTGTACCAAATCAATTCGCCCTTCCATCGACGAAAAAACTAAAAGAAATCAATTCGCACCACACAAGAGAGTCTAGTCCCGTGTACTGTACCAAATCAATTCGCACTACAAATGCCATTAAAAACTTTGAATCATGTTATGTCCAATTAAAATATTTTGCTACGTGTATAATGCATGCAACGTGCTACTCAAATGAACGTTTTAGTGCATTCCAAACGTATATACTACCGCTTCAATATGAACAAATTTGAATTCCTTTCGCTATTTGAATAAGATCTGCAATAATGATTGTTGTGAAGTCAAACCATTTGAATTCGTTTCTCTATTTTAATAAGATTTACAATCATCATTATTGTCAAGTTAAACCATCGTTTGTGTATTATCTTCACAGCGCACCACATGATTACTGTCGATTTAGATATGAACTATGTGTAGCATATGAACTCGAACTTGATTTTTTGAATCCACTTTATGTTGATTTCAAATCACAGTACATTTCAAGCTCTAGCTAGATCTTCATAATCTAAACCATGTCTCATATGTAGAATGTGTTTATCACATATTGTATGGTGCACCGCCCCCTACTCCTACAAGTAATTAGATATGAGTTGCAAACGCCACACATTACCACAAATTCAAATAAAATGTGAGATTGTTTGATATATAGTGTTGTTTAGATTGTTTGATATTTAGTTCTAAGCTGTAAATGCCACACATTATCACAAATTCAAATAAAATGTGATATTGTTCGATGTATAGTATGGTTTAGATTGTTCGACATTTCGCTGTGAGTTGCAAACGCCATGCATTATCACGTTATGGTATAACATGTGCAAAACAACAGCACGCGTATCACCGCTATATTCATGCATGCATATGATTATAACACTATGATCTCCTATTCAAATATATGAATCCACTTTCATATCAAATTATCATCTTTGTTAGTCTCTTACACCCACACAATCCTCTAACCTTTGTAGCTAGCACTAACTTTCACTCGTGCATGCACACGCCCTCCATGCCCTCCCCTCCCTCAGCATTCCATCCATCGCGCACATTCTTTTTTAGGTCGTTCTCCCACAGTCTCCACAACTCCTTTCCGACACACACAGATCGATAAACCTCTCCAGCGATGTCTGCCTACAACATACACACGCATCTTCCATCTCCTCCTTTCTGTGTCCATGCCTCGTGTCTCTCATATGGTCCCACACACGTGTAAACTCTCGCCCCTCTTTGCATCGATCTCACAATCGCAGACTCCTCCCCCTATCTAGCTAGTAGCTCGGCATCTTGCACCACCTCGTAGCTCCATTCTCTCTGTCTATCGATCTCGCTGGGCCTTATTTGCCTCTAGCAAATGGATGTACACCAACCGATCTCCCGCTATACATATAGCTAGCTAGGTCCTTATAACTCATTCTTCCCCATGCGTCGATCGATCTACCTCATTAGTTATGTCTCTCCCTTCCTCCGACAAACAACAATTGATCTACCAATCTAGTTAGGTTTGCTTACCAAACACATGGTTCCCCTTCATCATCCATGCATGTGTCCCGACACATCTATCATGCACAGGCACACACAGAAACACATCCCCTCTCTTATTGATAATATTGCAGTTATGCCCTCAGTTTTTCTAGTAGGCCTCTCCCACCATCTTCGAGAAGCAACTCCATCACCCATCCCGCACTCTACCCTTCTCCCCCCTCTCTCCTCTCTCTCTCTCTCTGTGTGTGTGTCCAACCTATTTCCCGTCCTTCGGTTATGTATGGATGTTGACTAATATCCCTCAAGACGTAGTTGGGTCTCTCCTTCTCAACACATATACGAGTCGTTCTACCTCTCTAGTTTAGGCCTCTGCCTCCCCCCTCCCCCCCCCACACACACCAATACATCGAGCACTCTAGTAATGTCTCCCTCCCACACACAAACTTGCCCTGTGCCCTCCGACGTTCTGGTAGGTTAGTCGCACTATATCTTTGACTTACAAACACACAATTTCGATGGCTCTCTTCATCGATCTCGCACCCACCCACTTGATCCTCTCTTCGACTCTATTGATATCTATGATCCCTCCCTCTCTTCTCGTGGATCTCCCCCTCTATACATGATATCGATAGGCCTCTATTTCACACACAATGCATGTGTCAAATTTTTGTTTGAGATGTCATCGACACATATTACCACAAATACATTCAAGAAATCACCCCCAAACAAAAAACACTCACGAACGCACACGCCATCTGTCTAGGTTTGTATCTCTCTCACAAACACCCACGTAGGTGGGGGACGTGCACGAAGAGAAGAGGTGCACGCATGGCGCACGTACTCCCGTCTCTTTCCCAACCACACACGCCGTGCGTACACGGTGGAGCTCATTTCTATATGAAAAGGCAGCCCACGTGGTAATTTGACATGTGTATTGGTTGTCCACTTGATGGAGGATCATCTACCACGGGTGAAAAAACAAATTGTGACTTGACGCGTTATGTTAAAAAGGAGGCAAACCATGGGGGGCTACCTTAGAGGCAATGCTCTATACACTCGGGATGCTCTGTGCGTATTACTTTTGATGTGTCTCATCAACTCGCAGAACGAGGAGAAGCTTGCTTAGTACACCGTCTCCCCCGCCCACGGGCACGGTGGCTCACAGGACGAGGTGAGGCTTGCTTACTACGCCTTACGCCTGCTCCCTCGCCCACGCGCGCGGTGGCTTGCGGGACGAGGAGAAAATTTTACTACTCCCTCTGTTTACTCCTCGTCCCTACCTTGGTTAGAGAGATTATCATATTGTTTGGAATATATATCCTTTAGTAGATTTCAATATGAACTACTAGTACATACTCCAAACACAGATGTATATAGATGTATTTTAGAGTGTAGATTCACTCATTTTGCTCCGTATGTAGTCAATATTGAAACGGGTGTAATAGTACGCACTCTCACTCGCCCACGTGGTGGACGTGCAGCAATTCATTCGGTCTCATATAGCCAGAATGATATATACTGCAGTACCATTATTGCTCGACTTCCCGAAGAGGCGAAGAGCCAATCGCAAGGTTAATATTTTGGAGATGCCAAGCGCAAGGTTTATAGGAGAACGAGTAGTAGTAGTAGTAGTAGTAGTAGTAGTAGTAGTAGTAGTAGTAGTAGTAGTAGTAGTAGTAGTAGTACGTACCAGTGGTACGTACTATACGAGGAAGAAGGCAACAAGATGTATGTTTTGCATGACAGTCTCTTCTTACAGGACGTGCTAGACCTAGTGGACCTCATTGTTGCAACGGGACTACTCCCTATCATAGATGGCACGATTCAGAGTGGTGGGCAGCGGGCATAATTCAGAGCTGCTTAGGCTAGTCATAGTGGGAGTAACTTATGTAGTAACATGACACATCCCGAGACAAATTTGCTTATGTGGCATGGAGTTAATGAGGGAAGAGATGCTTGTGGTAACATAATATGTTACTGTAACATAACACGCACCGAGGTAAAATGAGTCTATGTCTCAATTAATGAAGGTTTGTATGTTACCATCTATATGTTACTACCCATTATGAAGGTAGTAACATGGACTAGTAACAAAAGCATGTTACTTGTCTAAGTTACTCCCCACTATGACCAGCCTTAGTCTTAAACCCCATGAAGAAGTCCCATCGAAAGGAATAGCCATCCTCTACACGTGCTCCTATGTAAAATGAGTAAATGAGACAAAAAGAGAAAGATACAATGTAAAAAAATCACTAGCCTTAGATCCAGCCCTATTGTATCAGTGAATGATATTTCTACGTCGTGATTGACATGGCTATATTATTAACCATGCTACAGAGGTAGAAGCAGACTTTTATTTATCCGCGGAGGTAGCAGCGGATGGATATTCAACGAGGAGTGAAATGATGGATGCTTCGTCGGTCAAACATAGAGAAAGGTGGAAGCTGTAAGCTTCATAGCATTGTACTAATTTATCTCGCTGATAAATTACAGTATGTACTATACTAGTACTCCCTCCGTTCCCAAATATAAGTCTTTCTAGAGATTCCACCAAGTGACTACATACGGAGTAAAATGAGTGAATCTACATTCTAAAATATGTCTACGTACATCCGTATGTTCTATTCCATTTGAAATATCTAAAAAGACTTATAGTATTTAGGAATGGAGGGAGTACTATGTAGAGTTAGGTGTCACACGGTGTCCAGAAAATATGGTGATAATGTGAGGTGGGCCATGTAATCACTGAGCCTGCATGTTTTCACTGCTCTCGCACTCCTCCGCTGTAAGAATGGAGAAAATTGTAATCTAGTAGTACCTCCTTTCGCCGAAAGCGTGGGACATCCAGCAGTCCTACCACCTCAGTAATAATGACCAATGAGCCGTCAAATCACATAGACCCAGGCGTAAGTTGGACGGATGAAGCAACCATCACTCTTGAATCCGCTTCTCTCTTCAATGTAGGCGCCAGTGAGAGGTTGTGTCTACTCTACCCGTGCATGAATGCGGCGCCAATTCTTCGGAGCGGCGCTGACCGTTTCGGGCGGGAAGCGCGCGCGGGCGATGGAGGGGCTTTGGGTGGGCCAGGCTGGTCAGGAGCGGGCGTGGCAGTGGTCTGCCTATCCCGACCAGACACCCGGCAACGAGAGGATGCACCGACTCTCGCGGCTAAATCATACACTATACACCAACTCTATGTAGGAGTAGGTCGATGTGTCGCTCTCTCTAACACACACACACGCACACACACATGTTCATAGAATAGGAATATCGTGCGAGTTACTTAGGGAGCGTTTGGATCCTTAGCAAGAACAGTTTATAGCCCAGCCGGGCAAGTTAGGCGTTTGGAACTGTTAAAATATGTTAGCTTTTGTGGGCCAGCTAGCTTGGGTGGGCTAAAAAACCTTGCTTGCTCAGGAGAGCCAGATCAGCTCGCTTCCGACGGCAAACTTCGCGTACTACGGGGCTGTTTGGTTCCCAGCCACACCTTGCCACATGTTGCCACACCTCACCTTAGGCAAATTTGACCAAGTTAGGTAGGTGTTTGGTTCTAGCCACACCTAAGGCAAGAATATTTTTATGAGTAGTGAACCCCACATGTCATAAACACAAAAGTGTGGCAAGATTCCCTTAGGCAAGCCAAAGTGTGGCTAACAATTTGAGTAACTCAACTAAGGCAAGTGTGGCATAAATCATGTCACAATCCAAACAGCCCCTACCTCCGTCCTGGTTTATTGGTCCCCATTGTATTTCATGTCAAATTTTGACCATAGATTGAACTAACAAAATGTTCATGCATGTCACAAAAGATATATTAATTTGTATTTCACGTACTAACATTTTTCTTATTAATTTGTTTGTTTCACCCTCTGACTGGTGGGACCCAACATACTACGTGGAGAGAGGTAAGGTGACTAAGGCTGCATTATTTCTGTACTACCAACACTGCTTTAAATCCCAAAAGACCTTACCCCCAAAGCCACATGACACAATTATGATTTAAATCCCAATGACTCCCACAAAAAAACATGGCATGCACTACAAAAAAAGACACATCCGTGACATTTTGGGCTGAACGAAAAAAATTCTGTCATACTAATGACACTTCTATGACTATGATTGTGACAAAACCCGGTATCATCATAGATGTGGTGGGGTCCTACTTCTATGACAAAAAATCATGATAGAAAATGGGCTTTTCGTCCTGGGCGGCAGGAGACGCAGCTGCAGGACATTCTTTGGGACGTCCATGATGAAAAAACCATGGTAGAAGCGAGGGTGAGGAAAATATCAGGGAGTTCCTGGTTACGGTGGGTGGTCGGGGGGGCGAGCGATGCGCGTTTCTCTCATACGTATGCACGTATGTGCGAGACGTTGTGCTCTTACTGAACCCGAGCGATTGCACTGCAGGCTACGTGTTACTGAACCCGAGCGATCAATCGATCCCTTGCCTTGCTGTTAACTGAACCCGAGTGATTCCTTCGCTACTGCTGCTAACTGAAGCCGATCGAACACTGTTGCCTCCTTCCCTTGATGAACAGTTCCCGGTGGGGGGATTTGGATGAACAGTTCCCGGTGGGGGGTTGGATGAACAGGACCCCGTGGTAGTAGAGGTCGTTGCCGCTGGATGAACAGTACCACGATCGATCGAGCCGGTGGATGAACATGACCCCGTGGAGGGCTGGATGAACAGGACGACCCTGTGGAGGGCTGGTTGAACAGTAGACGGTGGAGGGCTGGATGAACAGTAGCCCATGGAGGGGTGGTTGAACAGGACCCAGTGGAGAGGGCTGGTTGAACAATAGTCGGTGGAGGGGCGCGTGGTGGAGGCTAGAAGAACAGGAGCTCGTGGATGAACAGTCACAGGTGGAGTGTAACGCCCCTGACCGTTGCGCCAGGTGTCTTCCAGTTATTCGTTGTTGTTTCTTTGTCATTTGTTTGTGTGTCATGCATTTCATGTCATGTCATCATGTGCATCGCATTTGCATACGTGTTTGTCTCATGCATCCGAGCATTTTCCCCGTTGTCCGTTTTACAATCTGGCACTCCTATGTCCTCCGGCGCCCCCCTTTTGCCTCTTTTCGTGTGCAGTTGTTAAACGTTCTCGGATTGGACCGATATTTGCCAAGCGGCCTTGGTATACTACCGGTAGACCGCCTGTCAAGTTTTGTGCCATTAGGAGTTCGTTTGATACCCCAACGGTTAACCAGGGTACCGTAAAGGCCTCATGTGTGTTGCAGCCCAACACCCCTCCAAAGTGGCCCAAAACCCATCCAAACCTCCTCCATCCTCTCGGTCGTTTGATCACGATCGCGTGGCCGAAAACCGCACCTCATTTGGACTCTCCTAGCTCCCTCTACCTATATATGTGCTCTCCTCCGAAAATTTTGCGCGGTACAAACCCTAGATCCACTCCTCTCCGCGCCGCCGGACAAATTCCACCACCGCCGGACATGTCCAGCCTCCACGTCGCTCTGTCTAATCCAAGCATGCCACGTCAGCCGGCCGCCGCCCTCGCCCAACCGGGCGCCGCCACACGTCCCGGCACCCCGCCCCTCCACCACGCGGCCCGCCGAGCCCATCGTGGGCCCACACAGGCCCGACCGCGCCGCCGCTCGTCCGCGGGCTCCCCGAGCCCCGCGCGCGTCGTCCGCCGCCGTACATCACCGGCGTCTTCGCCGGAAGCTCACCGCCCCGCCGCCTGCGACCGTTCCTCGCCGCAGAGCTCCCCGCCGCCGGCAAGCTCCTTCACCGCGCTCGTCGCGCCTCCCTTCTCCTCTCCGAGGCCGGATCTCATCCAGGGACTCCTCTCTCATAGGTGCGCCGCCCGTCCAACGCCGGAGCACGTCGCCTCCGGTCCAGATCCGGATGCCCCGCCGCCGATCTACCTGTTTCCGGTGCCTCCCGTGCGTCCCCTGCCTTCAGAGCCCTCGTCGGAGTTCCTATGCGCCGTCGCCGCCCCTGCCATGGGCTTCTCTCTCCTATTCGAGCGGCAGGAGGAGGACGAGCGTCGTTTTGGGCCCCGCTCGTTCTCCCGTGGGCCATCGCATCCCTCCGGGCCAGCTAGCTAGCCCACTTCCTCCTCTGCACGACCTGGGCCGAGCCCATGGGTGAACAAACCCCAGATCTTCGCCCGATGCAAGTTTTAACTATTTTACGCTCACCTGTTTTTCTGCTAAGTCCCTAAGTCTGTGACATTTTGTGCCCATGTTCATAGCATCATAACTCTACCATCGTAGCTCCGTTTTGGGCATGTGAGATATCAAAATGTTCTTCTGGTTGTCCTCTTCATTTTGTTCCATTTCACCATGCTTGTTTGAGTCCATCTTGATGCCTAAAATGTTGTTGCAAGAGTGCTATAAAATGTTAGTTTCTGCTTCTTATCAGTTTATGAGCATTTGTCATTTTTGCCATGATTGTTGTGTGCTTCCTATGAACTTGAGCTCTACATGTGTTTTGTTATATGCCATGCCATCTTTACAGGGGTGTATGCCATGTATTTTTGTGATCAATGTGGTGACTAGCACAAGCATGCAAAGTAGCTCTCGTGATGTTGCTGATTTCAGGGACTTATAATTCTTCTGTCTTTTCCCATATGTTATTTTTATGCCATGTATTCATGTTGCTACAGAGTGATCCATGCTTATTTTGAGCATGTTCAGTAAGGATGATTTTGAGATATTGTTATGCTCTATCCATCCATGCCTTTGTTTGCATTTATGGAGTGCCATAGCATGACTCAATCTTGCTCTACTTTTGCTATAAAATGTTCCTGGCAGATTCTTTACGTGTTAATCAATTTTGCCAAGGTTGTTGTAGTTGATCCATGCATGCTATGAGATTGATCTTGCCATGGATAGCTTCTTGATCATGTATTCTTGCTGGTAGTATGCTTAGATTGTCATGCAATGCCTTGTGTTGAGTGCATTGAGATCGCAAACATGCCTTCATAATTCTGTTTATGCCATCCCCAGTTTTCTGCTAAGTCTGAATCTGTTAACAAAACTTGCTATATTTACATGGGTGCCATCATATCTTCTGATCCTTTTTGGCTTATGGTCAGTAAGGGACTTTTGTTATATGCTTTGAGTAGATTCATGCCATGCCTTGTATTGCTATGTTCTAATCCTGTAGCATGTTGTTATCTTGCTCTAAACATTGCTTCCTGATGTTAATTCCTGGCATGTTATTTTAACTAAGTATGTGATGCTGATATCTTTTGCCCTTTTGTCATGCTTGTTTGAGCCTGCTATTGTGTGTTTTAGCCGTAGCTCAGTGTTCATCTTTTGTCAAGCATCTTGAGTATATCACTGCCATGTGCTTTGTTGCTATGTTGGAGTGCAGTAGCTTAGTTTCTTGTTGCATTCTAGATGGCATCGTGCTGTTAATCGCAGAATAGTGCCATTATTGTTTTGCTTGCCATTTCCAAACCGTGCATCCGATTCCGGTGATCTTTTTATCGATTTCGACCGAAATCATCTCATATTTCCAGTGGCACTCTTGGTTTGCCAAGTTGATGCCTTGATCAATATTTTCCTTCCGGAGCTCGCATATGCATTGCATATCACATCCCGCATATCATGCCATGTTTTGCATCATGTTGCTTGCGCATTGCACGTGGTTGATTGCCGTTTCCTTTGCTTGTGTTATTTCTTTGAGTAGAGCCGGGAGATGAGTTCATGATCGAGGAACCCGTTGAGTACGCTTACGAGGATCAAGCTCTCGTCTACTTGGAGAACTTTGTAGGCAAGATGACCATACCCTCGAAATCACTTCTATCTTTGCTTGCTAGTTGCTCGCTCTATTGCTATGCATATGCCGCGATACCTACCACATGCTTTATCATGCCTCCCATATTGCCATGTCAAGCCTCTAACCCACCTTTCCTAGCAAACCGTTGTTTGGCTATGTTACCGCTTTGCTCAGCCCCTCTTATAGCGTTGTTAGTTGCAGGTGAAGATGGAGTTTGTTCCATGTTGGTACATGGATACTGTTGGGATATCATTATTATATCTTGTTTACTTTAATGCATCTATATACTTTGTAAAGGGTGGAAGGCTCAACCTTATGCCTGGTGTTTTGTTCCACTCTTGCCGCCCTAGTTTCCGTCATACCGGTGTTATGTTCCTTGATTTTGCGTTCCTTACGCAGTTGGGTTATAATGGGAACCCCTTGACAGTTCGCTTTGAATAAAACTCCTCCATCAAGGCCCAACCTTGGTTTTACCATATGCACTAACAACCTATCACCTTCCCTTGGGTTCTGCAGACTCAAGGGTCATCTTTATTTTCCCCCCCCCCCCCCCGGGCCAGTGCTTCTCTAAGTGTTGGTCCGAACTGAGTAGACTACGGGGCCACCTCAGGGAAACTTGAGGGTTGGTTTTACTCATAGGATGTCTCATCCGGTGTTGCCCTTAGAACGAGATATGTGCAGCTCCTATCAGGATGTCGGCGCATCGGGCGGCTTTGCTGGTCATGTTTTACCATTGTCGAAATGTCTTGTAACCGGGATTCGGAGACTGATCGGGTCTTCCTGGGAGACGTAATATCCTTTGTTGACCGTGAGAGCTTGTGATGGGCTAAGTTCGGACACCCCTACAGGGTTTTGAACTTTCAAAAGCCGTGCCCACGGTTATGGGCAGATGAGAATTTGTTAATGTCCAGTTGTAGAAAACCTGAAACTTAAACTTAATTAAAATGAATCAACCGCGTGTGTAGCCGTGATGGTCTCTTTCCAGTGGAGTCCGGGAAGTGAACACGGTTCTTGTGTTATGCTTGAACGTAAGTAGTTTTAGGATCACTTCTTGATCACTTCTAGTTCACGACCGTGCTTTGCTTCTCTTCTCGCTCTCATTTGTGTAAGTTAGCCACCATACATGCTAGCGCTTGCTGCAGCTCCACCTCACTACCTTTTCCTACCCATAAGCTTAAATAGTCTTGATCGCAAGGGTGTGAGATTGTTGAGTCCGTGTGACTCACAGATTACTTCCAAAACCAGTTGCAGGTGCCGATGATACCGTGCAGGTGACGCAACCGAGCTCAAGGAGGAGCTCGATGAAGATCATGTTCGTTGTGCTGTTTCGTTTCCAGCTGATCAGTAGTGGAGCCTAGTCGGGGCGATCAGGGATCTTTTGCATTAGGGGTGGTCTTTCTTTATTTGGTTCCGTAGTCAGACCTTGATTGTATCTGGATGATGTAATGCTATATTCATGTATTGTGTGAAGTGGCGATTGTAAGCAAACTCTTTATCTCTTTCTTGTTCAGTATATGGGATGTGTAAAGATTACCCGTCTTGCGACATGCCTACAATGCGGTTATGCCTCTATGTCATGCTCCGACACGTGGGAGATATAGCCGCATCATGGGTGTTATATGGGGGCTGGAGGAGGTCGACGGTGGATGAACAGTAGCCCGTGGAGGCAGTCGACGGTGGAGATGAACAGTATCCCATGGAGTCCCATTTTGCGGTACGCCACACCCCTCCCGATGAACAGGACCCCCGTTTCGACCGTAGCGCTCCAACACATGTCTGTTCCCTCGGTTTTGTAGTATGCCGCACCCCTCCCGATCAACACGGCCCTTGTTTCAACCGTAGGAGGTCCATTTCCTCCGTTTTGCGGTACGCCAGACCCCTCCCGATGAACATGATCTCATTTCCACCGTGGCTGGTCAAACACAAGGCTATTTCCTCCGTTCTGCGGTACGCCAGGCCTCATTTACATCGGTTGTTTCGTCCAAGCCGGTTGGCTCCCGATGAACACGACGACGCATTCCGTTCTGACCCAGCCGGTTGCCTCCCATGATCACGACGATGGCACAGCTTCTCTGTTTTGACCCAGCCATGTACACGAACCCTGGCCGTACGTATGCGCGAGTAGGCGTTCAAGACCCCGCTCGTATGTACGTACATGGCCGTATTTTCTTTCTTGCAACCTGGCTGCTGAATGTAGGTGTACATGCTACGTGTGCGCCTCTACTACGACACATGCACGCCTCTACATCAACCAGTATGTACGTACACGTTTGCGACCAGAATGAAAACGCTACGTACGCTTCGACCAGGTGGGTCCCGATTGTCAGGCACTTCCTTCCGTGCGAAGATGTAGCTGGTGGGTCCCAGCAGTCAGGGGGAAACATTTTTTCGTGAAATACGGTGGCCGGTCCAGTGGGTCCCTCCTGTCAGGTGGAGGAATCATTATTTTTCGTGTAATAAGGAGGCACTTCCTTGCTGCGGCCGTGGACCCAGCTGTCAGCCTCTCTACATATAGTACTCTTCCGATGGATGTCATTCTTTGACACGTTGACCACACCGCCCCGAGAGCACCAGGGCGGTGGATGACGGCGAGGCCTAGGAAGGGGACGACGCGGAGCCGGGGAATATGCGGCAGTGGTTGCCCACGCGGAGAGGAGTATGAGGGTTCACTGGTTCGGCTGTGGTGTGAGGCTTCCGTCGTCGCAAAATAACATGGGGTATGGGTGAGTAGAGGGATGGCCAGGCCAGCGGTGGGAGTAGTAGGGGGCGGTGAGGCAGGAGCACGCGGGATGACCGGCGCTGGTTTGGGGGGCTGGAGCAAGAAGACCAGAGGTTGAAGAAGCACTAGGGCCGTTGGATGGACATCGTACGGTCACTGGAGCTAGAATCGTTCATATTGACTAAGTTGACAAAGCCCTCCGTCCCCGTGAACTTAGTGGGCCCACAAGTCAGCCTCCCACTATGGTGGGTCCTAGCTAGCAGGGGGTATTCATTTTTTGCACGTAATAAGGAGGCACTTCCTTGCGTGCGACGATATAGCTGGTGGGTCCGTCCTGTCAGCGGGGGGAACGTTTTTTCGTAAATACAGAGGCCCTTCTGGTGGGTCCCAGCTGTCAGGTGGAGAAATCATTATTTTGCGCGTAATAAGGAGGCATTTCCTTGCATGCGGCCGTGGACCCAGCTATCAGCCTTTCCACGCACGGCCTAGTTCTAATGGATGTCGTTCATTGACCACATTGACCACTCTACACCGAGCGCATCCAAGGTGGTCGACGACGGCGAGGCCCCGGACAGCAACGAGCCAGAGATGGGAAGACGCGGGAGTAGAGTCGCAGACGGAGAGGTGTATGAGGGTTAACCGGTTCTGGTGCGGTGTGGTTCGACAGTCGATGGAGAAGAATAGGAGGTGTGGAGGGGTCTGGGATGGCCTGGCTAATGATGGGGTAGCACTTCACATCGAAGCGTGCTAAGTAGAGCTGCTAGCAGCAGGAGGCGGGAGCAGGTGGTCCCGACGGCGCTGGAGGAAGAAGACGAGAGATTGAAGATGGATGCCAGTCATTGGATGTAAATCCAACGGCTAACAATATCACAGTCATTTGTTGACTAAGTTGACAACGACTTGCATTGGCTTCGACCTATTGGCCCACATTTCAGCCTCCAAAAATGTGGCACGTATTCAACCCATTTTTTCAGAATTTATAGTCAATTCGATATTTTTTTGGATTACAGTCCATTTGTTGGGTTGGGTGAACAAATAATGTAGCATCCATGCGGCCCATTTACTTTTTTCCTAAAAAATTACAGACCATTTGCACTTCCTCGATATACATGATTTTGCTAGGCTGATTCTAATTATAATGTTGGGTTGGGCACACATCAGGTCTGGTACACAGCATTGCATACATGATAGAGCCTATGGCTGAAGCATAGGGAACATCTTTCATTTTCTCTCTATCTTCTGAAGTGGTCGGTCATTGAGTCTTACTCAACTTCACACCTTGTAACACGGGTAAGAATCCTTTCTTTGCCTGAACCATTTTGAACTTCAAAACTTTGTCAAGGTATGTGCTTTGTGAAAGTCCAATTAAGCATCTTGATCTATCTCGATAGATCTTGATGCCCAATATGTACGCAGCTTCACCGAGGTCTTGCATTGAAAAACTCTTATTCAAGAATCCTTTTATGCTATCCAGAAATTCTATATCATTTCCAATCAACAATATGTCATCTACAGATTATCGGTGGGAACGACACCTATGGGATCACAAGAATCCCTACTACGGTTGCGGGGCGCGGGGTCGTGAGAAGAGCGGGTCAAACAGATAGAACACGGTTCGTTTATCCAGGTTCGGGCCGCGAGGATGCGTAAAACCCTAATCCTGCTTTGGTGGAAAGGGTAAGGTGATGTGAGGTTATCCCTCGCATTACATGACAAGGCACATTTAATGCATCTTGCCTAGGTGTCCTTGTTTTATCGGGGACGGGGGAGAGCCCTGTCTCGTCCGTCGCAGCTCCCTCTTGTGTTGACACGCGCCCTGGCCAGCGGCGCCCGCGGTGCCATGTAGGCAGGCAGGCAGCTGAGGTGGCGCAGCGGTGGGTCTTCACGAAGATCCGCATGCCGCCACGCAGGTGCCTGCCCAGCTGGTTGGGTCGGCAGTTGTATGCGAACGGCGATGGAGGTTTGACTGGCGTGGGCCTGATGGTGGCCCTACGGGTGTTCTTGGCAAGGGCCTTGCCGGGGCCCCGGGAAGGGTCTTGCCGTGGCGCCTGCTTTCATCCCCGGCAAGGCTCTTGTCGGGGGCCTTGTGGTCCTCCTTGGCTGGGATCCCGACAAGGATCATCATCTTTCTAAAGGGTGTATCTGATCTTGAATGCCTTCACAAAGATCTGCATGCCACCACGGGGATGTCTTCCGAATCCTTGCCCCATGAGGGCAGTGGACTCTAGGGTGACTCACTCCGTAGGTGTGGGGCGAGCTGCCACGGCAAGGGTCTTGCCGGGTTTGCTAGAACCGCCTCCCGACAAGGATCTTGCCGGGGGGGTCCGCTTCGTCCCCTTTGCTCTTTGTGGTCTTGGTCTTGGCGTCGTTCTGCTTCTCCTGAGCTTCGGCCTTACCTTGGCTCACCTCCCTTGCCTTGCTCAGTGTGGTGGTGCCCGTGGCTCAGACTGCCCGTGCATAGTTATAGGGGTACAAAAAGTGTACCCCTCTTTTTGTACACCGACAGGAGCCCCCGGGCCTGGGCCTCACGTAAGCGCAATCGCCTCATTGGGCTAGGCCCAAAAAACGGTGCGCGTGCAGGCGGGGCAGTTTTTACCGCGGTAAGATTCTTTACGCGCCGCGCTTCCCATGCTTCTGGCACGTGGCGCGGCGTGGGGAGGCGTGTGTGACGTGGGCGGCATGCGTGGGGCTGAGCTCTACATGCATGCGTCACGTCATAGTAAAGGGGGCGGTTCGCGCCTTTCCCATAAACGGAGGGAGGCGTGGAGGCGCGGTGTAACACCCTCGATGCGACTATATCTCCCACGTGTCGAGGCACGACTTAGAGGCATAATCGCATTGAAGGCATATGTCGCAAGTTAGGCAATCTCCACAACATCCCATGTAATATAAATAATAAAAGGGGAGAAAACATAGTTGGCTTACACTCGCCACGTCAATCAAGTACATAAATAACATTACATCATCCAAACACTCATGGCCCGACTATGGTGCCAAAATAAAAGATAACCCAACAAGCGACACGGTCCCGATCACCCCCAACTGGGCACCACTATTGATCATCAGGAAAGGAAACATAGTAACGTTGAGAGTCCTCGTCAAACTCCCACTTGAGCTTGAGCGCGTCTCCTGGAGCGGAATCATCAGGCCCTGCATCAGGTGTAATAGTAATCTGTGAGCCACAGGGACTCAGCAATCTCGCACCCTCGCGATCAAGACTATTTAAGCTTATAGGTAAGGCAAGGTAACATATGTGGAGCTGCAGCAAGCGACTAGCAAGTACGGTGGCTAACTTGTTCGCAAAAGAGAGCGAGAAAAGGAGGCAAAGCGCGAGCAAGAAACTAGAGAACAACCTGCGCAAGCATTACTCCAACACCGTGTCCACTTCCCGGACTCTGCCAAGAAGAGGCCATCACGGTAACACACTCAGTTGATTCGTTTTAATTAAGTTAAGGTTCAAGTTATCTACAACCGGACATTAACAAATTCCCATCTGCCCATAACCGCGGGCACGGCTTTCGAAAGTTCAAATCCCTGCAGGGGAGTCCCAACTTAGCCCACGACAAGCTCTCACGGTCAACGAAGGAATAGACCTCCTCCCAAGACGTTCCGATCAGACTCGGTATCTCGGTTCTTCAAGACACTTCGACAGGTTAAAACAAGACCAGCAACACCGCCCAAATGTGCCGACAAATCCCAATAGGATCTGCACATATCTCGTTCTCAGGGCACACTCAGATTGTCCAAACTTCCGGTAGGCCAGCCTAGAGTTGCCCCAGGTAGCCACCGGCGGCTGACAGTTTGGACCAACACTCAGAGGAGCACTGGCCTGGGGGGGTTTAAAATAAGATGACCCTCGGGCTCCGGAAACCCAAGGGAAAAAGAGGCTAGGTGGCAAATGGTAAAACCAAGGTTTGGCATTGCTGGAAAAGCTTTATTCAAGGCAAACTATTAAGGGGTTCCCATTATAACCCAACCGCGTAAGGAACGCAAAAATCCGGGAACATAACACCGATATGACGGAAACTAGGGCGGCAAGAGTGGAACAAAACACTAGGCGAGAGACCGAGCCTTCCACCCTTTACCAAGTATATAGATGCATTAAGATAACAAAATAATATAATGGTATCCCAATAAGTAAATAAATGTTCCAACAAGGAATGGCCTCCCATCTTCACCTGCAACTAGCAACACTATAAGAGGGGCCGAGCAAAGCGGTAACTTTGCCAATCAATGGTTTGCTGGGACAAGGTGGGTTAGAGGTTTGACATGGCAATTTGGGAGGCTTGAAAGCAAATGGTAGGCATCGTAGCATTGGCATAGCAAAGAGCGAGCAAACTAGCATAGCAAAGATAGTAGTGATTTCGAGGGTATGATCATCTTGCCTGCACAGTTGTCAGAGTTGACTGGATCCTCAAAAGCAAACTCAACGGGCTCCTCGTTAGCGAACTCGTCTCCCAGCTCTACCCAAACAAGAAAAACAAGCAACAAGGATACAATCAACCACGTGCAAACTCAAACAATAATATGCAATGATGGTATGTTATGCGGGATGCGATGCGGGATGCAAAATGCAAGATATGACAGGAAATGCATGAACCTGGCCTCAACATGGAATTCCAAGGGTGCCACTGGAAAGATGAGATGAAATCGCTTGAAAACGATATAAAGATCAACGGAATTGGAGTTACGGTTTGGAATTGGTAAGCGTTTTAAAATATAACACCGGTCTGTGATTTACAACAAGTAGGCATCTAAATGCAATGAAATGAACATGCTACAGCCACCAAACATGACAACAAAATACATTTCAGGGATGCACACAAGATGATTAACAAAAGACTAGCACTGAGCTATGGCCAATTCATCCATTATGAGGTTCAAACAAGCATGGCAAAAACGAAAAGGCAAAACAGATTCCAGACTTAGTGAAATTAACACTTGTCTGAAATTTCAGATCACGAAGCCCTCTTCGGAGCAGCAAATAAACATGATAAATGACCTGATTAAGATAAATAAGAACATGGCATGGAGCTACTCAACAAGCTTAACAAAAGTCCCTAAGTGACCTGGGGCCAAAATGGATCACAAAATATATAAACGAGCACACGAACATCGCTCAAACACAATCAGTTTTCAGACTTAGTGAAAACTGAGACATGCTGAAATATAACTCGCAAAGGCATGTAAACGAGCTCGATGCACTCACTACGGTGCAAGTCATGGGAAGGCAAGCATACATCCATTAATAAGGCACAAAATTCTAGCTTTGCAAGCTTGCACAAGTCACCACACACATCCTAAAAATGCATGGGTTGCACCTCTGGAAATAAGACAAAATCCTTAACAAAACATATGAAGGACTCACAGGCATAGCATGCACACAATAAACATGGCAAAAATGACAAAAGTTTAAGATGAACTAGCAGATCTGACAATTAACTCACGAAGCCTCCTTCTAGCAGCATTTCGGGCATCAAGATGAACTCAAATGAAATTGATGCAATGGAATGAAATGATGTACTCGTCAGGGGCGAACATTTTGATATATAATATGTCCAAATCGGAGCTACGGATGCAAAGTTACGGCAGGTCAAAGTTTGCTCGACAATTAGGGTTCGGGGAACAAACGTCAACCAGGGGGATTTTGGATCTGGATCTGGCACTGTTCACGGTGCGACTCCCGAGGTTGACCGGACTTGGAGCTCGCCGGAGTTCGTCGGTGGCCGGAGTAGGTGGGGCGACGGCGGTGGCCCGAGGCGGCGGAGCAGCGCGCGGGGTCGGTGGCGGTGGCCCGAGGCGGCGGCGGCCCGAGGCGGCGGTGGCACCGGGACGCTAGGTCGGGGCGGCCGGCGGCGGCTGGGCGGCGAGCTCCCGCGGCGGAGCTCGGCCGTCCCGGAGGAAGACGATGCGGGGAGGAGGCGAGGTCGGGGCCCGGGTGGCGGCGCGGGAGGGCCTGCCCCGGGCTTCGGCGGGCCAGCGGCGGGGAAGTGGTCCGCCCGCCATGTGGCGCTTGGGGAGTGGGCGAGGGGGCACGGCGGACGTGTCCGGCTAGGCTCCGGACATGTCCGTCGGCGGCGTGGAGATGTTTTTTTTACTAGGGTTTTGGGGAGAGAGAGATCCGAAAACGAAGGGGGTGTATTTATAGGCATAAGTGGAGCTAGGAGAGTCCAAATGAGGTGCGATTTTCGGCCATGCGATCGTGATCAAACGCTCTAGGACATGGAGCAGAGTTTGGTGGGTTTTGGGCCAAATTGGAGGGGTGTTGGGCTGCAACACACACGAGGCCTTTTCGGTCCCTCGGTTAACCGTTGGAGTATCAAACGAAGTCCAAATGGCACGAAACTTGACAGGCGGTCTACCGGTAGTAAACCAAGGCCGCTTGGCAAGTCTTGGTCCAATCCGGAAATGTTTAAACCCCACACACGAAAGAAAGCTAGAATTGACCACCGGGGGAGAACGAAGCGCCGGAATGCAAAACGGACAACGGGGAAAATGCTCGAATGCATGAGACGAACACGTATGCATATGCAATGCACATGATGACATGCTATGAGATGCATGAAAACGAAAACAACACACGGAGACAAAGACCCAAACCCGAGAAATAAATATAACTTAACGCCGGAAACGGCAAGAGTTGGATTACAAATTGGGAAAGTTACATCTGGGGCGTTACAACACTCCACCACTACGAAAAGATCTCGTCCTGAGATCTAGGACTGAAAGAACTCCGGGTACTCAGAACGGAGGTGATCCTCGCGTTCCCAGGTAGCTTCACGGTCGGAATGGTGTGACCACTTGACTTTGAGAAATTTGATTGACTTGTTGCGAGTCTTGCGTTCAGTCTCTTCAAGAATAGCAACTGGGTGCTCACGATAAGAGAGATCTTCTTGGAGCTCAATGTCCTCGAAGTTGACGGTGCGGTCAGGAGTCTTGAAGCACTTTCAAAGCTGAGAGACATGGAACACGTCATGAACATTTGCAAAGTTTGAAGGAAGCTCGAGTTGATAGGCGAGGTCGCCTCTCTTGCTGACAATCTTGAAAGGTCCCACGTATCTAGGGGCAAGCTTCCCTTTGATACCGAAGCGACGAGTACCTTTCATAGGAGAGACACGGAGGTAAACATGATCTCCGATCTCGAAAGCCAAATCATGGTGCTTACTATCATAGTAGCTCTTCTGGCGGGATTGGGCTGCTTTGAGGTTATCACGAATGACTTTGCACATTTCTTCTGCTTCTGTGATTAAGTCATTACCCAAAAGCTGACGTTCACCGGTTTCAGACCAGTTGAGAGGGGTACGGCACTTCCTGCCATACAAAATTTCAAAAGGGGCCTTGCCCGAACTTGCTTGAAAACTGTTGTTGTATGAGAATTCAGCATAAGGAAGACAATCCTCCCACTTCATGCCGAAGGAGATCACACAAGCCCTGGGCATATCTTCAAGAATCTGGTTGACACGCTTGACTTGACCGCTTGTTTGAGGATGGAAAGTAGTGCTGAAGCGGATGTTAGTGCCCATGGCCTTCTGAAAAGAATCCCAAAACTTTGAGGTAAAGATGCTGCCACGGTCTGAAGATATCACTTGAGGAATACCGTGCAGAGAGATAATTCGAGAGGTATAGAGTTCCGCCAATTGAGCTGCAGTGATCGACTCTTTGATAGGCAGAAAGTGAGCCACTTTGGTGAGCTTGTCGATGACAACAAATATAGCATCATTGCCACGCTTGGACTTTGGAAACCCAGTCACGAAGTCCATTTCAATGTGGTCAAACTTCCATTCTGGAATGGCAAGAGGTTGGAGGAGACCTGCTGGCCTTTGGTGTTCTGCCTTCACTCTTCTGCAGACATCACATTCATTCACGAATTGAGCGATCTCACGCTTCATTCGAGTCCACCAATAAACTTGCTTGAGGTCCTGATAAATCTTCATGCTCCCAGGGTGGATGGAGAGGAGAGAATTGTGAGCCTCGTTCATGATCACTTTACGGAGGTCACCTTTGGGTACAACAATACGATCCTCGAAGAAGAGAGTGTCCTTGTCATCAAGGCGGTAGCAGTTGTGCTTGGACTGACTCTTGGCAATCCCAATCTTCATCTTTTTCACCATAGCATCAAGAAGCTGGGCTTGGCGAATCTGGTCTTCTAAGGTAGGAGAGACTTGAAGGTTGGCGAGGAAACCTTGAGGAACAACTTGCAGATTAAGTTTGCGGAAAGCTTCACAAAGCTCGGGTTGATAAGGCTTAAGAATCAGACTGTTGCAGTAAGCCTTCCTGCTCAATGTGTCAGCAATCACATTGGCCTTGCCTGGAGTATACTCGATACTCGGATTATACTCTTGAATCATTTCGACCCATCGAGTCTGCCTTAGGTTGAGATTAGGCTGAGTGAAGATGTACTTGAGACTCTTGTGACCAGTGAAAATGTCCACTTTTCTTCCCAATAGAAGATGTCTCCAAGTCAAAAGAGCATGCACAACTGCCGCCAACTCGAGATCATGAGTGGGGTAGTTTTTCTCATTAGGCTTCAACTGGCGAGATGTATAAGCAACAACTTTCTTCTCTTGCATCAAAACTGCGCCAAGACCTTGGAGAGAGGCATCACAAAAGACCTCGTACGTCTTGGATTCATCAGGCGGAGTCAGAACTGGAGCAGTGATCAATTTCTCTTTCAAAGTGTTGAAAGCAATATCACACTCCGGAGGCCAAACGTACTTGACGTGCTTCTGAAGAAGATTTTAGAGAGGCTTCGCGATCTTGGAAAAGTTTTCAACGAATCTCCTGCAATAGCTTGTGAGACCGAGAAAACTTCGGAGTTGCTTCACGTTCTGAGGAGGTTCCCAATTCACTATTGCGGACACCTTCTCAGGATTCACGGAAATGCCCTTGGCAGAGATGATATGGCCAAGATAAAGAACCTCATCGAGCCAAAATTCACACTTGGAGAACTTGGCATAGAATTGATGTTCCCTGAGCTTATCAAGAACCAAACGCAAGTGCTTGGCATGATCTTCCTTATTCTTCGAGAAAACCAGAATGTCGTCGAGATAGACCAAAACGAAGTCATTGGTGTAGGCGTTGAAGATGAAGTTCATCATGCGAGAGAACGTCGGAGGAGCGTTGGCAAGGCCAAAAGACATGACAGTGTATTCATATGAACCAAAGCTTGTTCTGAATGCTGTCTTGGGAATATCTTCTTCACGAATGCGAATCTGGTGATAACCCATACGGAGATCAAGCTTGGAGAATACTTGAGCACCTTTGAGTTGTTCGAACAGCTCATTGATGTTGGGAAGTGGGTATTTGTTCTTGATGGTCTTCTTGTTTACCGGACGGTAATCAACACGAAGTCGGTCCGTTCCATCCTTCTTCTTCACAAAAAGAACACCACAACCCCACGGAGAAGAACTAGGCCGGATGAGACCCATTCTTTCTTGCTCATCGAGTTGCTTCTTCAGCTCCTTCAACTCTTCAGGTCCGAGCTTGTAAGGACGTTTGCACACAGGTTCCGTGCCAGGCTCAAGATCAATAACAAATTCAACTGGCCGGTGCGGAGGCATTCCTGGGAGCTCTTCTGGAAAGACGTCTTGATATTCGCAAACGACTGGAATTTGAGAGATGGCATCCAATTCAGCCTTCTCATTGAGAGAAAACAGACGGATAGTATTATCCCGAGCGGCAAAGACAATTACATCCTCAGACGAATGAGTCAATTGAATCTGCCTGGCTGCACAATCAAGCTGAGCCTTGTGCTTAGAAAGCCAATCCATTCCGAGAATAAGATCAATATCCGAGTCACCGAGAACCATTGGAGAAGCCAGAAACTTGAAATCACCCATCATGACAGAAACATCCGGAACTATTGAAGTAGCCCTCATAGACTTAGCCGGAGAAACCACTCCCATAGGTTTACCCAACATTTGTGAAACGAAGTCATGCTTGGAAACAAATGATCTTGACATGAAACAATGCGATGCACCAGTGTCAAAAAGAACTTTTGCTGGAAAAGAGTTAACTGGAAAGTTACCCATGATCACATCTGACGAGTCCTCTGCCTGAGCTGCATTCATCAAATTCACCTTGGCATGCTTGGGGTTATGCTTGACCACAGCTGTACTTGCCGATCTGACAGGAGGAGGAGGAGGAAGACTCCTCTGGTTGAAACACTTGTTGGCATAGTGACCCTTCTGTTGGCACTTGTTGCACGTGACCTCTGAAAGTGGACGGTGATATGGAACACTCGATCTTGGAGCTTGAGACGAAGTCTTGTTCTGAAAGCCAGGGTTGGGTGGGTGGGAAGAACCACTGCCACCTTTGCTCTTCTGCTGATACGGCTGACGGAACGGAGGAGGAGGAAGCCAAAACTTCTGCTGCTTGGCCACTTGAGTAGAGGAAGAAGGAGTAACATCTCTGACTCGCTTCCTGGAAGCATCACACCTCAACTGAGCAGCCTCTTGCCTTCAGTGCCATGTTGTAGAACTCATCGTACCTCAAGGGCTCAAAGAGAACAAGAGCGAGCTGAATATCTTCTCTGAGACCACCCCTGAACTGATATATCATGCTCTTCTCATCAGGCACGTCCTGCTTGGCAAAGCGAGCAAGCTTCTGGAACAACTTGTTGTAGTCATAGACAGACAAAGAGCCTTGCTTCAGATTGCGGAATTCCTCACGCTTGCTTTCAACCACGCTCTACGGAATATGATGAGCTCGGAAATCTCAACGGAAATCATCCCAAGTGATCAAAACGTCCACCTCTGGAGTCCCTGTACTGCTGGAACCATTCTGCAACTTGATCTTTGAGTTGGAAGGAAGCGAACTTGACAAAGTCCTCAGGCCTGACATTACTGCACTCAAAATGCTTACACAGATCCACAAGCCAATCGTCAGCATCGGTTGCCTCAACACAATTGCTGAAAGTCTTTGGCCCGTTAGCAAGGAACTGGTTGAGTGTAGCAAAGTGACTCTGATTGCTGCCTTGATTCCCTTGACTGCCTTGATTGCGCTCTTGGAGAATTTGCATGATCAGCTGTGTGTTTGCATTGGTTGCGGCCATCACAGCTTGCCATGCCTCTGGAGGAGGTGGAGGCGGTGGCGGATCAGGATTCGGAGTCGTGCGCGTTGGAGGAGCCATCCTGAAGAGGTTGACCACCATTAGCACATTGACAGATAAATATTGAAGCTGAATCCAACAGAATGAAAATTGCAACATATAGTCTTCACATCCGAACAAAATGAACGAATGCATTCCTCTTCAAATGGTCACATATCCATAAATTGAGAAGCCACGTAGAATTAAGGTAGAGAAATAAATCAACAAGGTACGGATCAAGAACGAATAATCGGTAAGAAATCCCAATCTCAAACCAATATTCGTGGAAGAAGAACTAGAGCTACTAGAATTCCCACCTATGAAACTCCCGAACTTTTCCGGTTATGCAATCAGGTGTTGGGGATACAGGGGAAGCATAATATCTCACCCAAACTAGCAAATCCTACATCCAGCTGTATCCATCCTTCAACACATAACCAAGAAAACTTTGGAAACCATCTACCTCAACCTTCGAAAAGCATCCGTTATACAAGTTATGGCGATACTCCCGAACTCCCGCCCCAGTACTGGGTGGCGTCGAGGTTATCTCACCAACGAACTGCATAAAAGAGATTTTCGATGTCGGCGAACATATCTCAAGTATTCCAGAATTGCAACGATAAAATTATGATGACAACACCTCAGAGCTCAACTCCCTGGGACACTTCCACTAAACCCCTGACAGGAGGCACCAAGACAATGTTCTCATCATAAGCCATCGGAACGATTCCAAGATACTCGCGTGATCCTAAAAAAATTTGGTGAAATTTGAGAAGAGAAGAGTCAAAACTCTACGACAGGATGCCTTACCAGAGCGATGAGGAGACTGGGAAGTAAAAAAGAATTCCTAAACTCTCCGTTATATAATTCCTAAAAGACTCAAAACATTTTTCTAGACACAACTCGGCTGCTAAAAACGATCAAGCAATGGGGCTCCTAAGGTCGGGGAAGGCTCTGATACCAACTTGTAACACCCTCGATGCGACTATAGCTCCCACGTGTCGAGGCACGACTTAGAGGCATAATCGCATTGAAGGCATATGTCGCAAGTTAGGAAATCTTCACAACATCCCATGTAATGTGAATAATAAAGGGAAGAACATAGTTGGCTTACACTCGCCACGTCATTCAAGAACATAAATAACATTACATCATCCAAATCACTCATGGCCCGACTACGGTGCCAAAATAGAAGAGAACCCAACATGCGACACGGTCCCAATCACCCCCAACTGGGCACCACTACTGATCATCGGGAAAGGAAACATAGTAACGCTGAGAGTCCTCGTCGAACTCCCACTTGAGCTCGTACTCGTCACCTGGAGCGGAATCACCTGGACCTGCATCTGGAGTTATAGTAATCTGTGAGCCACAGGGACTCAGCAATCTCGCACCCTCGCGATCAAGACTATTTAAGCTTATAGGAAGGGTAGGCAAAAATATATGTGGAGCTGCAGCAAGCGACTAGCATATATGGTGGCTAACTTATTCGCAAAACAGAGCGAGAAGAGGAGGCAAAGCACGAGCGAGAATCTAGAGGAACAACCTGCGCAAACATTACTCCAACACCGTGTCCACTTCCCGGACTCCGCCGAGAAGAGGCCATCACGGTAACACACTCAGTTGACTTATTTTAATTAATTAAGGTTCAAGTTATCTACAACCGGACATTAACAAATTCCCATCTGCCCATAACTGCGGGCACGGCTTTCGAAAGTTCAATCCCTGCAGGGGAGTCCCAACTTAGCCCATGACAAGCTCTCACGGTCAACGAAGGAATAGACCTCCTCCCAAGACGTTCCGATCAGACTCGGTATCTCGGTAACTCAAGACACTTCGACAGGTTAAAACAAGACCAGCAACACCACCCGCTGTGCCGACAAATCCTGATAGGAGCTGCACATATCTCGTTCTCAGGGCACACCGGATAAGCTAAGCGTACGGGAGCCAACGTAACCCAAGTTGCCGAGGGACGGCCCCGCACGGTGCTCTAGGTTGGACCAACACTCAGAGGAGCACTAGCCCGGGGGGGGGGTAAAACAAGATGACCCTTGAGTCTGCAGAACCCAAGGGAAAGAAAAGGCTAGGTGTCAAATGGTAAAACCAAGGTTGGGCATTGCTGGAAAAGCTTTAATCAAGGTGAAATATCAAGGGGTTCCCATTATAACCCAACCGTGTAAGGAACGCAACAATCCGGGAACATAACACCGATATGACGGAAACTAGGGCGGCAAGAGTGGAACAAAACACTAGGCGAGAGGCCGAGCCTTCCACCCTTTACCAAGTATATAGATGCATTAAGATAACATAGCAATATAATGATATCCCAACAAGTAAATAAATGTTCCAACAAGGAACGGCCCCCAATCTTCACCTGCAACTAGCAACGCTATAAGAGGGGCTGAGCAAAGCGGTAACATAGCCAATCAACGGTTCGCTAGGACAATGGTGGGTTAGAGGTTTCAACATGGCAATTGGGAGGCTGACAAGCAAATGGTAGGCATCGTAGCATTGGCATAGCAAAGAGCGAGCAAACTAGCATAGCAAAGATAGTAGTGATTTCGAGGGTATGATCATCTTGCCTGCACAGTTTTCAGAGTTGACTGGATCCTTGAAAGCAAACTCAACGGGCTCCTCATTAACGAACTTGTATCTCGGCTCTACCCAAACAAGACAAACAAACAACAAGGGCACAATCCACCATGTGCAAGACTCAAACAATATGATGCAAGGATGATATGCTATGCGGGATCTGATGTGGGATGCATATGCAAGATGTGACAAGGAATGCATGAACCTGGCCTTAACTTGGGAATCCAAGTGTGCCGCTGGAAAGATGAGATGAAATCGCTTGAAAACGATATAAAGAACACCGGAATCGGAGTTACGGTTTGGAAATGGCAAGCAATTCAAATATGACATCGGTCTGCGATTTACAGCAAGTAGCCATCTAAATGCAACAAAATGAACATGCTACAGCACCCAAAGATGACAACAAAATACATGGCAGGGATGCATACAAGATGCTTAACAAAAGTCTAGCATTGAGCTATGGCCAATTGATCCATTAACAGGTTCGGACAAGCATGGCAAAAATGCATATGGCAATACAGGTTTCAGACTTAGTGAAATTAACACTTGTCTGGAATTTCAGATCAGATAGCCCTCTTCGGAGCAACAAAACTACATGCTACAGCACCTGAACATGGCAAAGTAAAGCATGGCATGGAGATACTCAAAGAACTTAATAAAAGTCTCTTAGTGACCTTGAGCCAAAAGGGATCAGAAAATACAATTGCAAGCATGCGAACATAGCAAAAACATAATCAGTTTTCAGACTTAGTGAAAACTGACACATGCTGAAAACAGATCTCAAGTAGGCATGTTTACGAGCTCGATGCACTCATTACGGAGCAAGTCATGATAATCTAAGCATACACCCATCAAGAACACACAAAATGCAAGCTAGACATGGAAAGAACAATAGCATAGCATGCACGGATCAACTACAACATCATCGGCAAAATTGCAAACAAGTTGACAATCTGCCCAGATTCACAAAGTAGCAAAAGTAGAGCTCGATTGACTCAAGCTAGATTGCTCCATAATTGCAAACAAAGACATGGATGGAAATAGCACTACAAGATTAACAAAACATCCTTACTGATCATCCTCAAAAGAGGCACGGATCACTAGGAAACAACATGAACATATGGCAATATGAGATAAACAGCTCAAGGACTTGGTCGAATTGCTAAGTCCCTCAAAACAGAATTACCAAGTGCACCACTTTGCAAGCTTGTGCTAGTCACCACAAACATAAAAAAACATGGGTTGCACCTCTGGAAAGATGACAAAACCCTTAACAAAACATATGTAGAGCATCATGGCATATCATGCACACATTAATCATGGCAAAAATGACAAAAACCAAAATGGAGTAGCAGACCTGAGAATTATCTCAAGTATCCCTCTTCTAACAGCATTTCGGGCATCAAGATGAACTCGAATGAAAATGATGCAATGGAATGAAATGATGTACTCTCTGATATGAACATTTTGATATGCTATATGTCCAAATCGGAGCTACGGATGCAAATTTATGAGGCTATGAACATGAGCACATGGATCTGGAATTTCGAGGACTTAGAAGAAAAACAACCTCCGGGATCTAGGGTTTACTGTACATGGCACGCGAACCGACGTGGCGACGCTGCTCGCCGGGGAAGCTCGTCGGCATCGATGGCCGCGGTGGCCGGACCTTGAGGTGGCGGAGAGGGGCGCGGCGGCGGACGCGTCCGATCAGGCGGCGGACATGTCCGTCGGTGGCGGGGCGATTTTAGGGTTTCGGGGGGAGAAGGACATCCGAATTTCGTGGGGGTTCTATTTATAGCCATAGAGGGAGCTAGGAGAGTCCAAATGAGGTGCGGTTTTCGGCCATGCGATCATGATCGAACGCTCTAGAAGATGGAGAAGGCTTAGGTGGGTTTTGGGCCAAATTGAAGGGGTGTTGGGCTGCAACACACACGAGGCCTTTTCGGTCCCTCGGTTAACCGTTGGAGTATCAAACGAAGTCCAAATGATACGAAACTTGACAGGCGGTCTACCGGTAGTAAACCAAGGCCGCTTGGCAAGTCTCGGTCCAATACGGAAATGTTTAATCCCCACACACGAAAGAAATCTAGAAATGACCACCGGAGGGGAACGAAGCGCCGGAATGCAAAACGGACAACGGGGAAAATGCTCGAATGCATGAGACGAACACGTATGCTAATGCAATACCCATGATGACATGATATGAGATGCATGACAACAATAACAACACATGGAGAAAAAGACCCGAACCCAAGAAAATAAAATAACTTAACACCGAAAACGGCAAGAGTTGGAGTACAAATTGGGAAAGTTACATCCGGGGTGTTACACGCGGTGTAACGCCCTCGATGCGGCTATATCTCCCACGTGTCGAAGCACGACTTAGAGGCATAACCGCATTGAAAGCAATGTCGCAAGTGAGGTAATCTTCACACAACCCATGTAATACATAAGGGAAAAGATACATAGTTGGCTTACAATCGCCACTTCACACAATTACATGAATAAAGCATTACATCATCCAGATACAATCAGGGTCCGACTACGGAACCAAAAATAAAGGAAGAACCCCAAATGCGACAAAGGTCCCCGATCGACCCCAACTGGGCTCCATTACTGATCAACTAGAATGGAACAACACAAAGGACAAGATCTTCATCGAGCTCCTCCTAAGCTGGGTTGCGTCATCTGCACGTACTCATCGGCACCTGCAAGCTGGTTTTGGAAGTATCTGCGAGTCACGGGGACTCAGCAATCTCGCACCCTCGCGATCAAGACTATTTAAGCTTGTGGGTAAGGTAAAGGTATGAGGTGGAGCTGCAGCAAGCGACTAGCATATATGGTGGCTAACCTACGCAAATGAGAGCAAGAAGAGAAGGCAAAGCATGGTCGATAAAAGTATGATCAAGAAGTGATCCTATAGCAACCTACGTCAAGCATAACTCCAACACCGTGTTCACTTCCCGGACTCCACCGGAAAGAGACCATCACGGTTACACACGCGGTTGATGTATTTTAATTAAGGTCAACTTCAGGTTTTCTACAACCGGACATTAACAAATTCCCATCTGCCCATAACCGCGGGCACGACTTTCTAAAGTTCAAATCCCTGCAGGGGTGTCCCAACTTAGCCCATCACAAGCTCTCACGGTCAACGAAGGAATAGACCTCCTCCCGAGACATTCCGATCAGACTCGGTATCCCGGTTCTACAAGACATCCTCGACAATGGTAAAACAAGTCCAGCAAAGCCGCCCGATGCGCCGACATCCTGATGGGAGCTGCACATATCTCGTTCTCAGGGCAACACCGGATGAGACATCCTACGAGTAAAACTAGCCCTCAAGTTTCCCCGAGGTGGCCCCGCAGTCTACTCAGTTCGGACCAACACTTAGACAAGCACTGGCCCGGGGGGGTTTAAAAATAAAGATGACCCTTGGGCTGGCCTAACCCAAGGGAAAAAGAGGCTAGGTGGCGAATGGTAAAACCAAGGTTGGGCCTTGCTGGAGGAGTTTTATTCAAAGTGAACTGTCAAGGGGTTTCCATTATAACCCGACCGTGTAAGGAACACAAAATCCGGGAATATAATACCGATATGACGGAAACTAGGGCGGCAAGAGTGGAACAAAACACCAGGCATAAGGCCGAGCCTTCCACCCTTTACCAAGTATATAGATGCATTAATTAAATAAGATATATTGTGATATCCCAACAAGTAAACATGTTCCAACAAGGAACAACATCTCCATGTTCCAACAAGGAACAAACTTCAATCTTCACCTGCAACTAACAATGCTATAAGAGGGGCTGAGCAAAGCGGTAACATAGCCAAACAACGGTATGCTAGGACAAGGTGGGTTTGAGGCTTGGTTCAACAATATGGGAGGCATGATAAGCAAGTGGTAGGTATCGCAGCATAGGCATAGCAAAAGAGCGAGCAACTAAGCAAGCAAAGATAGAAGTGATTTCGAGGGTATGATCATCTTGCCTGAAATCCCGCAAGGAAGAAGAACGAGTCCAAGAAGAAGACAAACGGACGTAGTCGAACAGGTCCTCACAAACGCGACGTTAACGGAACCAACCCGAAGAAGCAACACCGAAAAGAAGCAAACAATCATGGTAAACAACCATCACATAATCATGGCATGATGCACAATCAAGTATGGTGCATGTCCAGTTTAATGAAGCATGGCATGGCAAAGTGCACAAACAATCCTACAAATTAAGTGGAGCTCAATATGCATCAGGGTGCATATTGCCAAAACACCACATAACGTATTTAGTTCGATCTTGTTTATGTACCGAACAATATTAAATGTTGGTTAACATGGCAAGAGGTGAAACATAACAAGACTAAACCACCTAAACAATTTTAAATGGGGCCAGATATAATAAACAACAAACCCGGTAAATCCCCATATGCATCTATCAACTTGGTACAACAACAATTTTAAACATTTAAATGTTATTATCATGATGCGCATGACATGAGCAAGTTTTATGCAATATTTATGAAAATGTTGGCACGAAAAGATATGAGGCATTTGTCATCGTGGCGGAAACGAAAGGGGTGCCACGACAACGAATCCGGAAGTGATGCCACGGCAATATATCGGTTCCGGTAGCTCATAGAGATACCGGTGCAAAAGGAAGTGGCGGGAGCGAGCAAAAGAAGGTGGGGCGCTCCCGGATACCGGGTGTCCCATGTGTCGACGATGGTGACAAGGCAAAAGAGGGGCAACGTGCACCCACAATTCGAGCACGGAGCAAGCACGAGCAACTCATACATCACACACGCATTCGTTCACGGATGTCGTTCCGGCGGTTATACCTTCGAAGCGTGCGTTATCGGAGGGGTTCGAGTTTGATCGGAGTAGGGGAAGTAGACGTTCCGTGACGGTAGTCGAAGTAGTTGTTCTCTCATGCTCTAGGGTCGACGGTAGAGGTTCTCGCGATCTCGGCGATGGTAGTGGTACATGTTTATCGGTAGTCGAACATGACGATCTGGAGAGGGTACTTCGCAACATGCATGTCGTCGGTAGTTGTACACAATCGTTGTCGGACTTGGCGGGTTTGAAGTCTCCGGGCGTAGTGGTACATGTCCGTTCTTCGGTCATAGGTACTTGACGTTTTGCTACCCGGGTCTTTGGCGACGGTCGTTGTTCTATGCATCGGGCATCACGGTACTAGCCGAGGTACTTGCCGTTCTTAGCGGTTCCAAAGACGGCAGTAGATGAACATGACGCGTTGTCGTGGTACTTGTTGGTCTTGGTCGAGGCGGCAAAACGTAGGCGTACTTGAGGTGGCCTTGACGATCCCAAAAATGTTCCTGCTCGAGAAGGTCTCTGTCTTGGTCTTCACCGGGCATGGTACTTGGCAAAAAGGATCTCCGAAGGCGGCCTTGCCATCCCTGGATTCGATGACCTTGGCAACGACAAAAAAAGGCAGCGGGGCAGCGAACGGAAGGCAAAGCACAGGCAGGAGGTGATGCAGTTCTTCCTCCTCGTCCTAGACATGTCGAGGCAGGGGAGGTCTTGGCGCTGGGCGCGGGCACACACACTTCCAGCGGGGCATGCTGGAGGCAGGAGGCGAGGCAAGGCGTCAAAGCAAGGGAAGCAGCAGCAGGAGTAGAGGTGGAGGCAAGCTCGTCGGCAACAGAGCAGCAGCGATCCGAGGTCAACCGCAGGAGGTGGGGCGACGAGCTCGCTCCAGTGATGGCGGGGCACAAGGCGTGGGCATGGCCGGACGCTGGTGAACGCCGGAGACGGAGGCGCTGTGAACTGCAGCGGCGGGCGCGGCGGCAAGGTGGACTCGCCGGCCGACGGGGTGCCATGGCAAGGAGGCAGAGCAGAGGAACAGATGAGAGTAGGGGAACGAAGGAGAGGGAGGTGGGTCGGGCGCTGCATGGGCCTTGGGCCACTAGTGGGACGAGGCTGCTGGAGGCCCAACTGGCTGACTGGGCTGCACTAGGGTTCTACTCTCTCCCTCATTCTCTCGTACCAGAGAAAGAAAGAAAAAAAGGAAAGAAAGAAAGGAAAGGAAAATAAAAAGGGGAAGAGAAGGGACTTAGGCAAAGGGGTATTTTTTTCAGAGTCACAAAACTGGGCTCGATCTAGGAAAATGAAAGTGGCATGATTGAAAGATTTAAATTCAAATACATTTGAATTTAATTCAAATGGTTTGAATAAACTCAAGGTTTTTTAAGAGTCCAAAAATGTCGGGAAAATAGGAAGAGTCTCGATAAAAGGGAAAAGAATTGTTGGCAAAGTTTGGAGGTGAAACTTGAAGCAGAAGACACTTGAGAGTTTAGATTGCAAGTGTGTTTGCGGTTAATTCCAAACTAATGGAATATTTATAGTAGGTCCCTAAATACTGGGATGATATGTTATAAAGAGAACTCACCATGTGAATTCCCTCGGTTTAAATGGATCGAAGATCCATACGGTTTATTTAGTTGAGTTGCAAAAGATTTGTGAGATGATGACATGATGACATGATCCAACGAACCAAACAAAACACATGACGAAACCCGGAAACCCTGGAAGGCATCTGAAGCTCCGGACTTGGGGCGTCACAACACTCCACCACTACGAGAGGATCTCGTCCCGAGATCTAGAATGGCACCGGAGGGAAAACGGAGGAGAAAGAGAAGAGGTAAAACTAAGTTGCTCCTTTGACAAACGAGTGAGACCAAAGAACCTTGAAAAAGGTTAAACCATTTCAAGGAAAGAATACAACAGAGATAAATGAAGTTGAAAACACTCTGTTAGCAAAGAGGAACAAGGAAGAATAACTTTGGGCAGTACTCCTGTTGAGAAGGTTTGCAAGACTTGATACGATGAAAAGAACTTGAGCAGAGGACACGACACTCCGGTTAAACAATATAGAGAAGGGATAAGAATGATATAATTTGGACAGCACTTCGACTGTAAATGGAAGAAATTGAACATGATCTTGACAGAACGAGATGATGGGTGAAAAGAACAACATCTCAATGCCTCCAGAACCAAAGAATAGAAGATAGATAATTGAAATAAAAGAATGGAGAAGAAAATGCCATCTTATGCCACAAAAGAGCTTGAGAAGGCATCCTTAGGAGACGGGTCGAGCGGAGTTGTTGGAACACCAACAACGAAAAGATGAGCTTGATATGGTCTTAAGGAATACATCCCAAATTATGAGGTGGCAACCTGCCACTCACGGGAAAAGAATTGGATTTGTATGAACAAGGAGACGAGAAAGCTTATTTCACAGGAAGGATGAAAGAAGAACTTGGGTCATTTATAAGCACCATAATAGCAACAAACCTTAGAGAAGGCTTTAGGTGAAATAGAACCCAAGATAACTCCAATGACGAGATTGATGGATTTAAAATACCTCATTCATGACAACATGTGAATCATGAAACATGAATTCAAATTATCAAGAATGACATAATACCATATCCAATGATACGGAAGAAAGAATTGCACTTCGGATTATGATATGAAGAAAGCTTGAGCTTCTTAGAAAAATCTCGATGAAAAACTTGGAGAAGAAATAACATCCGTTATGAACCATCATGTAGAACCTTCATGAAGAACTCCGGTAAAACAAAAGAATAACAAAAATAAAGAGAAGTTCGAAACACAAGGTGAAACCTTGTAATGATTTAGATGGACTTCGTGATGAAATAAAGCAGAAAACTAGAACTCCGGAAAAGAAAGATGAAACAAATGAAGATGAGAATTTGATGAGCCTCCGGAATAGGAAATTGAGTTCACTCGATGAAACAAGAATGAGAATTACATTATGATTATCATTCACCAATTAAATTGATGACGATCAACGTATTTGGCATACTACTCATTCTCGTAAAAAAGGATTAATATAGATATAGTGCAAACTTGAGGAAGGTCTTCAACGAACCACCGATAGAATTGAAACAACGAATGAATTGATAAGGAAGAGAAATCTTGAACGAACCACTGTAAGAATTAAAAAATGAATGAAGAGAACATAAAGAAACACCGGGAGGAATTAGCAAATGAACGAAAATACTTGCTAGGATTTAGATACATGAGAACGAAGAGATCACAAACTGATTAGAGATCACTTGAACGATGTACCGGCAAGATTGGAGAATGATATATTTTGCTGAGAATGAATAAACCTTCCGAAATGATGGCCTTCGGAGGCACAAGCTGAAAAGACTCCTAAATTGCTTCGGATGGATGAAAAGAATATCTCACAATCGAAAACAATTATGAGAGGATGGCGACAAGCTAGAATCACAAATCTTGAAGAGAATGGAGCAAGATTTAAGAGAAACTCTTCTTTTGGTCTTCAAATGCAGAGAATGACGATGAGAAACACCACCAATAATTGTAGAGGCACTCCGGAAGAATCAAAACAAAGAGGTTGAGCTAATGATGAAAAGAATTCGACAGGTCTTGGGGAAAAACATAAAACTGATGATAATTCATTCTTACATCAAACTTCAAAAAGAATTTTTGAGGATGGCTCTAGGAGAGTTAGAAGAGTCAGGTAAGATCCTGGGAAAAGACCTGTGGGTTAGGGCCCACTCAAAAGATACACCGTTGAAAAGATTACTTGAAAAGAGAGATTGCACCGGTTGAATTAAAAGACTAGAATGAGAACAATCTCGAAAGAGCTTGAAAGGATTACGAAAGCAGAATGGAAACACGAATCTTGTGAGATTTCTTGAGCACTTCGGAACAATTGAATAGCGAGAAGTGGATGATTAAGAGGTGCACCGGCATGAGAAAGCATTGAAATGAGGAAGGGTATGATCAACAAAGCTTGACTTGAAACCACCGAAGAAGAGAATGAGTGACGAATTTGAAGCTCCGTTAGAATCTTCATGAGAATCACCGGGTAAGAACATGAAGGAAAAGAATGGAGAGACTTCACATGAATAAAAAGATACTTGATTAAGAAATCTGAGTCCTTGAAGAAACAAGGGTGGGAGGGTGGGAAAACAAAGACAACTTGGAATGGATGAAGCAAACACCGTTGAGAAGAACTGATAATTGATCTTGCAAATGTTGAAGTGATCGGATCCAATTGAAGAGAAACATGCCGGTAGAGAAGGAATTTAGATGACAATCTTGGTGATCAAGAAGGATTTCTGTTCACATAGAAATATGAGAACACCGCTTGGAAAAGGTATGGAATCAACATTTGACTTCGAAGCAACTCAAATACCACAACTCAAAACAAAAACAAAGGGTTGGCTTGCAGAATAAGCCGGAACAAACATATGATAGAGATTTCGTCCGAAGTTTTCGTGGTGGGGCCTACACGGGCTCGATCGTATAGCACCATCATGTACAAGGCAGTGCACATGACATATGAAGCGTCCCCGAGTCGGCATAGCCAAGGACTCTTTAAGACACAATGAGACCACTGTAAAACTGACCGTGAATAGGCGGACCACTAGACGTCGAACCCGAATTTCATATCATATATCCGTCGGAAAGATGTCCTAAGAGCTACTTGAATTCCCACCTATGAAACTCCCAAACCTTTCCGGTTATGCAATCAGGTGTTGGGGATACAGGGGAAGCATAATATCTCACCCAAACTAACAAATCCTACATCCAGCTGTATCCATCCTTCAACACATAACAGAGAAACCTTCGGAAATCATCTACCTCAACCTTCGAAAAGAATCTATTATACAAGTTATGGCAATACTCCCGAACTCCCGCCCCAGTACTGGGTGGCGTTGAGGTTATCTCACCAACGAACTGCATAAAAGAGATTTTCGATGTCGGCGCACTAAACTCAGGTATTCCAGAACTGCAACGATAAAATTGTGACGAGAAAACCTTGGAGCTCAACTCCCCGGGACACTGCCACAAAACCCCTGACAGGAGGCACCAAGACAATGTTCTCGTCACAAAACCATTGGAACGATTCCAAGATACCCGCGTGATCCTAAAAAAAATTTAGTGAAATTTGAGAAGAGAAGAGTCAAAACTCTACGTCAGGATGCCTTACCAGAGTGATGAGGAGACTGGGAAGTAAAAAGAATTCCTAGACTCTCCGATATATAATTCCTAAATGACTCAAAACATTTTTTCTAGACTCAACTCGTCCGCTAATTCGATCAAGCAATGGGGCTCCTAAGGTTGGGGAAGGCTCTGATACCAACTTGTAACGCCCTCGATGCGGCTATATCTCCCACGTGTCCAAGCACGACTTAGAGGCATAACCGCATTGAAAGCAATGTCGCAAGTGAGGTAATCTTCACACAACCCATGTAATACATAAGGGAAAAAATACATAGTTGGCTTACAATCGCCACTTCACACAATTACATGAATAAAGCATTACATCATCCAGATACAATCAGGGTCTGACTACGGAACCAAAAATAAAAGAAGAACCCCAAATGCGACAAACGTCCCCGATCGACCCCAACTGGGCTCCATTACTGATCAACTAGAACGGAACAACACAAAGGACAAGATCTTCATCGAGCTCCTCCTGAGCTGGGTTGCGTCATCTGCACGTACTCATCGGCACCTGCAAGCTGGTTTTGGAAGTATCTGTGAGTCACGGGGACTCAGCAATCTCGCACCCTCGCGATCAAGACTATTTAAGCTTATGGGTAAGGTAAAGGTATGAGGTGGAGCTGCAGCAAGCGACTAGCATATATGGTGGCTAACCTACGCAAATGAGAGCGAGAAGAGAAGGCAAAGCACGGTCGATAAAAGTATGATCAAGAAGTGATCCTATAGCAACCTACGTCAAGCATAACTCCAACACCGTGTTCACTTCCCGGACTCCGCCGGAAAGAGACCATCACGGTTACACACGCGGTTGATGTATTTTAATTAAGGTCAACTTCAGGTTTTCTACAACCGGACATTAACAAATTCCCATCTGCCCATAACCGCGGGCACGGCTTTCGAAAGTTCAAATCCCTGCAGGGGTGTCCCAACTTAGCCCATCACAAGATCTCACGGTCAACGAAGGAATAGACCTCCTCCCGAGACATTCCGATTAGACTTGATATCCCGGTTCTACAAGACATCCTCGACAATGGTAAAACAAGTCCAGCAAAGCCGCCCGATGCGCCGACATCCTGATGGGAGCTGCACATATCTCGTTCTCAGGGCAACACCGGATGAGACATCCTACGAGTAAAACCAGCCCTCAAGTTTCCCCGAGGTGGCCCCGCAATCTACTCAGTTCGGACCAACACTTAGACAAGCACTGGCCCGGGGGGGCGGGGGGTTTAAAAATAAAGATGACCCTTGGGCTGGCCTAACCCAAGGGAAAAAGAGGCTAGGTGGCGAATGGTAAAACCAAGGTTGGGCCTTGCTGGAGGAGTTTTATTCAAAGCGAACTGTCAAGGGGTTCCCATTATAATCCGACCGCGTAAGGAATGCAAAATCCGGGAACATAACACCGATATGACGGAAACTAGGGCGGCAAGAGTGGAACAAAACACCAGGCATAAGGCCGAGCCTTCCACCCTTTACCAAGTATATAGATGCATTAATTAAATAAGATATATTGTGATATCCCAACAAGTAAACATGTTCCAACAAGGAACAACATCTCCATGTTCCAACAAGGAACAAACTTCAATCTTCACCTACAACTAACAACGCTATAAGAGGAGCTGAGCAAAGCGGTAACATAGCCAAACAATGGTATGCTAGGACAAGGTGGGTTAGAGGCTTGGTTCAACAATATGGGAGGCATGATAAGCAAGTGGTAGGTATCGCAGCATAGGCATAGCAAAAGAGCGAGCAACTAAGCAAGCAAAGATAGAAGTGATTTCGAGGGTATGATCATCTTGCCTGAAATCCCGCAAGGAAGAAGAACGAGTCCATGAAGAAGACAAACAGACGTAGTCGAACGGGTCCTCACAAACGCGACGTCAACGGAACCAACCCGAAGAAGCAACACCGGAAAGAAGCAAACAATCATGGTAAACAACCATCACATAATCATGGCATGATGCACAATCAAGTATGGTGCATGTCCGGTTTAATGAAGCATGGCATGGCAAAGTGCACAAACAATCCTACAAATTAAGTGGAGCTCAATATGCATCGGGGTGCATATTGCCAAAACACCACATAACGTATTTAGTTCGATCTTGTTTATGTACCCAACAATATTAAATGTTGGTTAACATGGCAAGAGGTGAAACATAACAAGACTAAACCACCTAAACAATTTTAAATGGGGCCGGATATAATAAACAACCAACCCGGTAAATCCCCATATGCATTTATCAACTTGGTACAACAACAAGTTTATACATTTAAATGTTATTATCATGATGCGCATGACATGAGAAAGTTTTATGCAATATTTATGAAAATGTTGGCATGAAAAGATATGAGGCATTTGTCATCATGGTGGAAACGAAAGTTGTGCCACGACAACGAATCCGGAAGTGATGCCATGGCAATATATCGGTACGGTAGCTCATAGAGATACCGGTGCAAAAGGAAGTGGCGGGAGCGAGCAAAAGAAGGTGGGGCGCTCCCGGATACCGGGTGTCCCATGAGTCGACGATGGTGACAAGGCAAAAGAGGGGCAACATGCACCCACAATTCGAGCACGGAGCAAGCACGAGCAACTCATACATCACACATGCATTCGTTCACGGACGTCGTTCTGGCGGTTATACCTTCGAAGCGTGCGTTATCGGAGGGATTCGAGTTTGATGCGGAGTAGGGGAAGTAGACGTTCCGCGACGGTAGTTGAAGTGGTTGTTCTCTCATGCTCTAGGGTCGACGGTAGAGGTCCTCGCGATCTCGGCGACGGTAGTGGTACATGCTTATCGGTAGTCGAACATGACGATCCGAAGAGGGTACTTGGCAACATGCATGTCGTCGGTAGTTGTACACAATCGTTGTCGAACTTGGCGGGTTCGAAGTCTCCGGGCGTAGTGGTACATGTCCGTTCTTCGGTCGTAGGTACTTGACGTTTTGCTACCCGGCTCTTCGGCGACGGTCTTTGTTCTATGCATCGGGCATCACGGTACTAGCCGAGGTACTTGCCATTCTTAGCGGTTCCGAAGACGGCGGTAGATGAACATGACGCGTCGTCGTGGTACTTGTTGGTCTCGGTCGAGGCGGCAAAACGTATGCGTACTTGAGGTGGCCTTGACGATCCCAAAACGTTCCTGCTCGAGAAGGTCTCCGTCTTGGTCTTCACCGGGCGTGGTACTTGGCGTCCCTGGATTCGGTGACCTTAGCAACGACAAAAAAAGGTAGTGGGGCGTCACACGCGGCCCATTTACTGAACGGGGCCGAGGCGTGGTCTTCAAGGAATCCACTGCCCACGATCACGGGGTGGGGAGAGGTCGCCTCACCCGCCGCCTCGGTCCTGCACGCCTGCCACGTGGCTCTCATGCGCTTGGGGTGGCGAACGGTGGAGGCAGGAAACCGGGCCGCCGCGGGCTGGGGCGGCGGGTCGGTCCCAGTTCCCTGCGCCTTCCGCGTCTTGATTGGCTGAGTAGGGCGGCCGAGCCCCCACCCCGTTCCTTTATGAGGAGCGGGAGGGGGGATGGCGTCCCGCATTCCTTCATCTCCTCCTTCCTTTAGCTTCTGCTCCCCCCTTCCATCCGCCATGGAGAGAGGGAATCCTGGTCCTTCAATGGTGGCGGCGAGGGTCACCGCTCGACAACGCGTCCCTCCTTCTCCTGCACCCGCGGTGGCAGAGCCAGCCACGAGGGGAAGGGGGCGAGGCCGTGGGTGAGGCCGAGGCGCTCGGGGAAGAGGAGGACGGGCCGGCGCACCGGCCTCGCCTCCGCCAGCAGTTCCTCCCTGCATGGAGGGCCACATTGGGGATGACCCTTGCGAGTTCTTCGTCAGGCTGCGCCGGCTGCCTCGCCGACCCCATTCGCGCGAGAGATGGAGCTGGATGCGCCGGAGTCATTGTGGCTGCACATGAGGGGCTGCGGGATCAGCGGCACGTGGGCCCGCATCGACTTCCCCGCCCCTCACGTGATGTATCTCCGTCGGGGATGGAAGACGTTTGCCCATATCCACCGCTTGACGGGGGGGCTCACTCTCCATTTTAAGCTGATGGAGGTGGCCTTCTCTCCGTCAAGGTCTTCGGGTGCTTTGGGACCCGTGCAAGGTGCTGCGTGGAGAGCTCTTCTGATAGTGAAGACTCCTCCTCGGGTGGGACTGACGAGGAGGACAGCGGCAGCGACAACGAGGGTAGTAGGCGGCAGGATGACGGGTCCGATTAGGTGTCGAGTGCCGCTTCGTGCGGCACCGGGGACCCCATCATCCGCGTCGCTGGCTCCCTGAACTTCTCGGGGTCGGCTCCTTGGGCGGCTGGCATTCGGAGGCTGCGGAAGAGGAAGAGGGCGGGCGGCAAGGCCGTCAAGTCGGAGTACGCGCGCACCGACGCCTTCGACGCGTGCTGACGTCCTGCCGCCTCGTCTTCAAGCTCTGCTTCCGGCGCCGCCATCACCATCCAGCCCTCGGACGGCCACCGAGATGTTCTCTTGGTGTCTTCTGCCACCCGTAGCTCGCCTAGGCGCCCCTTTTGCCCTTTTCGTCTCCTTGACCTGCCTCTTGAGGAGAGGGACAAGAAAGGGATTACGGGCACCTTTTCTCTTTTTAGTTTGTAAGTCTTCGGGCCTTAGCTGAATTGAAAACTTGTAATCCCATTATTCATGTTTTTCATTCCCTATGGACTATACCTGAGTGGAATGTTTTTAATGAAAAAGGGATGTTTGCCGGGTCATTTGTTTGTGGGTAGAACCCATGACAAGGAGTAAATCCTTGATATCTTTAATACAAACATTTCCTTGCCCGGCAACAGGCCTTGCCGTCTCCCCACTTCGCTCGACCTTTCTCACACCTTTGGCGGAGGCAGGGATGAGGTGGGTTCAGGCTCCTTGTTTCATCCTCTTGCTGCCGCGACTACGACCAAACCTGGCCCCAGGAACGAGCCCTAGGGCCTAGAGTTAGGGGAGCACGGTAGCTTTAGGAAAAACGAGGTTTCACATACCTCGGTCCATAAGGGAATGCATGATAAGGGATGAAGAACTTATCTGAAGCTGTAGCCCTCGGCAACTCTGGTTTGCCATGGGTGAATCTTTGCTCTTGCAGCCCCCGGCAATACTGGTTTGCCGGGGTCTAGATGCTGGTCTGTCCCTCTTCTCTTTTCCTCCCCAAGTGGTTCGGCATGGATATCCGTGTGTCCTGTGAACCAAAGAAGACGAAAGAAAGACAAAGAGCCGCACACTCGACCTCTAAGCTAGGGGTTAGTCGCCGCTAAGCACTATCAACCCTAACCAAGGACGAGACTCGACCTAGCATGCATGCTATAACTTAGGGCGCCAGCGCTTCACGTCTTTGGATTTGGCGGCGTGCGGCCCATTGCCAGGCGCACGAACATCGCCGCCTCCCAAACTCCGGCTACTGGGACGGTGTTGGTGTTCGCGAACGGCGCCCCGGGTCCTTTCTGCGACCGGTCCGCTGCTCGCCCGCGTCGGGACGGGATGTCCAGCTTCCGACGGGCCAACCGCCACCGTCGTCTTCTTCTTGGGTGCGTCGAACTAACTTCTAAAGCCGATTCTCACAACTGCGCCCCCTACCAGGCGCGCCAAAGATGTCGGTGGGAACGACACCTATGGGATCACAAGAATCCCTACTACGGTTGCGGGGCGCGGGGTCGTGAGAAGAGCGGATCAAACAGATAGCACACGGTTTATTTATCTAGGATTGGGCCGTGAGGATGCGTAAAACCCTACTCCTACTTTGGTGGATTGTATATCTGTGTTCTTGAGCTAGCTATGGGGCGTGAGGAGCTCCAAAAGCCGAATCCCCCTCCAGGTTGCCTCAGGCCTCCTTTTATAGCAAAGGGGTTGCCACAGTGGCACACAGGAGGTGGAAATGGTACAGTGATGTCAGGTTATCCCTCGCATTACATGACAAGGCGCATTTAATGCATCTTGCCCAGGTGTCCTTGTTTTATCGGGGACGGGGGAGAGCCCCGTCTCGTCCGTCGCCGCTCCCTCTCATGTCGACACGCGCCCTGGCCAGCGGCGCCCGCGGTGCCATGTAGGCAGGCAGGCAGCTGAGGTGGTGCAGTGGTGGGTCTTCACGAAGATCCGCATGCCGCCACGCAGGTGCCTGCCCAGCTGGTTGGGTCGGCAGCTGCATGCGAACGGCGGTGGAGGTTTGACTGGCGTGGGCCTGATGGTGGCCCTGCGGGTGTTCTTGGCAAGGGCCTTGCCGGGGCCCCGGCAAGGGTCTTTCCATGGCGCCTGTTGTCATCCCCGGCAAGGCTCTTGCCGGGGGCCTTGTGGTCCTCCTTGGCTAGGATCCCGTCACGGATCATCATCTTTCTAAAGGGTGTATCTGATCTTGAATGCCTTCACAAAGATCTGCATGCCACCACGGGGATGTCTTCCGAATCCTTGCCCCATGGGGGCAGTGGACTCAAGGGTGACTCACTCCGTAGGTGTGGGGCGAGCTGCCACGGCAAGGGTCTTGCCGGGTTTGCTAAAACCGCCTCCTGGCAAGGATCTTGCCGGGGGGGTCCGCTTCGTCCCCTTTGCTCTTTGTGGTCTTGGTCTTGGCGTCGTTCTGCTTCTCCTGAGCTTTGGCCTTACCTTGGCTCACCTCCCTTGCCTTGCTCAGTGTGGCGGTGCCTTGCCTTGACGGTGTACAAAAAGAGGGGTACACTTTTTGTACCCCTATAACTGTGCACGGGCAGTCTGAGCCACGGGCACCGCCACACTGAGCAAGGCAAGGGAGGTGAGCCAAGTTAAGTCCAAAGCTCAGGAGAAGGAGAACGACGCCAAGACCAAGACCACAAAGAGCAAAGGGGACGAAGCGGACCCCCCGGCAAGATCCTTGCCGGGAGGCGGTTTTAGCAAACCCGGCAAGACCCTTGCCATGGCAGCTCGCCCCACACCTACGGAGTGAGTCACCCTTGAGTCCACTGCCCCCATGGGGCAAGGATTCGGAAGACATCCCCGTGGTGGCATGCAGATCTTTGTGAAGGCATTCAAGATCAGATACACCCTTTAGAAAGATGGTGATCCTTGACGAGATCCCAGCCAAGGAGGACCACAAGGCCCCCAACAAGAGCCTTGCCGGGGATGACAGAAGGCGCCACGGCAAGACCCTTGCCGGGGCCCCGGCAAGGCCCTTGCCAAGAACACCCGTAGGTCCACCATCAGGCCCACGCCAGTCAAACCTCCACCGTCGTTCGCATGCAGCTGCCGACCCAACCAGCTGGGCAGGCACCTGTGTGGCGGCATGCGGATCTTCTTGAAGACCCACCGCTGCGCCACCTCAGCTACCTGCCTGCCTACATGGCACCGCGGGTGCTGCTGGCCAGGGCGCGTGTCGACACGAGAGGGAGCGGCGACGGATGAGACAGGGCTCTCCCCCGTCCCTGATAAAACAAGGACACCTGGGCAAGACACATTAAATGCGCCTTGTCATATAATGCGAGGTATAACCTCACATCACTGTACCCTTTCCACCTCTTGTGTGCCACTGTGGCAACCCTTTTCCTATAGAAGGAGGCCCGAGGCGACCAGGAGGGGGATTCGGCTTTTTGGAGCTCCTCACGCCCCATAGCTAGCTCAAGAACACAGATATACAATCCACCAAAGCAGGAGTAGGGTTTTACGCATCCTCGCGGCCGAACCTGGATAAACGAACCGTGTGCTATCAGTTTGATCCGCTCTTCTCACAACCCCGCGCCCCACAACCGTAGTAGGGATTCTTGTGATCCCATAGGTGTTGTTCCCACCAACATCTTTGGCGCGCCAGGTAGGGGCGCGGTTGTGAGAATCGACTTTAGCAGTTAGTTCAACGCTTCTTCATCGTCATGGCGCCCAAGAAGAAGACGACGGTGGCGGTTGGCCCAACGGAAGCCGGGCATCCCGTCCCGACGCGGGCTTGCAGCGGACCGGTCACAGAGAGGACCCGGGGCGCCGTTCGCGAACACCAATACCGTCCCAGCAGCCGGAGTTTGGGAGGCGGCGATGTTCGTGCGCCTGGCAACGGGCCACACGCCGCCAAATCCAAAGACGGAGCCAGGCCCTCCGCGGGTGGCGCGGGGCCTTCCAAGATCGCTGCCACCCCGCCCGAAGGCGATGCGAGGGCCTCCAAGACTCCCACGCCGCCGCCGACGGCGCGCTCCTCTCAAGCGGCGCGCGACAAACGGCGTAATCACGCCGAAGACCTCGGGCATCACCGCGGGAAGAGCCCCGAGCGCCACTCCCGGGAGGTAGAAGACCTGCCCGCTCGCCGAAGCGCTGGTGAAGATGGCATGCGACCACGGGGTCGTGATAGAGCTCCTTCTGACATGGTCAGAAGTCGAAGCGCGCCGCGATCCGTGCAGGTTTCACTGCCACCAACGCCAGCAGAAGCCCTGGCACGCGCGCAGTTGCTCCTCGATTTTCCTCCCACTACGGGGAAACTCGACGAATGGAGAGCCACTATCCGAAGCCTTGTTGCGGTGGCCAACAAAGACGAACCGAGTCCGGTGGAGCCCCCGGGTCGACGCTCCGACGGAGTCCCACGCACCAGTGGCAGGAAAGCCGGCAGCGCTGCGACGATGGTGCACTCGCCTCCTCCTCGCCCGGTACCGCGGACGCCATCCCGTTGCGACGTTATGGGCGACGAAATCTCCATAGTGTCGTCCGGCCCGTGGACCCAGTGTGACCAGTGCCAAGTCCTTCGGGAACGAGAACATGAAGACGCTCGAACCACTATCGAGCACCGGCGCGGAGCGCGCCACCAGTCAGACAGGCGAGCAGGGCCTGCTGTGAACCACCCGGCACCGGAGAGCCCTGGAGGCCTACCTTACGAGGTAGGCTGTCCGGCTTTTACCCGTGAGCTGCGGAAGCTCCAGTGGCCCACTCATCGCACCTTCAAACCTGACGTGGGTGAAAAGTACAGCGGCAAGACCCACCCGTCCGAGTTCCTCAGCATCTACACCATTGTGATGCAGGCTGCCGGAGCCCGCGACGATAAGGTGCTTGCGAATTACTTTTTGTTGGCTCTTAAACCCAACGCCATGTCATGGTTGTTGCACTTGCCTGTAGACTCTATTTCCTCCTGGTCGGATTTGTGCCATGAGTTTGTGGGCGCCTTTACTGGAGGCCACCAAGCCCATGGCCAAGCGAGCGACCTGCACGTCATTCCTCAGAAGGGAGGCGAGAGTCTCCGCAAGTATATACAGAGGTTCAGCCGGATACAGTACAATATCCCTGATGTTCATCCTGCCGCCATCATCAGCGCGTTCCATCAGAACGTGCGTAACCGCAAGATGGGCGAAGAGCAGGCAATGAACAAGGTGAAAGATGTAGCAGAACTCTATGTTCTTGCTGACAGATGTGCCCGGGCTGAAGAGGGAAGGAAGTACCTCGGCGAAGACGCCGGCGTGGAAACCGACTCCTCACATGAAGATACTGCCGCCCCGGCGAAGAAGGGCCGGCGCCACAACAGGAAGCGCAAAGGTAAAGTCGTGCTTGCCGTCGAGGGATCTGATGACACCGACTCCACCAAGAAAACCAAGGCAGATGACCCCGGCAAGGAAATTGCCGGATGTGTCGCCTGCCGAGCCTTGGCGGTTGCCGAGAAGCCAGGAAACTCCGACAAGCGATACTGCAAGATCCATCGCACCAAAGGCCATGCTCTCCAAGACTTCCGACAGGTTGAGATCCTCGCTGAGAAGCAGAGGGCTGAATATGAGAGGCAGGACAAGGAGAAGGGCCAAGACGGTGCTAAGGGGTCCGGCAAGAAGCGTGACGACCAGGAAGGCCGTCGCGGCAAGGATAAACAACAGGAGAGGCCCGCCCAGGGCCGTGACAAAAAGCCAGAAGACGACGATCACGAAGAGGACAACGAATCCGGTGACCAAGAGTTTCAGAAAGCAATAGAGGCCATGTGCATCGACGGCGGCGCCTCGCTGCATACTTCTCACCGCCAGCTTAAACAGTGGGCGCGAGAGATTACTGCGGCAGAGCCGTCGTTTGATGCCCAAAGGCCGCTGAAGTGGTCCAGCACACCTATCATTATTGACACTAAGGATCACCCTGATCGCACTACTGTGGTCGGGTGCTTGCCATTGTTGGTTTCACCAACAATACGCAACCTCAAGGTGACAAAGATGCTAGTCGATGGCGGGGCCAGTCTGAACTTGATCTCGCCTGCCGTGATCGAGAAACTGCAGATTCCTGATGGAGACCTCAAAGAGACGGGCACGTTTCAGCGGGTCAACCCGGGAAGAAGCCAACCTAAGGGAAAGGTCATGCTGCCCGTGACTTTTGGAAGCAATCTGAACTACAGGACGAAGAGGATCGTGTTTGATGTTGCCAAGATCCCCTTGCCCTACAACGGGATCCTTGGCCGCCCAGCGCTGGCCAAGTTCATGGCGGCGTCACACTACGCCTACAACACCCTGAAGATGCCAGGACCTATGAAGATCATCACCATCCCCTCCGATAAGAAAGATGCGCTGATTTATGCTGACCAACTATACCAGCAAGCAGTTGCAGCAGCTGCCGCCACTAGGGCACTTGCTCCTGCCGCTGGGACCCAGGGAGGGAAGAAAAAGAAGAAGACCGGTGAGACCTCGGACACCCACTCCGGGAAGCGCACCTCTTCGGAGTGTAGCGCTCCCGTCGAGGACGTGCCAGAGAGCTCCACCAACGGAAACAAGAAGCCCAGGGCCATACCGCCGGGAACCAAGAAGGTTTCTGTCAATGAGGACAGCACGGGAGGGGCTTTCACCATAAGGTCCACCCTTTACGACAAATAGGAAGACGCGCTCGTCACCTTCCTGCGGGCGAATGTCGATGTGTTTGCATGGCAAGCTTCCGACATCCCCGGCGTTCCCAGGGAGGTGATTGAGCACCACCTTGCTGTTTGTCCTCATGCGCGGCCTGTCAAGCAGAAGGTCAGAAAGCAAGCTTTGGAACGACAAGAGTTCATCACAGAGGAGATCCGGAAACTGGAAGCAGCGGGTTTGGTAAGAGGAGTGCTCCATCCAACGTGGTTGGCCAATCCGGTCGTAGTGCGCAAGGCTAATGGGAAGTGGAGGCTGTGTATTGATTACACAGATATCAATAAGGCTTGTCCTAAGGACCCCTTCCCGTTTCCGTGCATCGACCAGATTGTTGACTCCATGGCTGGGTGTGATCTGTTGTCATTCCTCAATGCCTACTCCGGCTACCACCAGATCTTCATGACAAGAGAAGACGAAGAGAAAACAACATTCATCACCCCATGTGGTATGTATTGTTTCATGCGAATGCCTTTTGGGCTGAAGAGTGTTGGTTCGACGTTTGCAAGGGTGGTCCAGATTGGTTTTGAACCCCAGCTCCATAGAAATATGGAAGCTTATATGGATGACATAGTGGTTAAAACCAAGGACAGGGCAACCCTCATACCGGATTTGCAAGAAACATTTGCAAACCTACGCAAGATCAATCTCAAGCTCAACCTTGAGTAGTGCGTCTTTGGCGTCCCGTCCGGCAAGCTTCTCGGGTTCTTTGTGTCACAGCGTGGGATAGAGGCCAATCCGGACAAGATCAAAGCTATAGAGCAGATTGAAGCACCCAAGCGAATTAAGGATGTGCGTCGGCTTGCTGGTTGCGTCGCCGCCATGGGCAGATTCATTTCCAAGTCTGCCGAGCGCACCCTTCCCTTTTTCAAGATCCTGAAAAAGGCAGGCCCGATGGAGTGGACGCCAGAAGCCGAAGCAACATTGCAAGATTTGAAGAAGTAGCTCTCCTTTGCGCCAATACTAGTTGTGCCTAGGCCACAGGAGCCGTTGCTACTATACCTGGCGGCAACGAACCAGGTGGTCAGCGCCGCACTTGTGGCGCAGAGAGAGGTTGACGACGAGGTAATGGCAGTGACAGAGCCTGATATCACCAATGCAGAGACGACACGGCAAGTTGAAATGCCGCCGAAGAAGAAAATGATGCAGCACCCGGTCTACTTTCTTAGTTCCCTCTTGAAGGGAGCTAGATCAAGGTACTCCGGCGTGCAGAAACTGCTCTTAAGCCTTCTTATGGCCTTGAGGAAGCTGTGTCACTACTTCCAGGCACACGAGATCACTGTCGTCACTCGCCTCCCTCTGCAACGGATATTGCACAATCCAGATGCAACGGGAAGAATTGTGGAATGGACACTGGAGCTGTCCAGCTTTGGCCTCAAGTTTGAAAGTACTTCGACGATTCAGAGCCGAGTCCTGGCGGAGTTCATTGCAGAATGGACCGCAACGCCTGACGAAGAAGCCCAAGAGACTGCTCTCCATGACAAGGAGGCAAGTTGCAGTTGGATCATGTACTTTGATGGAGCTTTCTCCTTACATGGTGCCGGGGCTGGCGTATTGCTTGTCGCGCCCACCGGAGAGCACCTCAAGTACGTGATCCAGATGCACTTCCCCAAGGAGGTGTCAACACACAATACGACAGAGTACGAAGGGCTGCTTGCCGGTCTTAGGATCGCGGCGAACCTCGGGATCAAGAAGCTCATCGTCAGGGGCGACTCGCAGCTCGTCGTCAAGCAAGTCAACAAGGACTACCAGAGCCCGTTGATGAAGGCCTACGTCGATGAAGTGAGAAAGCTGGAAGAGCGTTTCGACGGTATACAGGCTGAATACGTTCACTGAGCGGAGAATGATATCCCGATTACCTGTCAAAACGCGCTGCCCTTAAGCTACCTGTGGAACCAGGTACCTTTGTGCTCCAGCTAACTCAGCCATCCGTTGATCCATCAACAGAGCAGAACAAGAGGAGGAAATCAGGACCCGGCAAGTACTTTCCCGCCGAGCTCCCCGGGGCCGCCGGCAAGGATGTTGCCGGGGACACTGAGCCCGCCATGGGACGGCTAGCTCCGGCGGAGCGTCAAGCTCTTGCCGTCGAGACAGCCGCTCCTATAGCGGAGGAAATGCCTTTAGTCCTCGCCGTCGAGCCCCAGGCTCCAGCGTGGGCACAGCATACCGTCTGATTCCTCCAAACAGGGGAACTTCCTGAAGAGCAGGATGAAGCGGAAAAAGTAGCCCATCGCTCTACCATGTACTAGTTCATCGATGACGTCCTGTAAAGGAAGAGGCCGAATGGTGTGAAATTGAAGTGTATCCCACGGGAGGAAGGATTGGAACTGTTGGCAGAGATACACGGAGGCATATGTGGATCCCACATCGGGTCAAGGGCCGTTGCCGACAAGGCATTTCGGCAAGGTTTCTTCTGGCCCACCGCCCTCCAGGGTGCGACGACACTAGTAACCAGGTGTGAATCGTGTCAGTTCCATTCAAAGAAGCTTCATCAGCCAGCTCAAGCCCTTCAAACCATTCCTCTCTCCTGGCCCTTCTCGGTCTGGGGGCTCGACATACTGGGCCCTTTCCCCCGCACTGTCGGGGGCTTTGAGTACTTGTACGTTGCAATCGACAAGTTCACAAAGTGGCCGGAGGTGGAGGCAGTGAGGAAGGTCACAGCTCAGTCAGCCGTCAAGTTCTTCAAGGGACTAGTGTGCCGTTTTGGTGTACCCAACAGGGTCATCACCGACAACGGCACATAGTTTACAAGCCGCACCTTCATGCAATATATCCAAGACCTCGGCAACAAAGTCTGCTTCGCTTCCGTTGCTCACCCACGAAGCAATGGTCAAGCTGAGAGGGAAAACGCTGAAGTACTGCGAGGCTTAAGGACCAAGACCTTTGACAGGCTGCACAAGAGTGGAAGGCGCTGGATTGATGAGTTGCCGATGGTTCTTTGGTCGATCAGGACGACGCCAAATCGAGCCACCGGCTAGACACCCTTTACCCTGGTATACGGGGCAAAAGCAGTTCTCCCCACTGAACTCATATATGAGTCACCTCGAGTGCTCGCTTATGATGAGCTTGAGAAAGAGCAACTGCGGCAAGATGACGCAATGCTCCTTGAGGAAGATCGTCTTCGGCCGGCTGTGAGAGCAGCATGCTACCAGCAAGCCCTGCGCCGCTACCATAGCTGCAAGGTTCATGCCCGAAGCCTTGAGGAAGGCGACCTTGTCCTTCGGCGCATTCAATCGGCCAAGAATTCCAACAAGTTGATGCCAAAGTGGGAAGGCCCTTATCGGGTAATACGAGTCACCAGGCCCAGCGCAGTCCGCCTGGAGACCGAAGATGCAGTTCCGGTGAGTAACTCCTGGAACATTGAGCATCTTCGCAAGTTTTACCCGTAAGGCGCGGCTTGTCGGGCCCCCCGGCAAGCCACCTTTTGTACAAGCATTGCCGATGATGCATGTAACCCTTTGTACAAAGCCAGGCACAGACCCTGAGCACAAATAAATGAAGCACTGGCGCCCTAAGTTATAGCATGCATGCTAGGTTGAGTCTCGTCCTTGGTTAGGGTTAATAGTGCTTAGCGGCGACTAACCCCTAGCTTAGAGGTCGAGTGTGCGGCTCTTTGTCTTTCTTTTGTCTTCTTTGGTTCACAGGACACACGGATATTCGTGCCGAACCACTTGGGGAGGAAAAGAGAAGAGGGACAGACCAGCATCTAGACCCCGGCAAGCCAGTATTGCCGGGGGCTGCAAGAGCAAGGATTCACCCATGGCAAACCAGAGTTGCCGGGGGCTACAGCTTCAGATAAGTTCTTCATCCCTTATCATGCATTCCCTTATGGACTGAGGTATGTGAAACCTCATTTTTCCTAAAGCTACCGTGCTCCCCTAACTCTAGGCCCTAGGGCTCGTTCCTGGGGCCAGGTTTGGTCGTAGTCGCGGCAGCGAGAGGATGAAACAAGGAGCCTGAACCCACCTCATCCCTGCCTCCGCCAAAGGTGTGAGAAAGGTCGAGCGAAGTGGGGAGACGGCAAGGCCTGTTGCCGGGCAAGGAAATGTTTGTCTTAAAGATATCAAGGATTTACTCCTTGTCGTGGGTTCTACCCACAAACAAATGACCCGGCAAACATCCCTTTTTCATTAAAAACATTCCACTCAGGTACAGTCCATAGGGAATGAAAAACATGAATAATGGGATTACAAGTTTTCAATTCAGCTAAGGCCCGAAGGCTTACAAACTAAAAAGAGATAAGGTGCCCGTAATCCCTTTCTTGTCCCTCTCCTCAGGAGGTAGGTCAAGGAGACGAAAAGGGCAAAAGGGGCGCCTAGGCGAGCTACGGGTGGCAAAAGACACCAAGAGAACATCTTGGTGGCCGTCCGAGGGCTGGATGGTGATGGCGGCACCGGAAGCAGAGCTCGAAGACGAGGTGGCAGGACGTCAGCACGCGTCGAAGGCGTTGGTGCCCGCGTACTCCGACTTGACGGCCTTGCCGCCCGCCCTCTTCCTCTTCCACAGCCTCCCAATGCCAGCCGCCCAATGAGACGACCCGAGAAGTTCAGGGAGCCGGCGACGCGGATGATGGGGTCGCCGGTGCCGCATAGAGCGGCACTCGACACCTAATCGGACCCGTCATCCTACCGCCTACTACCCTCGTCATCGCTGCCACTGTCCTCCTCGTCACTCCCACCCGAGGAGGAGTCTTCACTATCAGAAGAGCTCTCCACGCAGCACCTTGCACGGGTCCCAAAGCACCCGAAGACCTTGACGGAGAGAAGGCCACCCTCCATCAGCTTAAAATGGAGAGTGAGCCCCTCTGTCAAGCGGTGGATATGGGCAAACGTCTTCCATCCCCGACGGAGATACATCACGTGAGGGGCGGGGAAGTCGACGCGGGCCCGCGTGCCGCTGATCCCGCAGCCCCTCATGTGCAGCCACAACGACTCTGGTGGATCCAGCTCCATCTCCCGCGCGAATGGGGTCGGGAGACGAAGGCGACGGCGAGGCGGCCGGCGCAGCCTGACGAAGAACTCGCAAGGGTCATCCCCAACGTGGCCCTCCATGGGGGGAGGAACTGCTGGCGAAGGCGAGGCCGGCGGAGGCGAGGCAGGTGCGCCGCCCCGTCCTCCTCTTCCCCGAGCGCCTCGGCCTCGCCCACGGCCTCGCCCCCTTCCCCTCGCCGCTGGCTCTGCCACCGCGGGTGTAGGAGAAGGAGGGATGCGTTGTCGAGCGGCGACCCTTGCCGCCACCGTTGAAGGACCAGGATTCCCTCTCTCCATGGCGGATGGAAGGGGAGAGCAGAAGCTAAAGGAAGGAGGAGATGAAGAGGTGAGCAGTCTGAGCCACGGGCACCACCACACTGAGCAAGGCAAGGGAGGTGAGCCAAGGTAAGGCCGAAGCTCAGGAGAAGCAGAACTACACCAAGACCAAGACCACAAAGAGAAAAGGGGACGAAGTGGACCCCCCCGGCAAGATCCTTGCCGGGAGGCGGTTTTAGCAAACCCGGCAAGACCCTTGTCGTGGCAGCTCGCCCCACACCTACGGAGTGAATCACCCATGAGTCCACTGCCCCCATGGTGCAAGGATTCGGAAGACATCCCCGTGGTGGCATGCAGATCTTCGTGAAGGCATTCAAGATCAGATACACCCTTTAGAAAGATGATGATCCGTGACGGAGCTCCCACTCACTTTCTTGTAAATACAGGCTTCTCCAAAAGTCTATATGAAACCATATGCTTTGATCACACTATCAAAACGTTTATTCCAACTCCGAGAAACTTGCACCAGTCCATAAATGGATTGCTAGAGCTTGCACACATTGTTAGCACCCTTTGGATCGATAAAACCTTCAGGTTGCATCATATACAACTCTTCTTCTAGAAATCCATTCAGGAATGCAGTCTTCACATCCATTTGCCAAATTTCATAATCATAAAATGCGGAAATAGCTAACATGATTCGGACGGACTTAAGCATCGCTACTGGTGAGAAGGTCTCATCGTAGAAGGTGTACCCAACAGTTTCCTTTGGGTATCCTATGAAGACACATTTCTTCGATTTGGGTTCGAGCTTATCAGGTTGAAGCTTTTTCACATAAGCATCGCAGCCCCAAACTTTAATAAATGACAACTTTGGTTTCTTGCCAAACCACAGTTCATAAGGAGTCTTCTCAACGGTTTATATGGTGCCCTATTTAACATGAATGCAACTGTCTCTAAAGCATAACCCCAAAACGATAGCAGTAAATAAGTAAGAGACATCATTGATCGCACCATATCTAGTAAAGTACGATTACGATGTTCGGACACACCATTACGCTGTGGTGTTTCAGGTGGTGTGAGTTGTGAAACTATTCTGCATTGTTTCAAATGAAGACCAAACTCGTAACTCAAATATTCTCCTCCATGATTAGATCGTAGAAATTTTATTTTCTTGTTACGATGATTTTCCACTTCACTTTGAAATTCCTTGAACTTTTCAAATGTTTCATACTTATGTTTCATCAAGTAGATATACCCATATCTGCTCAAATCATCTGTGAAGGTGAGAAAATAACGATACCCACCGCGGGCCTAAATATTCATCGGACCACATACATCAGTATGTATGATTTCCAATAAATATGTTGCTCGCTCCATAGTTCCGGAGAACGGCGTTTTAGTCATTTTGCCCATGAGGCACGGTTCGCAAGTACCAAGTTATTCATAATCAAGTGATTCCAAAAGTCCATCAGAATGGAGTTTCTTCATGCATTTTATACCAATATGACCTAAACAACAGTGTCACAAATAAGTTGCACTATCATTATCAACTCTGCATCTTTTAGCTTCAATACTATGAATATGTGTATCTCCACTATCGAGATCCAAAAAGAATAGACCACTCTTTAAGGGTGCATGACCATAAAAGATATTACTCATATAAATAGAACAACCATTATTCTATGATCTAAATGAATAACCGTCTCACATCAAACAAGATCCAGATATAATGTTCATGCTTAACGCTGGCACCAAATAACAATTATTTAGGTCTAATACTAATCCTGAAGGTAGATGTAGAGGTAGCGTGCCGACCGCGGTCACATCTACTTTGGAACCATTTCCCACGCACATCATCACCTTGTCCTTTGCCAATCTTCGCTTAATCCGTAGTCCCTATTTCGAGTTGCAAATATTAGCAACAGAACCAGTATCAAATACCTAGGTACTACTGCGAGAATTAGTAAGGTACACATCAATAACATGTATATCACATATACCTTTGTTCACCTTGCCATCCTTCTTATCGCCAAATACTTGGGGTAGTTCCGCTTCCAGTGACCAGTCTGTTTGTAGTAGAAACACTCAGTCTCAGGCTTAGGTCCAGACTTGGGTTTCTTATCATGAGCAGCAACTTGTTTGCTGTTCTTCTTGAAGTTCCCCTTTTTATTCCCTTTACCTTTTTTCTTGAAACTGGTGGTCTTGTTGACCATCAACACTTGATGCTCCTTCTTGATTTCTACCTCCGCTGCCTTTAGCATTGCGAAGAGCTCGGGAATTGTCTTATTCATCCCTTGCATATTATAGTTCATGATGAAGCTTTTGTACCTTGGTGGCAATGATTGAAGAACTCTGTCAATGACACTGTCAACAGGAAGATTAACTCCCAGTTAAGTCATGTGATTATGATACCCAGACATTTATGTTCACTGACAAAACTATTCTCCTCCATGTTGCAGCTTAGAACTTATTGGAGACTTCATATCTCTCAAGCCGGGCATTTGCTTGAAATATTAACTTCAACTCCTGGAACATCTCATATGCTCCATGACGTTCAAAACGTCGTTGAAGTCCCGGTTCTAAGCCGTAAAGCATGGCACACTGAACTATCGAGTAGTCATCAGCTTTGCTCTGCCAGACATTCATAACATCTGGTGTTGATCCTGCAGTAGGTTTGGCACTCAGCAGTGCTTCCAGGACGTAATTATTGTGTGCAACAATGAGGATAATCCTCAAGTTACGGACCCAGTCCGTGTAATTGCTATCATCATCTTTCAACTTTGCTTTCTCAAGGAATGCATTAAAATACAATGGAACAACAGCACAGGCCATCTATCTACAATAACATAGACATGCAAAAAAACTATCAGGTACTAAGTTCATGATAAATTAAGGTTCAGTTAATCAAATTATTAAAGAACTCACACTTAGATAGACATCGCTCTAATCATCTAAATGATCACATTATCCATATCAACTAAACCATGTCCGATCATCATGTGAGATGGAGTAGTTTTCAATGGTGAACATCACTATGTTGATCATATCTACTATATGATTCATGCTCGACCTTTCGGTCTCAGTGTTCCGAGGCCATATCTGCATATGCTAGGCTCGTCAAGTTTAACCTGAGTATTCCATGTGTGCAAAACTGTCATGATCACCATCGTCACCGGTGCGACACCTTGATCTCCATCGTAGCATCGTTGTCGTCTTGCCAACTATTGCTTCTACGACTATCGCTACCGCTTAGTGATAAAGTAAAGCAATTACAGGGCGATTGCATTGCATACAATAAAGCGATAACCATATGGCTCCTGCCAGTTGCCGATAACCCAGTTACAAAACATGATCATCTCATACAACAAAATATAGCATCATGTCTTGACCATATCACATCATAACATGCCCTGCAAAAACAAGTTAGACTTCCTCTACTTTGTTGTTGCAAGTTTTACGTGGCTGCTATGGGCTGAGCAAGAACCATTTTTACCTACCCATGAAAACCACAACGATAGTTTGTCAAGTTAGTGTTGTTTTAACCTTCTCAAGGACCAGGCATAGCCACACTCGGTTCAACTAAAGTTGGAGAAACTGACACCCGCCAGCCACCTGTGTGCAAAGCACGTCGGTAGAACCAGTCTCGCATAAGCATATGCGTAATGTCGGTCTAGGCCGCTTCATCCAACAATACTACCGAACCAAAGTATGACATGCCGGTAAGCAGTATGACTTGTATCGCCCACAACTCACTTGTGTTCTACTCGTGCGTATAACATCTATGCATAAAACCTGGCTCGGATGCCACTATTGGGTAACGTAGTAATTTCAAAAAAAATCCTATGCACACGCAAGATCATGGTTATGCATAGCAACGAGAGGGAAGAGTATCGTCCATGTACCCTCGTAGACCGTAAGCGGAAGCGTTAGCACAACGCGGTTGATGTAGTCGTACGTCTTCACGATCCGACCGATCCAAGTACCGAACGCACGACACCTCCGAGTTCAGCACACATTCAGCTCGATGACGTCCCACGAACTCCGATCCAGTAGAGCTTCATAGGAGAGTTTCGTCAGCACGACGGCGTGATGACGGTGATGATGATGCTACCGACGCAGGGCTTCGCCTAAGCACTGCTACGATATGATCGAGATGGATTATGGTGGAGGGGGGCACCGCACACGCCTGGGAGAGATCAACAGATCAACTTGTGTGTATAGAGGTGTCCCCTGCCCCCGTATATAAAGGAGTGGAGGAGGGGAGGGCCGGCCCTCTCTAGGCCCGGCCATGGGGAGTTCTAGTCCCACCGGGAGTAGGATTCCCCCCTTTCCAACTTGGAGTAGGAGAGGGAAGGAAGAGGAAGGAAAGGGGGACGCCCCCCCTCCCAATTCGGATTGGGCTTGGGGGGCGCGCCACCTCCCTTGCTCCTTTCCCCTCCCTTCCACTAAAGGCCAATAAGTCCCATATACCTCTCGGGGGGTTCCGATAACCTCCCGGTGCTCCGGTATATTCCCGATCTCACCCGGAACCATTCCGGTATCCAAATATAGTCGTCCAATATATCGATCTTTATGTCTCGACCATTTCGAGACTCCTTGTCATGTTCGTGATCATATCCGGGACTCCGAACTACCTTCAGTACATCAAAACACAAGAACTCATAATACGATCGTCACTGAACTTTAAGCGTGCGGACCCTACGGGTTCGAGAACTATGTAGACATGACTGATACGTCTCCAACGTATCTATAATTTTTTATTGTTCCATGCTAGATTATATCCTGTTTTGGACATTATTGGGCTTTATTATACACTTTTATATTATTTTTGGGACTAACCTATTAACCAGAGGCCCAGCCCAGAATTGTTGTTGTTTTTGCCTATTTTAGGGTTTCGCAGAAAAAGAATATCAAATGGAGTCCAAACGGAATGAAACTTTCAGGAACGTGATTTCAGAATGAACATGATCCAGAGGACTTGGACCCTATGTCAAGCAACCAACGAGGAAGGCACGAGGTAGGGGGTGCGCCTACCCCCCCCCCAGGCGCGCCCTCCACCCTCGTGGGGCCCATGTTGCTCCACCGACGTACTCCTTCCTCCTATATATACCTACGTACCCCCAAGCTACCAGATACAAAGCCAAAACCCTAATTCCACTATCGTAACTTTCTGTATCCACAAGATCCCATCTTGGGGCCTTTTCCGGAGCTCTGCCGGAGGGGGTATCGATCACGAAGGGCTTCTACATCAACACCATAGCCTCTCTAATGAAGTGTGAGTAGTTTACATCAGACCTACGGGTCCATAGTTATTAGCTAGATGGCTTCTTCTCTCTTTTTGGATCTCAATACAAAGTTATCCCCCTCTCTTGTGGAGATCCATTCGATGTAATATTCTTTTGCGATGTGTTTGTTGAGATCGATGAATTGTGGGTTTATGATCAAGTTTATCTTTTATGTATGATTGGTTATCTTTGGAAGTCTCTTTGAATTTTCAGTTTGATTTGGCCTACTAGATTGATCTTTATTGCAATGGGAGAAGTGCTTAGCTTTGGGTTAAATCTTGCAGTGTCCTTTCCCAGTGATAGTGGGGCAGCAAGGCACGTATTGTATTGTTGCCATCGAGGATAACAAGATGGGGTTTATATCATATTGCATGAGTTTATCCCTCTACATCATGTCATCTTGCTTAAAGCGTTACTCTGTGCTCTTGAACTTAATACTCTAGATGCATGCTGGATAGCGGTCGAAGTGTGGAGTAATACTAGTAGATGCAGGCGGGAGTCGGTCTACTTGTCTCGGACATGATGCCTATATACATGATCATACCTAGATATTCTCATAACTATGCTCAATTCTGTCAATTGCTCAACAGTAATTTGTTCACCCACCGTAATACTTATGCTCTCGAGAGAAGCCTCTAGTGAAACCTATGCCCCCCGGGTCTATTTTCCATCATATTAATCTTCCAATACTTAGTTATTTCCTTTGCTATTTATTTTACTTGCACCTTTATTTCTCTTTATCATAAAAATACCAAAAATATTATCTTATCATATCTATCAGATCTCACTCTCGTAGGTGACCGTCAAGGGATTGACAACCTCTTTATCGCGTTGGTTGCGAGGAGTTTATTTGTTTGTGTAGGTGCGAGGGACTCGTGCGTGGCCTCCTACTGGATTGATACCTTGGTTCTCAAAAACTAAGGGAAATACTTACGCTGCTCTACTGCATCACCCTTTCCTCTTCAAGGGAAAACCAACGCAGTGCTCGAGAGGTAGCAATGACCAAGACACATCTCCGGTCAATAACCAATAGCGGAACCTAGATGCTCATATTGGCTCCCACATATTCTACGAAGATCTTTATCGGTCAAACCGCATAACAACATACGTTGTTCCCTTTGTCATCGGTATGTTACTTTCTCGAGATTCGATCGTCGGTATCTCAATACCTAGTTCAATCTCATTACCGGCAAGTCTCTTTACTCGTTCTGTAATACATCATTCCGCAACTAACTCATTAGTTACAATGCTTGCAAGGCTTATAGTGATGTATATTACCGAGTGGGCCCAGAGATTCCTCTTTGACAATCGGTGTGACAAATCCTAATCTCGAAATACGCCAACCCAACAAGTACCTTTTGAGACACCTGTAGAGCACCTTTATAATCACCCAGTTACGTTGTGATGTTTGGTAGCACACAAAGTGTTCCTCCGGTAAACGGGAGTTGCATAATCTCATAGTCATAGGAACATGTATTAGTCATGAAGAAAGCAATAGAAACATACTAAACGATCAAGTGCTAAGATAACGGAATGGGTCAAGTCAATCACATCATTCTCTGAATGATGTGATCCCATTGATCAAATGACAACTCATGTCTATGGCTAGGAAACATAACCATCTTTGATCAACGAGCTAGTCTAATAAAGGTATACTAGTGACACTCTATTTGTCTATGTATTCACACATGTATCATGTTTCCGGTTAATACATTTCTAGCATGAATAATAAACATTTATCATGATATAAGGAATAAATAATAACTTTATTATTGCCTCTAGGGTATATTTCCTTCAACGTTAACTAGCTGGTAGTTCATTTTCGACCATGAATAAAACTTCCAACATGATGTTAACCATGTTTGAAAAGGTCGTGTTAATATAAATGCTCCACCTCTGAAAGTTGCAGTTTCTTATCTGAAACTGAACTTGCAGTTTCTTATCTAAAACTGAAACTTTCAGTTTCTTCTCTGAGAATCACATTGTCTTCACTTTTATACTCCTTGAAACTACATTTTTTTAAGTGCTAAAAATAGATCTCTAGAATTCATAAAATACTTCATATGCTCAATACTGCAAATCTGAAATCCAAAAGACATTCATATCTAAAGGTACTCTCAAAATACACAACACAAAACACAATTCACAACCTGCAAATACTGACAACCCTAAGCTCCTCTCCCTCTTCTCCATTGCAAAACCACATCCTCCCCTCTCCATCATCTCCATTCCAAAACCATCGCCTCACCTCTCCCTATTCTCCATTGCAAAACCACCTCCTCTCTCCTCGGACGAGGATCCCCCGACGTAGCCCATCCTGCCATTGAGACACTGACACATGGGTCCCAACAAGCGCGGGGCCCACCTGTCAGCGACCGAAAGGCAGGGAAACCTCTCGTCTCCATTCCAAAACCACCGTCTCGCCTCTCCCTCTTCTCCATTGCAAAACCACCCCCTCTCCTCTCCATCACCTCCATTTCAAAACCACCGTCTTGCCTCTCCCTCTTCTCTATTGCAAGATCACCATCTCTCCTCCCATATTCCAAAGCTAGCGCCGGCCCACTCAGAAGGACATCTATGGAGAGGATGCAGCAGCGAATCAGGCAAATCGCTGGCGGCGACCAGGCAAATTTAGACAGGCCGAAGGAGATCCTTACTTGGTTTGACAATAAGCGGGATATTTCGAGGACGGTGAGGGCCATGTGGCAATGTATGCGAAAGAGCGAGACGGCGACGATGAGGGCGGTGATGTACTCCTCTGCGGCAGTCACGCCGCAGTCCTTCAAGTTCATCGAGTATATCCTCTAGGCGATGGAGTAGACAGATTCACCCGAGGCGAAAGCCAGGTGGAGGTAGTGGGCATATAGGTCGAAGGTCGAGCACCTAGAGGATAACGAATCGATCGAGTACGATGTGCCGTTCGTGAGGGTGCAGAGCCAGCCGGGGCCACACGAGTATTCGTTCTACCATCGCAAGAGGAGGCCGGATGGCGCGACGTCCCTTCCCCGCCGTTCTCCATGGTTCCCTCGACGATCGCCTCGTTTCAACAGCGTCGGTAGGGTTTAAGGTAAGCTTCGAACCAACCTAATCTTCCATCTTCTCATGCTTACAATCAGTGTGACAGCTAATAAAATTCATGCTTACAATCAGTCTCCGAGTACTACGCCAATCACCCTAAAATAGCTCTGGACCTTTGGGTCAAAGTTGTGACACTGTGTATGAATAAATAAAAATAGATTGGTGCTTCTTTCAGAAAAGAGTACTCCCTAGAAAACTGCCAATATAAGCTACTAGTATTTTTTTGAAGTCTAAGCTACTAGTATTTGGTTAGAGGATTTGATGCTGAGAAAGATCCGTCCACAGTGAGTGCCACACATCCCACTGGTGGTGGTGGATGCCAATGCTTAAATGGAGCAGGGTTGGTGTCGGTAATTTTTACTTGGCACCTCGCACTCTGCATATATGTCGGTTCCATCTATACATTTGTGCAGTTCGACCAAAATGCAGCTGAATAACCCTGTTTGCATAGATAATGAAAAAGCGTGATTACATTATAGTGGCACTGGTTGATGAAACATACACTAATAAATAGAAGAAAATATTGCGATAGTATCATAGTATGCCATGCTACGGGGGCGAGATGGGTCCTGCGAAGCCTCATACGGTACGCCTCATACTGGAAATCGACCCAAGTCTCCCCGATACACCTTCTGCCAGTGATGAACATTAATGTACAGCAGTAGTACAAGGAGGGGCCTTGAGACATTCCAATCTCTATTTTTGTGCAGATCAACTAAAATTAAGCACCCCACTTTGCAAAAACGCTTAAACATTAACAATGGGACTAGTTGATGAAACATATACTAACAAAGAGAAGCACTTTCTTTATCTACATTGGAAATGAAATGATAGAGAGGACACTCGCTCTATTTTAACTGTATTATTACTTCATTTTATCAGTGGCACTAGGGTCGAGCAGGTGGCAAACGAGGTGTACCGTGCGTCGCAAGGATGGAGGCCGGGTGTACTTAGACTGGGATGCTGAAGCTGGCTCTATCTTCCCCCCGATGTTTCTGTTGTAGCATTTGGGTTGTAATCCAAACTTGGTCGAGCTGGTGCTGCGTCCCCCTACCTGCCTAGCTTATGTGGAGAACTTGTCTCCTGCTAGTACTCAGTCCAGTCTAGTAGTAGTTGCATAACTGCCTGTTTACACTGAGATGTTGTCAGATAACGGTCCTCTATGGTAGGGTTTCTTTAATGAAATCGGAGGAAACCCCCTCTTTCGAGATATAAAAAAATCAGTGGCACTAGTGGTGCCAAAACATTGCCTCAAATTAATAGTGCCACTAGATTAAGGTGCAAAATAATAACATTACTGCTTTATCATGGCAGTGCCAAAACAGTAGCACAAGAGCAGACTCAACATGCAGGATCTTTGGCAAACGGTCAGACCAAAAATCCACATACCTCATGATGGGAACCATATTTGTAGTCAACGCCATCGTAGAAGGGATGACACCAGTCACCAACATGGATGATTCAATTCATTGAACCTTTTGGTGCAGTTCGCCTAAAATGAAGCAATGTCCCATGAGCTAGTAGCTTCTTCTTCATTTTTTCAGAAAATGGCTTCAGCCACCGGTTCCATTTCCATCAGAAAAAGAAACCCACAGAGCTTCTTCTTCATTACATGCAATAAAATTGAGTAGCATCAAGGTTGGTTGTGAAGCTCCTGGAATGTTCAACTATATTTTGGATATCATTTGTGCAGTTCAACTAAGATCAACCGTGAAATGTATGTTTCCGTTTGCACAAAAAAGATGGAAAGAAGGGTGACAAACAAGAGATGAAACATACATCAAATGAAAAGAAGCATGGCCCTTATATGAATGGCAATCCTACACGGACAATAGCAATTTCTAAAGCAGCAGCATTGCTAGATATTAGTGTGGGCATTAGGATTAACTATGACAATCGTTAAATACGACATTACTTTAATGGTGCCATTGCTTCATATTACCAGCAACATTACATTAATAGCTGCTACAAAGTCGGTATTTGGGCACGTGAGAGTAGGTGGACCAGGGTAGTTGCATTTCTAACGAAAAGAAGCAACTTATCTTAATGGGAAATTTAGCAGGACATGAAAAAAGTGCCATTGATTCATATTACTGGAGGCATTACATTGAAAACAACATTGGTTTAATGTGTCCTTACTTTTAACAGTGTGACTGTTACATTTTACCAGTTGCATTACATAAGAGTGGCCCAGGGCAACAAACATCAGAACAGGATATCTGGTTTGGTCCCATTTTTGTTTGGTATAGCCACCTTATATTGTGTGAGTCTACCAAATCTAGTGCTGGACTTACTCTGTTGACTTGTCCCCCAGTCCCCACTTTCTTTCCTTTTTCAACCAATAGATCGGGTTTATATTGAGTTTGTACTATGTTTCCCTTTATTTCCCTATTAGACCAAGAGACCAGTTGGATAGCCAGTCTCTCCTACTTTTCGCCCCCATTATTTCCACTTTCGACCAAGTCCTAGATTCAGGTAACAGATCTTCCCCCACCCCCACCCCCTTCCTTCCTCGTTTGAACCAAGTAGTACTAGATTCAAGTGCATGAACTACTTTTGCCTCTTAATAGTCAAAATTTAGGTGGATTTTGAACAGCCGATCGATCCTATCTACGAGGGGGCCTGGGAAATAGTAAAAGATACAAATGCAGCGACGTCAGGAGCTCGGGAAGTAGAGCAAGGCCGGTTTCGAAGGAAGTTATACCTTTCTCACATCCACATATGACCTAAACCAATGTTTAATCATTCGGTCCCACCGAGTTTTAGATGACCGTCGGGAGCTCCAAAACCCTCAACTACTTTCTCACATCCACATATGACCTAAACCAAAAGTCAAACTCGGCCCCACCGATTCTTTCTATCCAGCGCCACCGAGTTTCAAATGTCATAGCCACTGCCACAAACCCTAGGCAAATCGGTCTCATCGATAGGGATCTCGGTCTCACCGAGATGGGGTTGTAATCTTTGTGTTTCCCTTTGTAACATTTCAGTCTCATTGAGATGAGCGATCGCTCCCACCGAGATTGCAATGTAAACTCTCTGTTTTCCCTTCATAATGTTTCGGTCTCACCGAAATGAGCGATCAGACCCACCGAGTTTACCTGACCAACTCTCTGGTTAGCTTATTACCAAAATCGGTCTCACCGAGATTAGGTTATGCCCTAACCCTAATCATATTGGTCCTACCGAGTTTCATGTCGGTCCCACCGAAAACCCTAACGGTCACTAGCTTTGCTAAATCGGTCTGGCCGAGTTTAACCATTCGGTCCCACCGAGTTTCGAAAGTTATGTTTAATGGTTAGATTTTGTGTGGAGGCTATATATACCCCTCCACCTCCTCTTCATTCGTGGAGAGAGCCATCAGAACAAACCTACACTTCCAACATATATTTTCTGAGAGAGAACCACCTACACTTGTGTTGAGACCAAGATATTCCATTCCTACCATATGAATCTTGATCTCTTGCCTTCCCCAAGTTTCTTTCCACTCAAATCTTCTTTCCACCAAATCCATATCCTGTGAGAGAGAGTTGAGTGTTGGGGAGACTATCATTTGAAGCACAAGAGCAAGGAGTTCATCATCAACACACCATTTGTTACTTCTTGGAGAGTGGTGTTTCCTAGATTGGCTAGGTGTCACTTGGGAGCCTCCGACAAGATTGTGGAGTTGAACCAAGGAGTTTGTAAGGGCAAGGAGATTGCCTACTTCATGAAGATCTACCGCTAGTGAGGCAAGTCCTTCGTGGGCGATGCCCATGGTGGGATAGACAAGGTTGCTTCTTCGTGGACCCTTCGTGGGTGGAGCCCTTCGTGGACTCGTGCAACCGTTACCCTTCGTGGGTTGAAGTCTCCATCAACGTGGATGTATGATAGCACCACCTATCGGAACCACGACAAAACATCTATGTCTCCAATTGCGTTTGAATCCTCCAAACCCTTCCCTTTACATTCTTGCAAGTTGCATGCTTTACTTTCCGCTACTCATATACTCTTTGCATGCTTGCTTGAATTGTGTTAAGATTGCTTGACTTGTTCAAAGTTGCTAAAATCTGCCAAGAACTAAAATTGGGAAAGGCTAGATTTTTATTTGGTCAAGTAGTCTAATCACCCCCCCCTCTAGACATACTTTCGATCCTACAAGTGGTATCAGAGCCAGGTTTCCATTTGCCTTGATTTTCATAGCTTTTGGAAGTCATAGCCTTGGTTTCACAACCTAGGAGAGTATGGCGTCTAGCGAGGGAAATTACCACCGTAGAGGTCCTTACTTTGATGGTACTAATTTTGCTAGCTGGAAGCATAAGATGAAAGTGCATATTCTTGGACATAACCCCGCCGTTTGGGCTATTGTGTGTGTTGGCTTGTGAGGGAGTCCTGGATTAGGGGATCTCCAGACAGCCGGACTATATCCTTTGGCTGGACTGTTGGACTATGAAGATACAAGATTGAAGACTTCGTCCCGTGTCCTGATGGGACTCTACTTGGCGTGGAAGGCAAGCTAGGCAATACGGATATGTATATCTCCTCCTTTGTAACCGACCTTGTGTTACCCTAGCCCCCTCCGCTGTCTATATAAACCGGAGGGTTTTAGTCCGCAGGACAACATACAATCATACCATAGGCTAGCTTCTAGGGTTTAGCCTCTCCGATCTCGTGGTAGATCAACTCTTGTACTACTCATATTATCAAGAATAATCAAGAAGGACGTAGGGTTTTACCTCTATCAAGAGGGCCCGAACCTGGGTAAAACATCGTGTCCCCTGCCTCCTATTACCATCCGCCTTAGACGCACAGTTCGGGACCCCCTACCCGAGATCCGCCGGTTTTGACACCGACATTGGTGCTTTCATTGAGAGTTCCTCTGTGTCGTCGCCGTTAGGCTTGATGGCTCCTTCGATCATTGATAGCGATGCAGTCCAGGGTGAGACTTTTCTCCCCGGACAGATCTTTGTGTTTGGCAGCTTCGCACAGCGGGCCAACTCGCTTGGCCATCTGGAGCAGATCGAGAGTTACGCCCCTCGCCACCAGGTCAGGTTTGGAAGCTTAAACTACACGGCCGATATCCGTGGGGACTTGATCTTCGATGGATTCGAGCCCCTGCCTTGTGCGCCACACGGTCACGATGAGTACGATTTAGCTCTACCATCAGACGGTGTTCAGGAGATCGCACCGGCAACCGCTCCAACCCTCAGTTTGGAACCAGCTGCGCCATCCATGGACGGGTGGATAGACCCCGCCACAGAGACCGCACCTTCATCGGCGATGAAGCCAAGTATCGACCTTACCCTTCACGAGAGTTGTGATGCCGAACTACCAGATTCCTCCCCGACCACGGACTCCCAACCGCCTGCGCCCGTGCCTATCAAATCCGATTGGGCGCCGATCATGGAGTTTACCTCCGCGGATATCTTTCAGCACTCGCCCTTCGGAGACATACTGAACTCATTAAGGTCTCTCTCCTTGTCAGGAGAGTCCTGGCCGAACTATGTCCGGCAGGATTGGAATGCGGATGACAAAGAAATTCACCGCCCACCCACCACCCACTTAGTATCCACTGTCTACGACTTAACCGACATGCTCGACTTCGACTCCGAAGACATCGACGGTATGGACGACGATGTGGGATGCGAAGCGGAACCACTGCCAACAGGGCACTGGACAGCCACCTCATCATATGATATATACATGGTGGACACACCCAAAGAAGGCAATGACGACGAGAAAGCGGAGGATGACCCCTCCAAGAAGCAACCCAAGCGCCGGCGTCAGTGCCGCCGCTCTAAGTCTCGCCAAAGCAAAAGCGGTGACCCTGGCACAGGAGATAATAGCACCCCGGACAGCACCGAAGACGACAACAATCCCCTCCAGCAAGATTTAGGGAAGGAGGATGGAGAAGCCAGCCCTCCCGAGAGAGTGGCAGATGGAGATGCGGAGGATGATAATTACATGCCTCCCTCCGAAGACGAGGCAAGCCTCGACGATGACAAATTCGCCGTGCCTGAGGATCCCGTCGAACAAGAGCGCTTCAAGCGCCGGCTTATAGCCACGGCAAATACCCTTAAGAAAAAGCAACAGCAGCTTCAAGCTGATCAAGATTTGCTAGCTGACATATGGACTGAAGTCCTTGCGGCCGAGGAATATAAACTTGAACACCCCTCCAAGAGTTACCAAAAGTGTAGGTTGCTACCCCGACTAGAGGAGGAAGCACTCAAACCTACATCTCCAGCATATGATGCGGCTAACCGGCCACCTCACGGCCGTGACAGAGAGGCATTTCAGCCAAAAACTAGCCCGCACCCCGACGCCACTCAAATAAAAATGACAAGGCATGGGGAAACATGCTAGACCTACGAGACGTATTGGAGGACAAAGCAAAACATGCAAGATCGATCTACGAATCACGAGGGCGCGCCACTACGCGAGACGATAACCGTCATGCCAGATACAGTAAAAGTAAGTCCGGCCAGGCCAAACACAGCGGGCAAGACTTATTTGAGCTGCGTCGCGATATAGCCCAATACAGAGGCGCCGCACACCCCCTATGCTTCATAGACAAAGTAATGGATCACCAAATCCCAGAGGGTTTCAAACCCGTAAATATCGAATCATACGACGGCACAACAGATCCTGTGGTATGGATCAAGGATTTCCTCCTGCACATCCACATGGCCCGCGGTGATGATCTACACGCCATCAAATACCTCCCACTCAAGCTCAAAGGACCAGCTCGGCATTGGCTGAACAGCCTGCCAGCAGAATCCATTGCCTGTTGGGAAGATCTGGAAGCCGCATTCATCGACAACTTCCAGGGCACTTATGTGCGACCACCGGATGCCGATGACTTGAGCCACATAATTCAGCAGCCAGAGGAATTGGCCAGGAAATTCTAGACACGGTTCCTAACAAAGAAAAATCAAATCATTGACTGTCCGGATGCAGAGGCCCTAGCAGCTTTTAAGCACACCATCCGCGACGAGTGGCTCGCCCGGCACCTTGGCCAGGAAAAGCCAAAATCTATGGCAGCCCTCACGACACTCATGGCCCTCTTTTGTGTGGGAGAAGACAACTAGCTAACATATCAAAGAACCATGGTACTTCGGATACCAAGGATGGCAATGGCAGGTCACGTCGCAACAAACACAAGCATCGCATTAACAGCGACAATACTAAGGATACGGCAGTCAATGCCGGATTCGAAGGCTCTAAACCCGGTCAGCGGAAAAAGCCATTTAAAAGAAGCACTCCAGGCCCGTCCAGTCTGGACCGTATACTCGATCGCTCGTGTCAAATACACGGCACCCCCGACAAGCTAGCCAACCACACCAACAGGGATTGTTGGGTGTTCAAGCAGGCCGGCAAGTTAAATGTCAAAAACAAAGATAAGGGGTCGCATAGCGATGATGATGAGGAGCCCCGGCAGCCGAACACCGGAGGACAGAAGAGGTTCCCCCCACAAGTGCGGACGGTGAACATGATATACGCAACCCACATCCCCAAGTGGGAGCGGAAGCATGCGCTAAGGGACGTATATGCGTTCGAGCAAGTCGCCCCAAAGTTCAACGCATGGTCCTCTTGCCCGATCACCTTCGATCGCAGGGACCACCCCACTAGTATCTGTCATGGCGGATTCGCCGCACTGGTTCTAGACCCAATCATTGACGGATTTCACCTCACTCGAGTCCTTATGGATAGCGGCAGCAGCCTGAACCTGCTTTACCAGGACACAGTGCGCAAAATGGGTATAGACCCCTCAAGGATCAAACCCACAAAAATGACCTTCAAAGGCGTCATAGCAGGTATAGAGGCCCATTGCACAGGCTCTGTCACACTGGAAGTGGTCTTCGGATCCCCGGATAACTTCCGAAGCGAGGAGTTAATCTTCGATATAGTCCCGTTCCGCAGTGGCTATCATGCACTGCTCGGGCGAACCGCATTTGCGAGATTCAATGCGGTACCGCATTATGCATACCTCAAGCTCAAGATGCCAGGACCTCGGGGGGTCATCACAGTTAATGGAAACACAGAGCGCTCTCTCCGCACGGAGGAGCACACTGCAGCCCTCGCAGTAGAAGCACAAAGCAGCCTCTTAAGGCAATCCACTAGTTCGGCGATTAAGGACCTGGACACCTTCAAGCGCGCCCGGAGTAATCGGCAACAAGACCGCCTGGCATGTTCCGAGCTCGCATAGCAATGCGGCCCCCACCCCAGTCCCAGCCAAATGGTGAAATCCATGCCGCGCGTACATAATTATGCATTGAAAATACCATGGGCATAGGTGGGGAGGGGGTCACCACTATGGCACGCCCCATGACGTGGCTCAACCGCACTAGGGGCTTCCCGCTTTGTTATTTTTCTCTCTTTCCGGACTTTAATCTCTGGAAACCCTGTCCGGCAGTATGATTGGCGAACACATGATGCAGCAACCAAGGAGGCAGAAAGCTACGTCGCACCACGGAAATCCCAGGTGGTTTACGATAACGAGTGAAATACTTGCTTTAATTCCATTCCTGAGCTTACCCATGGAGGGGACATGCCAAATAGTCCTACTTTTTGCTTATCGCACTACTTGTATCATTTTGCTTTAACGCACCTTTTTGAATAAACAATGCATAGCACTAGACTATTATCTCATTCTTTAGTCTTCCTTTTTTTATATATATGTTCATTCATGACATCCAGCACCAGTACACTCTGGTACGGCTAATACGCTAGGGGCTTAAGCATACCCCATAATACGGTGTGAGAAGTCCGAACACTTTAGAAAGTGCGGCACCCCGAACTTATAGCATTATATGCATCAGCTCCGAATCATGTCTTGGGTCAATAGTTGGGTTTGCCCGGCTCCCATGTTTTGGTACCTTACGTTCCTCTATATTGGCTAAGGTAGCACTGGGAGAACTACCGCGATTGTGCCCCGGTTCAGCTGGGCTAAGCACCTCAGTAGAGAAAGCTAAAAACTGACTGTCACGATAAGGTGAGAGACTGGTCGCTGTTCGAGAGGTTTCGAGTCCCTAAAGACTTATACCACTTAGAGCGAGGAGTCGGCTTTATTCGGCTTAAGGCATGTATAGCGCCCCAAATTCGGCCTTCTGAAGACTAGGGGCTTTGCCAAAATTTAAAATTATAGAATTCTATGGCTAAGTGAGAGTGATAAAGCATCATAGTCTGATTTCCTTGTTGGTTGCGCTGAGCACCTGCCTCGAAGGACCCAAAAATGGGAACAAGAGTGCTCAGGTTTATCCCGAACACCCCAGCACTCGTGGCATGGGGGCAGAAGCCGACGACTAGCCATCTCTCAGATTCGATAAACAGCCAAACAGAAGGTAATATTTTAAATTCAAACAAGTGTTGCATAGCGCATATGAACAAGTTTTCATACCATAGGGTCACATGAGCAAGTTCATTCAAATATTACATCTTTCGCACACTCGTCCGCCACAAGGCGAGCACCCTTCAGGACACCCTCATAATACATCTCGGGGTGGCGATGCTCCTTGCCCTGCGGCGGCCCCTCCTTCACCAGCTTCTCGGCGTCCATCTTGGCCCAGTGCACCTTCGCACGGGCAAAAGCCCGGCGTGCACCCTCGATGCAGACGGACCGCTTGATGACTTCCAGCTGTGGGCAAGCATCCACAAGCCGCCTCACCAGGTCAAAGTAGTTGTTGGGAAGGGCGTTGCCAGGCCACATCCGGACTATAAAGACCTTCATGGCCTGTTCGGCCGCCTTCTGCAGCTCGACCAGTTGCTTCAGCTGGTCGCTCATAGGCATCGAGTGTTCGGTCCCAGTATACTGAGACCAAAACAGCTTCTCCATCGAGCTTCCCTCCTCGGCCTGGTAAAACGTTGCGGCATCTGACACGCTGCAGGGCAAATCTGCGAATGCTCCTGGAGACCTCTGGACTCGGGTAAGTAACAAGTTATTTACTTTCGCATGCTTGCTTTGCATATTGAATGCCTTACCCGCCGCTATCTTCCTCATCGCCTCAATCTCCTAGAGGGCCTTTTGGGCTTCAGCCTTGGCATTTTTTGCGCTCTCAAGGGCCGCGGCAAGCTCAGACTCTCGTGTCCTCGAGTCAAGCTCCAACACCTCGTGCTTCGTCATGAGCGCTTGGAGATCTTGCTGCACCTCGCCCACCCGTGCCTCTTGCTTTTCCCGCTCGGTGCGCTCCTGGGCCGCTTTGTTTTCGGCCTCAGACAGTGCTTGCTTCAGGGTCACCACTTCGGTCGTGGCCCCTGGCAAATTCATGATGATCCGGTCATTTTGAAATCGCATCTTATTTATTATATATATATATATATATATAGTAGTATTATGACGGGTATTACTTACCTTTGTTCTCCTCGAGCTGCCTCTTAGCAAGGCCGAGCTCTTTCTCGGACCCCTCGAGGTCCTGCTTCAGTGCGGCGACCTCCGCAGTCAGTGCGGCAGAGGTCAGCAGTGAAGCCTGCATACGCATATAGACTCCTGTAGGTATTATTTGATCCTCTATTCGGCTTTTCTTTTTTGAACACCAAACAGAGCATCAGGGGCTACTGTCTATGCGGTAATATTTTTCCCATATTTTAAAATACTTACCTCAAAGCCTGTTAGAAGGCTGGCATAGGCTTCAGTCAGTCCGCTCTTGGTGGACTGAACCTTCTTGATCACCGCACTCATGATAGTGCAGTGCTCTTCGTCGATGGAAGCGCCGCAAAGCGCTCCTAGCAGGTTGTCCGGTGCCTCTGGATGGACAGAGCTCACCGGCACGGGCGTCTTACCCCTTATGGAAGGGGGCTGCCTGCCCGAGTCCGGAACCACTGGAGATTCCGGCGCGGTGTTCGGCTGAGAGCTGAACTCGGAGCCCCCGGGAGCCTTGCTCCCTCTGCTCCTGGAGTCCGGAAGGTCGCCTCGAGGCGCCTCCGGGATTGTCTCCCCCCTGCTCGGTGCCCCTTGAGACAATACCTCGGCGTTGTCCATAGGGCAAGGGGAGGAGGAGATCGGAAGTGGATCGCTATACATATTCGATGCATCCAAGGAGCCGTCCGACGACGATACGTCGATACGGGCTTGGGGCGGTCTGCATAATCATGTTCGGCGTTAGGAGAAGCTGTGCGACAACGGTATGCTATGAGTTACTCTTTTATCCGAATACTTACGACATCACCAGGGGCTTGGCCCTGAGCAGCCACTCGTCTTCGCCTTCGACGGCGGTGGTGGAGTAGTCCGGAAGAAGAGTCCTTCCCTTCTTGGACCCTTCGGCCTCCCCAGTTGGGGCAGCCTTCCTTTTCTTGTCTCCCCGGGCTAGAGGGGGAGCATCTTCATCTTCCTCCTCGTCTTCATGGGAGGAGTGCGTCGCGGAGTTATCGTACAATGAGTCCGATACTACCTGGCGCCGGGAACTCTTTCGGGTTCCCTTGGCCTTCTTCTTGGTCTTCTCCGGCACCTTATAAGGAGCCGGAGTCAGCATCTCCGCCAGGAGAGCGTCCGTGGTGTCTTCGGGTAGGGGGGCCGGACAGTCGATCCGCTCCGATGCCTCCACCCAGTCCTGTTAAAGTCATGGGAGCTTAGACCCCGCACATGGTTAAGCTATGGGAAATAAATATCCTACCAGATTTAGAGAACTTACCGGATTCGCAGGGCGCTTCGCGCTTAGCCCGCGGTCCTCAGTGAGAGAGGGAGGGACCACGGCGCCCTTGAACAGCACCCTCTAGACATCTTTGTGCGTCGTGTCGAAGAGCTCGCTTAGAGTCTGGTGCCGGGCCGGGTCGAACTCCCATAAGTTGAAATCCCGTTGCTGACACGGGAGGATCCGGCAGAAGAGCATGACCTGGACTATGTTGACGAGCTTAAGTTTCTTGCTTGTCATCTTCCGGATACATTTCTGGAGTTCATCCAGCTCCACCGATGAACCCCGGGACAGGCCCTTCTCCTTCCAGGAAGTGAGCCGCGTGGGGATTCCGGATCGAAACTCAGGGGCCGCCACCCAGTTGGTGTCGCACGGCTCGGTGATGTAGAACCACCCCGATTGCCACCCCTTTATGGTCTCCACGAAGGAGCCCTTGAGCCATGCAACATTGGGCATTTTGCCCACAATGGCTCCGCCGCATTCCGCTTATTGGCCGCCCACCACCTTCGGCTTGATATTGAAGATCTTTAGCCACAGGCCAAAGTGGGGCCGGATGCGGAGGAATGCCTCGCACACGACGATGAACGCCGAGATGTTGAGGATGAAGTTCGGGGCCAGATCATGAAAGTCCATCCCATAATAGAACATGAGGCCGCGGACAAATGGATGGAGGGGAAACCCCAGTTCGCGGACGAAGTGGTGGAGGAAGACCATCCTCTCGTGAGGTTATGGGGTAGGGATGACCTGCCCTGCTCCACGTAACTTTTTGATGTGCCCCTCCGTGACGGAGGAGGCCATCCACTTGCCTACCGCTACGGACATGTTTTGGAGAGAGTTGAGAAGGAGGATGCGGACTTGGGCGCTGGAGCTCGAGTGCGCAAGAATGGATGAGTAGGGAGGAAGAAGGCGTGGGTAGAAAAAGGTGAGATCTTATCCCTTTATAAGGGAGGACTAAAACTATGCGCCCCCACTAACCTGGTAAAACTCGCTAATCCACCAAGCGCCATAATTAATAGCGCGGTTGGGTTACCCACGTCCGTATTGATGAGAATCCCGTAATAAGGGGAACATGATCTCTGCTTTGACAAGACCTGTCAAGAAACTGCCTCACGTTATGTGCGGGGCTGGTTAAGGAAAAAACGGTTCAAATAATTACCGGGCCATGGCATGATGTCATGCTACCAAAACGTCTCAGCAGATTGGATTTGTGGAAATATTATTCTCTCTACGGTGGTATGTGGAACTTATTTTGCAGGGTCAGACACTATCCTTGTATTCAAACTCTTTTGTGGTGTATTCAGAGGAGGAACCCACCTTGCAATGCCGAAGACAACACTGCGCGCCGGACTCATCGTCATTGAAGCCTGGTTCAGGGGCTACTAAGGTAGTCCTGGATTAGGGGGTCTCCGGATAGCCGGACTGTTGGACTGTGAAGATACAAGATTGAAGACTTCGTCCCGTGTTCGGATGGGACTCTACTTGGTGTGGAAGGCAAGCTAGGCAATACGGATATGTATATCTCCTCTTTTGTAACCGACCTTGTGTAACCCTAGCCCCCTCCGGTGTCTATATAAGCCGGAGGGTTTTAGTCCATAGGACAACATACAATTATACCATAGGCTAGCTTCTAGGGTTTAGCCTCTCCGATCTCGTGGTAGATCAACTCCTGAACTACTCATATTATCAAGAATAATCAAGCAGGACGTAGGGTTTTACCTCCATCAAGAGGGCCCGAACTTGGGTAAAACATCGTGTCCCCTGCCTCCTGTTACCATCCGCCTTAGACGCACAGTTCGGGACCCCCTACCCGAGATCCGCCGGTTTTGACACCGACAGCTTGCAAGGTGAATTCTTTGATGGGAGAGAACCGAATCATGGAGCTACCGCGGAAGATTTGAAGATGCTGCAATACAATGCTCAAGCTTGTTATATCCTCTTCAACGGATTGTGCCCCGAAGAATTCAACAAAATCAGCCGTCTTGAGAATGCAAAACAAATTTGGGATAATTTGATTGATATGCACGAAGGTACCGACTCCGTCAAGGAATCCAAGTTGGATGTGCTTCAAAGTCAACTACAAGTTCAAAATGAAGGATGGTGAAGGTGTAGCTAAAATGTACTCTAGGCTTGCTCTTATCACAAATGAGATTGTCGGCTTAGGAAGTGAAGAGATGACCGACAAATTCATCATCAAGAAGATCCTAAGAGCCTTGGATGCAAAATACAATACCTTATGCACATTGATCCAAATGATGCCAAATTACAAAGATCTCAAGCCAACGGAAGTCATTGGAAGAATTGTTGCTCATGAGATGTCACTCAAGGATAAGGAGGAGCTCCATAACAAGTCAAGTGGTGCTTACAAAGCCTCATGTGAAGCAACCACATCATCAAGTGAGAAACAAACCTTCAATGAAGAATTGAGCCTAATGGTGAAGAACTTCAACAAGTTCTACAAGAATAGAAGCAAAGAGAGAAGTTCCAAGTCAAGGTCCTACAATGACAAAAGATCTTCTAGTCGAGAGCGAAACTGCTACAATTGTGGAAGACCCGGACACTACTCCAATGAGTGTACGGCTCCCCACAAGAGAAGAGAAGGTTCTACCAAAAGAAGAAGTAGAAGAGAAGAATCACCATCGAGGGAGAGAGGGAGTAGGGATGATCATTATGAACGAAGACCCTCCCGGACAAGCAAGGATTCGGAAAGGAAGGACAAGTCATCAAGGAGCTACACAAAACAAAGACATCAAGCTCATGTTGGTGAATGGGTATCCGGCTCCCACTCCGACAATGACTCCGAGAGAAGCTATCACTCCGACTCCAAATATACTCAAGATGAAGGTGTTGCTGGTCTAGCACTTGTGTCAACCAACTCCTACGACATATTTGATTCACAAAATGAAGGAATTGGAAGATGCTTCATGGCCAAAGGTCCAAAGGTATCACACCCCGAGTATGTTGATTTCAATAGTGATGAAGATGACTTGTTAGGTGATGATGATTTACTTGTTGACAACTCTAGTGATGAATACTATGATGAAACGTCAATTAATCATGCTAATAAAGATGAAACGAATGACAATGATAAGGAGAAGATTGAGTCTCTAACTAAAGAACTAAATACTCTTAAGTTAGCTCATGAAACTATCTTAGGAGATCATCGAGAACTTTTAAGGACTCATGAGAAATTACATTTTGAGAAGCTCAATCTTGAGCAAGAGCATGAGTTCTTAAAGGCAATCAATGATGATCTTCGCAAGAAAAGTTCTTCTTACATTGCCAAGCGTTTACTCTTATCCACTTACATGCCTCAAGTCAAGTCTAGTAAAAAGAACAAGAAGGATTCTTCCTCTAGTAGTAACAATAATCATGCTAAATCCAATGTTGTTTCTTCTAGTAGTTCTCTTGATTCCACTAATGATTCTCTTGGCCAAGTTACACTTGAGCAAGAAAATAGCTTATTGAAGGGAATAATAGAGAAAGGTGTTTACAAGAGCCTTGCCGGGAGTAAGCAATTCGAGGAAATTGTACGCAAGCAAGGAAGGCACTGGAAGAATCAAGGTATTGGTTTTGAACTAAAGTTCAATGCCAATGGAGTTGAGTGGGAAGAAGATCGATACCCCAAGATGAAGTTTGTTCCTCAACAAGAGAAGTATGATCCTACTTCTTTCAAGGGGACACAAGCTCAAGATGATCTTCCACCACAAGACCACAAGGAAAAAGGCAAGGACAAGCTTTAAGAGGAAATTGATGCATTTGAAGAAGCTCCTAAGGCCTTGGTCAAGTGGGTTCCCAAGACTACATCAAGTTCCACTTCATCAAGTACAACTACAACTCCGAGCATTCCCATCAAGATGGTGTGGATCCCGAAGAAGAAGAACTAGAGAGTTCTTGATGGTGTCTCCGCCAACATACTTCACTCTTATCATTTTGGCAAGAACAAGTGCAATCAACTTCCACATCTTGCACTAGTTCAAGGAGTCACAAACCCTCTTGTTGGTAAGACAAGGGACAAGGTAACCTAATGCTCTCATAGACATCATCTTGTGTGTGCATCACTCTATGTCTATGGATATCCTTGTTTGTTCCTTGTGGGACTAACCCATGTAGGTATTGAAAGTGCAACTCACTCCAAAGGATAGCTCCGAATGATCTACATCAACTTAGAGCATCCACATCTTCAACATCTACATGAAGTCATCATCGACAAAACCCAAGGTTAGTTCACCCCTCTTAGGGGGGATATCACGTCTAGGGGGAGCTTTTCTCTAACAATTGAGTTAAAGCAACTCTAATGGTGTGAACACAACAATGCTTTATGTAAAAGTGGGAACCCCACTTGTGCTTAAACGATGAGTATGACCTATGATCAAATGTTCTCATTTGACTCCTAAGTCAATATACTCATATATAGATGACCTAGTCATCGCCAATTGCTTGATAGATGCTAGAATTGTTTGTGCATGCTTTGCCACATATTTCATTTGTCATTTTACTGTGTGAGCATGTTGGTTGAATAATTTACTCATTCGAGGACATCCACTTGTTGTTTTGATTGATTGATTTCCTTTTCTTTTGGCCAAGTGGATGATCAAGAATGCCTAAGAACCTTCTCTAGCTATCTATGTTTTTCTCGTCTCAAACTCTACTCATGCTCCATCACAAAGTTTGATCAAATCAGATTCGAACCACTCTGTGTGAGGAGCACTCGGAGTCCCCGATTCGTCATAGACTTAAACTTCCAAAACTTCTTTGTGTGTTTCGGTCTGACCGATTCATCCATTTCGGTCATACCGAGATCACTAAGTCGATCTAGGTTTTCAATCTCGGTGCGACCGATTTGAACTTTTCGGTCACACCGAGTTTCAGTAACTGCTTGAAGTTATGAATCTCGGTGCCACCGAGTTGTTCCACTCGGTCACACCGACAGGGTCAGGCTATATATATCCACGGGTCAAATTTTGGAAAACTTTCTGAACCTCCTCGCTCGCTCTTAGCCTGCTCTGCCTCCCTGGGTCTTCGGATCATCCTCCTCATCGCCAGCTGCCTCCTATCGCTGGTCTCCGCCACCGTCAACGGGATCGTCTCCGTCGTTGCCGCAGTAGCAAGTTCATCGCCGAACTAGGGTATGGACTTGAACTTTATGCTATTCTAACTCCGATTCCCCAACACATTGCTTTGCCATGTATCTTGCCACGATTGAGATCAATGTATCCATCGAAAACACTCCTTAGTTTAGTCGCGAATTGAAAATTTAGGGTTAGGTTTCCGACCGAGTTGGTGAAATCGGTTCCGTCGATATGGCTCAGGCCATTGCACAAGTGCTTCTCGGTCTGACCGAGAATTGCAAATCGGTGTGACTGAGTTTAGCACTTTGTGAAACCCTAGTAGTCTCGGTGCCACCGACCTATGCCTCGGTCTGACCGAGTTCACTAGTTTAGGTTCCAAAAGCTTCTTCGGTATCACTGAGTTTGCAAATTGGTAGATCTGAAATGCTTTCTGTGGAAAAGTAAAACTAAGTTTTTAATTCATTCTTTTGCAAAAACCACTGTACTTTGTGATGCTCATCCACTCTACCTCATCTACAATCTATTCACAGGGTCTGCTGTCAGTGTTTGCATCATGTCAGATCAGAGTGACAGTCAGAACAAGTCAGAGGAGCAGGTTCACTTGAGTGAGGGCACTAGTCCCTCTAGCAGCTCAGATGATGGCAGCAGGAGCACACCCAGCAATCTGCCAAAGGCTGCCACAAGGGCCAACAAGAAAAGAACCTCAGAGTCAGAGGATGAGGACTATGTGGTTGAGGAGGAAGAAACCACGTCAAAGAGGAAAGTCCTAAAGAAGGAATATGGCACAGCTGCTACCACCAAGCCAGGGATGAAGCAAAAGGTTCCTGCCAAGAGAGCTCCAATGTCTAAAGCCAGAGCATCCACTCAAGAGACTTTGGGATCTGCACCCAAAGAGCAGGTTGTGGCAGAAAAGAAAAGGATGGAAAGGGTCAAGAAGACCACTGCCAGAGTGCTTGGGAGATCTTCAATCATGAAAGACTCTGGAGAAGAGGAAGAGGAAGAGGATGCAGCACCAGCACCCAAAGCTTATGGGAGATGCCATAAGATCAGGGGCTGCTCCATCTAAGCCCAAAGGAACTCCTAAGCCAGCTGCTCCAAAACCCAAAACTACACCCAAGAGGAGCATCAGGAACATCCCAGCAGCAGAGAAGAACAAGGCCCCAATGCCTGAAGCTGCAATGGAAGAAGAAGATGATTTTGTTGTCTTGAGGAAGTTGAAGCCAAAAATTCCAGATCACAATAATGCTCATCCAGTTGCAGAGAACATGAAAGTCAGGAAGGACTTTGGTCTAAGGCTATGGAGAGAGTCTGGTCCATATGCCACCAGGAGAAAGACTGTTGTGGACTACAGGTTCCATACAAAGGAACAACAGGACTTCTATGAGACCATCTTGCTTGACAAGAAGCCCATAGTGTGTGACATGAGATGGGTCGATTGGTCATTCATTGAGGAAAATGAGGATCACTTCCCTGGTGTATATGACAGCTTCAAGGCTTGTGGAGTTGATGAGTTTGTGGCCTAGAAGCTCAGAAAATGGAATGATGAGCTCATCATGCAGTTCTGCTCCACATCTCACTTCTACCCAGATGGAAGGATTGTATGGATGTCTGAAGGTACTAGGTACCAGTCCATAGTTGCAGAATGGGCTAAGTTGTTCAATGCCCCAGAAGAGAGTGAAGATGAATTGGATGTCTATGCCAAGAAGAAGAAGGATCACAACACCATGGCACACATGTACAAGGACATCCCAGATGCTTCTCTTGAGACACACAAGTTCGGATCTGTACATTACCTTATGTCAGGCTTGCCAACTATCAACTGGATCCTCAGGCACACTCTCTTGCCAAAGTCAGGTGATCACAAGATGATCAGAGGCCATGCAATTAACTTGCTTCACATCTTTGATGTCCAACAGAAGTTCAAAGTCATGAGCCTAATAGTGTAAACCATAAAGAGGACAGCTGCAAATCAGAAGAGGAGTTGTGGGTATGCCCCACAGATCCAGGAGCTGATCAACTCCAAGATGGGCACTGGCACATATCTGCTGGACAAGGAGCACCTGCCCATCTACCCAGACTTTGAGGACAACACTGTGGTGATGGATGAAAATGAACCATCTTCTGTGCACGCACAAGCCAAGAAGGAGAAGGCAAAGGCTGAAAAGGCTGCAAGGATGCCAACTACTAAAGAAGCATCTTAGTATCTTTTGAAGAGCAAGCAAGATTAGCGTGGCTACTTGATTGCCTCCACTCTGAGGATTGAGAAGGGATTGGCCACCCTGACTCAAAACCAGGAGAGCTTGGAGAGGATCGTGGAGCACAAGTTCTGTGACTTGGATGTGAAGGTCACTCAGATCCAGTCAGTCGTTGAGAAACTTCAGGCTGAAGTGGAGGAGAAGAAGGGTAAGACAACCACTGATGCTTTTGCTAGAGTGCCCAGAGGTTAGAGGTCTGCTGCAGTGCCTATTCCAGACACCAGAGCTACTTCATCTGCACCAGCTACAGCTTCAGTGCCACCGGCTCCAGCATCTACTCCACCAGCTCCATCTACATCGGCTGATGCCTTCATTCTTGGAGTTCTGTCTACACCACCACCTTAAGACCAAGCCTGAGTGTCGATCTAGCACTATGCATTTTTTATGAACTTTTTGGTAACTTGTTGCCAAAGGGGGAGAAAATTTATAGATCATAGGCTTCGAGAGAGAGCGTTGCATTTTTCTCTTTTTTTGTTTGGTGGTTAAACTTCGTTTATTTCCTTGGTTGAGATACTTTATACTTTGTGCTTGCTTAGATGATCATGTGTTTGATCATATGCTACCTTAAATGCTTGTTGGATGACATTATCCTTTTATATGATCATTCACTTTGCTTGGTGATGAGTGCATGTATTTTAATTATTATCATTTTGAGCGCTCCACCAAGATGTATGTGACATGGAAGAGTAACCCATGATCCTAACTCTTTGTGCATTTGCAGTCCAAAGCAAATCTTAAACTATGCACAAATTTAGGGGGAGCTCTTGCTTTTCACATACTTCTCAAAGCGACAATGTTTTTCACTCTTATTATCATTGTCGAAGCTTTGATCTATTTGTTGTCATCAATTACTAAAAAGGGGGAGATTGAAAGTGCAACTATCCCTAGGTGGTTTTGGTAATTCCTAACAACATATAGCTCATTGAGCTAATGCTACTTCAAGATTAATATCTTAGGAAAGCTCAATGATTGGCATGGCATGGATGAGAAAAGTGGACCCCTCAAAATGCTAAGGACAAAGGATTGGCTCAAGCTCAAAGCTCAAGACTCTACATTTTCTATTTTAGTGATCCAAGATCACATTGAGTCTATAGGAAAATCCAATACTATCAAGGAGGGATGAGGTGTTGCTTAATGAGGTTCTTGCTCAAAATGCTTAGTGATATGCTCCAAAACCCTCAACTACTTTCTCGCATCCACATATGACCTAAACCAAAAGTCAAACTTGGCCCCACCGATTCTTTCTATCTGGCGCCACCGAGTTTCAAATGTCATAGCCACGACCACAAACCCTAGGAAAATCGGTCTCATCGATAGGGATCTCGGTCTCACCAAGATGGGGTTGTAATCTTTGTGTTTCCCTTCGTAACATTTTGGTCTCATCGAGATGAGCAATCGGTCCCACCGAGATTGCAATGTAAACTCTCTGTTTTCCCTTCGTAACATTTCGGTCTCATCGAAATGAGCGATCGGTCCCACCGAGTTTACCTGACCAACTCTCTGGTTAGCTTATTACCAAAATCGGTCTCACCGAGTTTGTGTAATCGGTCTCACCGAGATTAAGTTATGCCCTAACCCTAATCATATTGGTCCTACCGAGTTGCATGTCGGTCCCATCGAAAACCCGAACGGTCACTAGCTTTGCTGAATCGGTCTGACCGAGTTTAACCATTCGGTCCCACCGAGTTTGGAAAGTTATGTTTAATGGTTAGATTTTGTGTGGAGGCTATATATACCCCTCCAACTCCTATTAATTTGTGGAGAGAGCCATCAGAACAAACCTACACTTCCAACATATATTTTCTGAGAGAGAACCACCTACACTTGTGTTGAGACCAAGATATTCCATTCCTACCATATGAATCTTTATCTCTTGCCTTCCCCAAGTTTCTTTCCACTCAAATCTTCTTTCCACCAAATCCATATCCTGTGAGAGAGAGTTGGGTGTTGGGGAGACTATCATTTGAAGCACAAGAGCAAGGAGTTCATCATCAACACACCATTTGTTACTTCTTGGAGAGTGGTGTTTCCTAGATTGGCTAGGTGTCACTTGGGAGCCTCCGACAAGATTGTGGAGTTGAACCAAGGAGTTTGTAAGGGCAAGGAGATCGCCTACTTCGTGAAGATCTACCACTAGTGAGGCAAGTCCTTCGTGGGCGATGGCCATGGTGGGATAGACAAGGTTGCTTCTTCGTGGACCCTTCATGGGTGGAGCCCTCCATGGACTCGCACAACCGCTACCCTTCGTGGGTTGAAGTCTCCATCAACATGGATGTACGATAGCACCACCTATCGGAGCCACGACAAAACATCCATGTCTCCAATTGCGTTTCAATCCTCCAAACCCTTCCCTTTACATTCTTGCAAGTTGCATGCTTTACTTTCCGTTGCTCATATACTCTTTGCATGCTTGCTTGAATTGTGTTAAGATTGCTTGACTTGTTCAAAGTTGCTAAAATCTGCCAAGAACTAAAATTGGGAAAAGGCTAGATTTTTATTTGGTCAAGTAGTCTAATCACCCCCCTCTAGACATACTTTCGATCCTACAACGTGTCTGCTATAGTCTGGTCACATGCATGGATGAACTGATCTTCCGTGTCATGCAGGGATCGTCATGGCACCAACGTCTATAGAACACTTCTCTAGTACTATCGCTCGTCTCTCTCTTCTATTAACTCACCCGACTTGCGGGGCCAGGGAGTGTGCCTATGGTCGGTTCTTGATTGCGGTCCCACATGTGTGTGCAAACGCAATATGACGCGTGTTGCATTTGGAGAGTGGCGTGCTAGACCGACCGACCGTCCGGGGTGGATGCGAACGCGACGGCGTGTTGTATACGCCCTACATGTGTATCGCCGTTTTCTTGAGGCTTTGCTCCATGGCGCAATACATGGATACAAAATTAGTATACTTTACTATTTAAAAGTCGAGGGCGGGGCAGTTCTGCCTAGTCGGTTCGACAGAGACGCGAGAAGATGAGGGACTAGGCTGCTGCAAACGTAGGGATGTGTGATTTCACAGCGAGTTACTGCTGGACAGGTGGGGCCCTGTGATTTGACTTGCCATTTTATCATTTTATCTGCGGTGCTATGACCGGCGTGAGTCTCCCGATTCCTGACCACCTCCACGGTATACAGGTTCCTCTCCCAATGCTCCACCATGTAGAGGCTGGCTCTTGCATGAGATCCCACTCCTCCACTTTTTCCTTACCTCTTTCCTCCACATATGCAAAAATGCCATGTAAGCGGGCTTATAGCCCAATATTGTACTTGCTCGTATAGGTGCTAAGCCTGCCACATAGGCATAAAGTTTGATGTGGCAAGTTAATTACTCCCTCCGTCTAGGTGTGCAAGTCATCTTACGAAAACCAAATAATCCCAAAACACTTAGGCGTGGTGCATACATCATTTCTTTTTTCTTGACATATCAACCAATAAGAGATGTGGGGTGTGCATGCTTTTAATGACTTGAGACTACCATTTCATTGGAAGAGGTCACTCCTTGGCAAATGCAATAAATACTACAAAGAAAGAGATAGAGAGAAGTTAAAAAATACTCTTATAGCCAACCTTATAGCTAACCTTGTTGTATGAGTGACTAAGTGATGACTATGTATGACATGCCAACATCAGATAGCCTAATCCACCGTGTTAAGTCTCCAAGGGCGCGACCGTGCAAGCGAGGTGGGGGTCGTGGTAGGCGTGACCATGATATGGGATGATGGCAGCCCTTGGATCTGAGATCGAATGGTCGCATGCTAAGTTGCTGAAAATTTGCAGAATAACCCTCCAGGATAGGATATTCACCCATAGGTCTAGAATCACGACATGCAACCGTTCTATCTCAAATCCAAGGGCTCTCGGAAGCCTGCATCATGGGAGAATGGAAAGCTTCGTATCACCTATAATTTTCACGATGCTTGACATGACATCGAAACCCATTCAATTGGGCGTCGAGTAGACATGACATCTAATTGGGCCCCATAGTACTATGCATGAATCCATTTATCCACCAGGCAAGCCACTACCCTGCCGTTCGCACGCCCCACTCAGCATTTTTACAAAAACCACTGGCAGTTCTCGCTCGTACTCATCCTGGACGTCCTTTAACATTACGAAAGTTTGCTCCTAGTCGTCCCGTCCTTTCACATTACGGCCGTTCCACTAATCCTAACCCTCCTCCCAAATCCATGGCGACCCAAATCTCCAGGATCGGCGGTGAGTACAAGGTTAGAGCCATCACCGACGATGAGTTTGACGTCATCTACACCCATTTTTCCGCAGTGGTGAAAGGATGGCTTGCTCGCTTCAAAGGCATGTTCAAAAACTCAAATGATGAGTGGGTCGCTGGGCTAGATGTTGAGTACACCACAGTCCTAGGAAGCGAGAAGAATCTAAAGGAGGCAGAGAAGAAGAAGCCCGTCGTGATCCAGGTTTGCGTGCATGACTTATGCTTGGTCTACCACATATGCCATGCCGATGTTGAGTGCGAGGAATTTAAGAAGTTCATCAAGGGCGGCCGAGTCAAATTCGTTACTGTGGACTTTAGGAACGACAAGGAAATCCTGGTTCGGATAGGCCTTGTTGTAGGCAACCCCTTCGACCTCCAGAAGGAAGGGCTGGTGCCCTCTCGTGATCAACCTTCAATGATGACCCTAGAAGGAGCCATGGTTCATCCTTCGTACGGTAAACTGAAGAAACCTCCACACATGTTTCATCGTGCATGGCAGTGGAATGTACTAGATATAGACCACATCCACTACGCTGCAATGGATGGCTACCTTTGTTTCAATATCTACAAGGGTTGGATGAAGAGCAAGAGCCAAGTGTGCGGTTCAAGCAAAGAAGTATCACCCAAGAGGAAGAGGGACAAGGACGAAGTCGAGGACGTGGACGAGGACTCCGAGTAAGGTGGCAGTGTCGTTGCTCATGGTGGTTCTAATGTAGTGTCTGCCGGATTAGTTGCTTAGTTTAATTTCTGGTGTGCTTAGTTTTATTTGAGGGGTGTGTTGTGCTGAGCCCCCAGCAGAACTATGTTATGTTTCTTCTTGTTACTTTAACTCTTCAGTATGTACATGCTAGTATTTCTTACGGTTCATCTTATAGTTGGTATAGTACTATGACTACCACTCGTTTCTTCACATTATATACGTACAATATATATGGCCAACATCATATAGCCAGCAGTTTAGTTGTCAAAGAAATTCAGGGTACTTAGTTTTGTCAAAGAATTTCAGGGTGCATAGTTTTTTTTGAGGGGTGTGTTGTGCTGGACACCATTATTGTGACTCAAATCTCTTTTGCCATGTTATAATGACATAAATACCGATGGACCAACATGCCAGCTCTACCTCTATCTCATTACAGTAAAATAAAGTGTGGGGCCTACTTGATCCCAATAGCGTTCTTATTTTCCTGTAAAATTGTTCGCTTGGTAACTCCTGACAAGCGGGGCCACACTTATCATTGTGAGAATCAGCTTATTTTTATCATGTAACATGGTCAACGGGTTTGACGTGAAAATCACAATGTCTAATGGCATTTTTGAGCAAACATCTAACTTAACAATGGCATTTTTGAGACATCTAATTGCATTTTTGAGCAGGTATCTCATGGATCGATGGCATTTTTTAGTAGTTGTAACTTCTAATGGCAAAACTGAGTAGTGATACACAACTAGTGGCATAAATAATAAGAACCCAAGAATTAAATAGGTATGCTAATTTCTTTAATATAATTTAGCACCCCATTTAAGCATGTACTAGCTTTTTAATAGTACTGTATGTATAATTTGGCGAGGAGCGCTCTCTATGTATCACATTTTTTCTTTAATTCCATATTGTTATTTTTGCTCCATGGTGCAATCCATCGATACTACTACTGTACAAAAGTATACATTTTTTAAAAGGCTAGAGGACGGGGTAGTCTAGCTTGGTCGGTTTCAAGAGAGGCGAGGGCCTTTGTGATTTGACAGCGCATTACTGCTGGAAGGCGGGGCCTTGTGATTTGACTGCTCGTATAAATGTGCCGCCGACCTAAGGAGGAGCAAAGAACCGTGCGGTATACTCAAGTTTTCCACTGGAGTAGTACGATGAAGGAGCACGAAACACGGCAGCCAGTGCCATATGGCAATAAAAATGATCTAATTTGCTAGTCATCTCATTGTTAGCATTGTTCTATTCATGCCTCGCAGATAATGTGACATGTGTGGAAAAACACCCGAAGCAAAAGAAGAAACACAGGAGCAAAAGAAGAAGGAAGAATATCACCCCAAAAAAAGAAGGAAGACGCACACACAAGTCTGGGGCGCTGCTCTCTACTACATGAAGGGTTGCTGGCCGCGGAGTCGTAACTGCTTCTTCATCGCCTCCACAACCTCCAACTCCTTGCACGTCTCTTCCGCCATCTTCTACATTCTGTCCATGATGTGGGATTTCTCGACGCGGGCCTTCATCATCTATTCCATGGCCACATTACGTACCTTGACAGCAGCCAAGTGCTCGATGCAGAGCTTCACCAACTCCTCCTTCTGTTCCATGACGAGGGCCTGCAGCATCTTCATCGAGGAACTACTATTCTCATGCAGCTTCTTCCAGCCGGCGTTCTCCTCCTTCAGCAGGTCGAGCTCGTGGCAGAGCTTCGCCTTGTCCTCCTGAAGTTGCAGGATTTCATCGGTCGCCTTCTTCTCTGAGGCAATGCTCTTCTTCAGCAGCATCACCAAGCCGGTGGTCAACTCCCCCTGCTCATTGAGCTCAGCAGGCATGTCGTCGGGGCTCTCCTTCAGTAGCTCCACCAAGACATGGATGAACTCCTTCTGCTTATTGAGGCGCTTATTGAGCTGAATGGGCATGCCGGCATGTTCGCCTCCACGGCTAGGGAACTCCTAGGAGCCATCGCCTGCCCATGAGAGATCTTTCGAGGTCTCTGCGAGGCGGCGAGTCCTCTCTTTTTTTTGCTGCCTTGGTGGTCGCTCCCTTGTTACGAGTAGTTCGGATAGTTCTCAACCTAGAGCTCTCCACACCGGCCATGGCAAGGACAGATGAACATGAAAGACTTGTGAGGAGGAAGAGGTAGAGTGATTTTCGGCTAGGTACTAGTTTCCCTTTTTATAATCTAGTACTAGAACTAGTACTAAAACATGCATAGTGGGAACATGTTCAGGTTTGACATCTACTAGGTGTGAGCAGGTTTGCACTTAATTATACTACTCCCTCCGTCTAGGTGAATAAGTCATCTTAGGTTGTGCACCGTGACCAAGAAGGAGGGGAGAACGAGAGAACTTAATGTTTATTTGCTAATTAACAGCATCGTATGCAATGAACTAACCACTGCATGTCGTGTTTGGTAGTCTTGAGTCATTGAAAACATGCACGCCCCACATCTCTTATTGGTTGATATGTTAAGAAACAGGAAACAAGGTGGGAGCATTTGTATGCACTTTTGGAATGTGATGGGAACAAGCTAAAGATTAATTGATGGTATTGGTTTCGAGGCCCGAAACGGCTCCCGATGAGTTAGTGGAACATAAATTTCAAGTACTCCCTCCATCTCCTGTTTACAAGGCTTGCACGTGTATCTAGGTTGTCAATGTAACTTATATAAAATAAATTGTTTAACATAAAAAAATACTCTAAATATTTGAAGTTTGTAATGATTTTTTGTAATGTATGCCTGTTAATAGACCTAGATACACGTGCAAGACTTTAAACTGAGATAGAGGTAGTACTACACTACTCAAATGTGGTCGCACAAGTCAGTGATGTAACTGGTCGTACATGTCAGACCAGGCCGATGTGTGTCCCTTCGGTGAGACGCAGGTCTGACCGACCGTCTGTTGGTGCGACCGACCGTAAAGTATTATGAAATGGAGACTTCTGGTTGTGGCTTCGGTTTATTGTCACGACCAAGCATTCTAAAACTGGTGATAAATCAATTACCATCTTTTTCCAACGACCAAGTATTTTCACAGGAAGACAATACATATTGATGGAGTGATTGTCAAGGTTGCAAACCGACATGGCGTTGCAAGATCACTATAGCAGCAACCGACTAGGTCACTGCATCGCTGGCAGGGAAGGAGGGAAGCTCACCTCGCCTACGATGCATGCCCAGCGGCACCGCCGCAACTGGTCCCAGGATTTGTCTTCTCCTACTGCCCATTTGAACAGTTGCACTGGCTGCTCATGCCATTGCGCAGGCATGCGTGTTCTTTCCTCCGCAGTCGACTCCGGGAATATGATCTCTTCCTTTAGCCCTAGCTCGAAATCAATGCGACGCTGCCAGATGCTGACATCCCTCGGCATCTCTCCCCTAAGATCGACTTGCGCCTCCGCCTTGTGCTGCGCCAGGCGCAGCTCCTTGGAACTTCTCTCCAATCGATGCAACGCTTCCTCGATCCGATTTGCCCTTGCTGCCCACCACCTGAAATGCAGCCTTGGCATGCCATCCAGCACCACCGATCTGTGATTCCAGAGCAATGGATCCCCTCTAAAACACATGTGGGTTTCTCTCAAAGGCGGCAGTGCTGCGGGCCGCAGCGAGAGGGCAGCCCGTGGGATCCTGGGATCTAAGGGATTATCCATGGCGGGATCCTCCATGGCGGGATCCGGTGGGCGAGGCGGGGAGGCGATCCTGGGTGCTGGGAGATCCCTAGGAGGCTAAGATAAAGATAGTACTACTCCACTCCGTCCATATTTAAATACAAAGGCCACCAACAGTAGCCCTGGCAAAAATTGATCATGATGTCTGCGTCCTGGTCTATTGGCCCCCTTTTTTGTGCCACTTTTTATGACATGAATAAATATTATGTTACTTAAAAATATGGTCAAAAATTGGCAAAAATACGAAGGAGACCAATGGAACTAGCAACCCATGATTTAACTACTCGCATGCACATAGTGGACTAGTAATGTCTTTCTTCCTCCCTCACGTCCACTCAATTTGCATGCGCTGTATTTTTTGGCCATCAATGAAGTGAAGGACTTTACATGCGTCAAAGTATCACATTGGCTGGATCTTCGTACAAAAATGCGTCCCCCCGTGTACCCGCATGTGCGTGTGAGGGAATGAGTGCGTGCGTGGCGTGTGTGCACATCTTCGCTTCGTGCATGTACCGCCAGTGTGCCCCAGAGAGGACGAGTACATTCTTTTGGAACCAGCAGCACGTCATTGTTATCAATGCACACAAGGAGGTCGCGACAACGCCTCCACATGTGCCACGTGGCTTCATGAACTGTAAGAGAGACACTATGTAGCATGCCATTGGAATTCTAATTTTCGTGTTTTTCACATACTCAAAGTACTAGTAAGGTACACGTGCATTGCACGTATCAGATTTGGCAACCAAATTATGAATAAATACCACACTATAGCATGTAAGCTTTTAGTCATATATGCCTGGTGTAGACGTTCGTTTAATTCTTATAGTTCAACACATTCAAAATCAATTAGTTTTTACAAAAAAAAGCTAGGGCCTCTTTGATTCGCAGGATTTCCAATACGCGGGAATAGGAAAAACATGGGATTAGAGTGGAATGTCATCTTGAATCCTATAGGATTGTACGAGTGTTTGATTGCGCATAGAAAAAACGCAGGATTCTTTCAAACAAGTTTGAGTGGATGGGATGTTTCCTATGAAATCTAGTGCAAATGAATCCTATGGAAAAAATCCTATGGTTTACAATCCTTCGAATCAAACAAACAAGATAGGAAAAATTCCTAAGGATTAGAATCCCCCAAAATTCCTTTGAGAATCCTTTGAATCAAAGAATCCCTTAATCTATTTTATGATTTGTGGAATTGTGCGTTGTAAAGCATAAAGTAAAAAACAAATAATGGCAATTCAACTAGAAAAAAAGTGTGGGCAGTTATGAAACAGAAGATTCTAGAACAAAGGAGAAGCACTTGTGTTTTGAAGTTTGTGCATTATGCTTAAGTTCAACCATGGATTCTACTAGATTGTACATGTGGCAAAATCCAGTGGGGGGGCTAGAAGATGGTGCGAGGGTCCAAGTGGAGGGAGACTATGAAGGAGTGCACATGTGCGATATCGATATTTAAAGAGAGGGGGCGAGAACATGCGTTGTTGCGCGCAGTGGCGGAGTCATGAAAAATAAATGAGCTAGGGGGCCAAGCATTGCTAATCCTTTACGAGGAGGGCCAATTCATCAACTTAAACCATTTAGAGGAACATCGATCATTGCGCATGCACGTGAGAGATAAAGAATGCCCGATATGATGGAGAGGGGAGGTGTGTGTGTGTGTGCATGCATGGGAGACCGACCTGAAGAAAAAGATTGCATGTGTGCGATGGATAATGCCGACTGGTAGTGTGTGTGCATGCATGCACGGGAGAAAGTTAGTAGTACAATTATAAAGAGAAGACAACTGTGTGGGTGTAAAAGACTAGCTAGGTGAGGTCATAAGCAATGTAAAGTTGAATTCAAATATTTGAATAAGAGATCATGATGTTAGAAACCCATGCATGCATGAATATAACTGAGATATGTGCGGTGTGGTTTGGAAACGAGCATGTTGTACTGTATACACATTGAACAAGGTTATACTGATTTGAATTTGAGATACCGATGGCAGACATCGTTTGGCCACATTGCATCCGTGCATGGGCACATTATTCTAACTGGAGATGATGGTTGGCTTTCGCATCACGTATCCATATCTATACCCCTATATTTTATATTCTATATTTTTTATATAGTGTGCGGATAACTTTAACTTTGAAAGATGGTCGTTGGATGAAGCCAATCTGATGGTGCAGAGATGGCAAATTTGAGCACTACTGGCTGTTGGATATCATGTAGATTCCACCAGATTTTGCCACATGTACAATCTAGAAGACTCCATGGTAGAACTTAAGCATAATGCACAAACCTCAAAACACAAGCACTTCTTCTTTGTTCTAGAATCTTCAGTATCAGAATTGCCCAAATGTTTTTCTACATGATTTTCCATTATTTGTTTTTACTTTATGCTTTACAACGCACAATTCCATGAATCTTAAAATAGATTAGATTTCTTATAAAAACTAGATGATTTTGAATGAAATGAACTATAAGAATTAAACGGACATCTACATCATGCATATATGACTCAAAGCTTACATGCTATAATGTGGTATTTATTCATAATTTGGTTGCCAAATCTCATGCGTGCAATGCACGTGTACCTTACCAGTCTAAATGGTGTTTGTGTGTGTGTTGTGCGTGTTAAACACATTGTACGTAGTATCATACATGGTTTAGATTCCGAACATCTAGCTAGAGCATACATGTACTATGATTTGAATTCAACATAAAATGGATACATATATTTGAATTTGAGATCGTATGTAGATGTAGTTCATATTTATATAGCAATTTACTTCTCCTATATTCATGTCATGTGTTGTGAATATAATATTTAGATGGTTGTATAACAAACCCGAGTACAATCCCATTCAAATAGGGAAAATGTACTCAAATTTAATTAGTCCATATGCTAGACAACACACATTGTTTTTTTATTGTTGAGGGAAGTGCAAATTGTTTTGGTACTATACACATTATGTTTGTTGTCCCGATTCTTTTAGTTTTTGTTGTTGTATTTGAATGCATTTCTAGTAATATAGTAAAACTGGACATGTCTCTCTCTAGTGATGAGGTGAGAATTGTTTTTTGGGTACACGTTAAGCTTGTTCTCCCGAAATTTCAAGCCCCGCCTTGTTATGCCGAAATTTCAAGCTAGCATCTCTGTCTATCGGGCTGTGAAACTCCCGCCTCTTAAACCCGCGCCTTGTTACCCCGAAATATTTAATATATATGTTTGTTTCTTTGTGCTCCGAAAACTCCCTCCATCTCAACCCACGCCTTGCTATACCAAAATTACAACACGCGCAAAAACTCCCACCTCCTGCGAAATCCCGACACGTGAAATGCCCGTGATACCCCTGAACCGAAAGAACCGCCTAGATCGAATCGGTGTGGCTACTTTCATAACTTTCCCCACATTTTGGACAAGCGCGTCCCTAAGCCACGGTTCCCCCTCCCATCGCCTCCTTTTCGCCATTCAAAATCCCAGGCCACCATAACCTCTCCGCTCCAGCCGCGAAACCCCACCCTCCTCCATCCGCCACCTCATCGCTGCGCAGCCGAAGGCTCGTCCCCGATGACGTCGTCCACAGCAACACCTCGACGTCCCTCATCTATCGTACCGGATGAGGATCCGTCGTCGATCTCGCCGTCCCGCCGGTTCAGCCACCCCGTCCTCCACCTCCAAGGAGCTGCCCCGACGTTCCCCTCATCTTTCGCGCCACCTCCATTCCCACACCGCCATCTTCACCTGCACCACCGGAAGAGCATCATCATCACCGTTTCCTCGGATGAAGCTGAGGCCTAATCAGCGCCACCAAAGAGGTTGTACACTAATCGCCGCATTTCCTTCTTCATTTGATCTCACGGTGCTGCCGGCGCTTGGTCCCGAGACGACATGGTGCGGTTCCATCCACGGCGGCGTCACCGGCCACTTCCTCCATGGTGTCGCTCCCTCGGCGGCGACGTCCACATCAGTAGGAGCTGCTGCTGCTTTAGCTCTCGCTCGCGTTGCTGCTCTACTCTTTCTCTCGGTCCCCTGCCTGGTCTACTCTTGCTATTGCTCTTGCTCACGTTGCTGCTCTCGCTCTTGCTCTTGCTTGCGATGCTGCTTCGATTTGGCTACACTTCAGTCAACTGAATCGACTTTTCGATTAGTCGATTTCAGGGGGTGGGGGGCTCGCCGGAGTTAAGGAAGAACAAGCCGCAGTAGGGAGGGGGGCTCGCCGGAGAGGTACCCCACTATCTATCTTAGGGTTCAGGATGGGGGCGGTGGTCGCCGGCGGTGGTGGGGCGGTGGCATCGGGATTGCCGGAGAAAAAGCTCGACACGGGGAGGGGGGGCTAGAGGGATGGCCAGGGTGGTGGCGGAACGGCGGTGGGGACTGGTTTCGGGGCGGGCGGGGCGGCGGTTTGGCCGGTGATGGCTGCAGGCTTAGGGGGTGGAGGTTGAAGATGAACTGCTACACGACCAGCTGCCTCGGCTCTCGCATGCGCTGCTGCTACTACTTTTCTGCTACTAGTGCATTCAGTTTCGACAGCAAAATTCAGTTACGACAGCAAAATTTAGTTTCAATAGTTAAGTTCAGTTTCGACAGTTAAATTCAGTTTCAACAGTTAAGTTCAGAGATGAGCGGTTGATGTGTTTTACATCTAGCACTTTGTGGTTATGTATTTTATGTCATCTATTGGAGATGCTATTAGAATTCCACTCAAGTTAATGTTGTCTCTCTTATCCTGCTTCGGCATCGGCGTCGTATAACTCACTGGAGCTGCTCCAATGACGAAACCCTCCATCACAGCAGAGCGGTACCCCGGGCTCCATCTCAAGAATCCTAAGATCTTCTTCCCCTCCTCCGATAGCCAAGTCAGCCGGAGCATCCTCACCGACCAACCCAATCATGCTGAGATCGACATGGCTTCACCAAAGAGGTTGTACACTTGTTGCATCTCCTTTTTACTCTACAGGTTATATATATTATCCACTGAGCACACGTAGTAACGTGAAATACGATTATTTTATCCTACTCTATGACAAGCAGTGAGGTACCAAGCAACTTAGCTATCTGTGATGGACTCTCTTGAACGCCATCATTATTTATCTATGCGCATTTGAGCTATTCATTTGTTGATGGGCCTGGGAGTTGAGCTAGTAGGGCAGTGGCCTGGGTCCAAAGTAGTAGAAGTAGCACAAAAACATTTTTTGAGTGTAGGCTTTTCCTTGCTCAAGCCTGCCTACTAGAATCGCCAGTTCTTGAAAGGAAAAGTGAAGGAAAAACATAGGAATTGGAAAGTTTCCTATGGTACTACTATTCATGCATTTGGTTCAAATGAATGGAGCAAAGGAAAATTGTAGGATTCGTTCCTTTAGTGTCTCCTTAAAAGAAAAACTGTAGGAATTTTAATTTCCACTTGTCCTCCTTTTCAAATTCCTATTCATGAAGCACAAGACTAAGAGATAGTAGCATAATAGAATTATAACCGTACATTTTCTTGTGGTTTGACTTAATCTCACCATGCTTCTTTGCATCATGTGATCTTCCAATTCTTTTGAACCAAACACCCAGATTGGCAGAAATCCAATGTTTTTAAATTCTCTGTTTTGCATGTGCATTCCTATCCTATTCCTGTCTATTTCCTATCCCTGCATTGTTAGAACCCTGAAATTCAAACAAGCCCTTACACAATTACTTCTGTTACAGATATGTGTCAAAGAAAACCTTGTCTGGTTTGTCCTGCTCCTGCTGCGCTGTGTTCCACCCCAGCTCAGCTGCTCCAACAACAAAAGGCTTCACCACAGCAGGGATCCGCTCTTCAGACTGTCTTTTGCCGCCTCAGATCTTCTTCCCCACCGCCGCTAGCCACGACAACTGCATTACCATCATCAACTGAGCAGATGACCTTGAGGACTACACGGGTCCGCAAGAGAGGTCGCACTCTTCCATGTCTGCTTATGTTATGTATCACTTAATATGATGACATGCTACTTTATCGTCGTGTTCACCTATTGGACTCCGAGTCAGGTCCAAACTAATGCTGAAACTTGAGTTTTTAAATGGTTGTGGCGGACATATTGGGGCAGCAATCAGTATTATCTGTCATCTATCTGGTTAATCTCGGGTGTCTACTATGAGTTTCATGTTGGGTGCAAACAAACATTAAAGCAGCCATTATCTGTAATTTTTAACTAAAGCTATTATCTACCTGCTATCATTGGTTTTGGGTCTATCCACAGTTTGCTACCAGCACTCTGGATTTGTGCATGCACTCCTTACATAATCTCACTATGTTTTATTCCTATGCATGTCAGTTATTGTACACAATGGAACTGAACATGTAGAGCAAAAGAGACGAGCCTTGCGTGGAAATAAAATTTCATGCAGACGTCGCTCCATGGTGGGCGCAAAGGCAGCCCCCCTCCACCCATTTTGGATTGTAATCAAGAGGAAGATAACTGTTCTGAGGAGGATTCAAAAGGAGAAGACCACTCATATTTACCCCCAGAGGTCTTCGCTCGAACTTGGCATGCTGATGTTGGTAATATCATGCATATGGTGCCTTGCATTGCTTACTTTATATATCAAATATGTCATCTGCTTAGTTTAGACATGCTTTGTGTGAATGCCATCTGTTTAGTTTCTTTATCGTATATGCGGATCATGCAATGCCATCTTGTTTAGCCAGGCATCATATATGTGACTTTTGCAACGCCACCCTGGTTAGCCAGTCATTTTATATGTGAATTATATCATGCCATAATTTTTTTATTATGTGTTAAATTTGTCAACAATTTTAGTACATTCAATTACTCTTCCTGTGCATCATCCATTCGGCACGGTCATGGAAAAATCTGGAGTGGAAACAAGGTCTTCAGAGCAGACAATGATGTCTGACAAAGTGCATGTCTTGCTGGTTACGGATAGCTCATCAGAGGAGGATTCAAAGACAGATGACCAGTCCTATCCCCCCCCCCCGAGGTGCATGCTCCAACTTGGCAGGGTTATGTTGCTCATATCGTGCATATGGTATCTTGCATTGCTATGTCATTTTCTTAGTTTAGACATGCTTTGTGTGAATGCCACCTGTTTAGTGTCTAATTACCATATATGTGAATTATGCAATGTCATCTTGTTGCAAGACATCATATATGTGAATTATGCAATGCTATCTTGTTGCAAGGCATTATATATGTGAATTATGCAATGCCATGCAGTTTAGCCAAGCGTCATATATGTGAATTATATCATGCCGTCCTTTTTTTGTATTTCTCGTTGCATTTGTCGACAATATTTGTATGTTCAACTGCTCTTCCTATGCATTAGCCATTTGAATTGGTGATGGAGAAATCTGGAGTGAAAACAAGGTCTTCAGAGCAGACAATGCTACCTGCTGAAGCAGAAATCTTGTTGGTTACATATAGTTCTTCAGAGGAGGATTCAGAGGCATATGACTAGTCCTATTATCCCCCTGAGGTGTATGCTCAAACTTGGCAGGGTTACATTACTCATATCATGCATATGTTGTATTGCAATGCTTAGTTTTTACATCATATACACAATATTGAATGCCATCTCCTTAGTTGACACATCATATATGTGATTGCCCTCTGCTCACTTGCTTAGTATATAAATCATATATTTGAATTATATCATGCCATGATGTTTACATAGACAGCATGTATCTGAATTATGGCATGCCAACCCATTTTCTAAAGACATAATATAGTTATATCATCTCATCCTGTTTACATAGTCATCATATTTTGAATTATGTCATTCCATCCGTGAATTATATCATGCCATAATGTTTCCATCGACGGCATGTTTGTGATTTATGGAATGCCAACCACATTAATAGACACATCATATAGTTATATCATGTCATCTTGTTTACATAGTCATCATATTTTGAAGTATGTCATCCTATCCTGTTTAGTTAGCCATCATACATGTGAAATTGTGTCATGCTATCCTGTTTAATTAGCCATCATATATGTGAAACTATGTCCTGCTATTCTGTTTAGTTAGACAACATAAATGTGAATTATTTCATGCCATGTTTTCTTCCCTACTGTCCATTGCACCTGTCTATCTTACAATGTCTGTACATTCAATTACTTTTCTAGTTTATCATCCATTTCAATTGGAGGGGGTGATGGCAGTATCTGTGGGAGTAAAAACACGATCTTCAGAAAAGATCGTGCTACATGTCGATGCAGATAGAACCACGATTGTACTTGCCCAAGAACCAGCCCCACCACACATAACCCAGACTCACGCTGATTGTACTCCTACCCAGTTGGACAGAGAACCAGCTACAACCCTTCTAACCCCAACCCCAGCAGATAGTAACCCAGTTCCAGTTGACACAACACCGTCTCCACCACAGAGCACCCAAACACGATTAGTTAGTAATGCAACTGCAGTGCCCAAAGCACGAGGACCACCACTCCGAACCCCAAGTCAACGGTCAAAGCAGAAGAAGAATTGTTCCCAGGTCAGGTTCTGTAGCTATGGTTCATACTACTTTGCTCTCGCATCACTGTATTTACTCATACCAACTAATTTCAAATTTAAAGGATGCAATTGAAACTCCAATGGCGTAACAGGTATGTTTTAAACCTGTTTCTTTAACGTGTTTGCTGTTGTAACTTGCTCTATGTTGATTTCAGTTTCAACTGAATAAACAGTTATGTTCTCATGCCATGCACATTACAAGTGTTGTTATTGTTGTGTAGTTGCCCACACTTATACTCTGTCTATGCTGCTTTGTATTAAATATATATGATTTGAATTGTCTCTATCTTGATTTGGCAACATAAACTAGAATGATATAGACCATACAGTGACCATACTGCATAGATATATGTTTGTTTCATGTTGTTATCCTGTCCACCTTACTACTGAATTGGTTTACCAAAATGAGTTTCATATACAACATGGTAAACCTGTGATGTGTTTGTTTGTTTCTCTTTTAGAACGCGGATAAAATATTGGAGAAGAGTACCCCGTTACGCAATGGTAAAGGAAGTAATGCAGATAAGGTTCAAGATAGTGAGACATCCATGTTGGTCTCCAAGAAAGCTGATAAAAACTATATTGAAGACACTGAGACAACCCCAAAGTGATGTCTTGATTTAGTGTTTGAGTTACTGGCTACTACTGTTGGCACTAGCTCTTCGAACTCGCTGCCTGAACCAGTTTGGCTTATTGAGTCTCAACTTCAAGTTGAAATACATCGATCAGATGTTATGCGACAGGAAGCCGAAGGATCGAGGAAATCCCTGCAGAATTCAGATGCATACTTTCTGGTGCAACAGCCTGTGCTGGAGGATTTAAGCGCCAAACAAGAGAAAGTTAATAAGCTTGCTAAGCATCTTGCCAGCATTATGGGTACCCAGGATATTGTTTCTTGAGCTCTTCTGAAGTGGTTTCAGTTCTAGAATTGTTTTGCTACGGCGTTTATTTGCATTGGTCACCAACTTCGACAACCAGTGTATATGATATCAGCTTTGTTCCCTATATTTGCACTGGTGGCGAACTTTGATGCCCAGTGGATGTAATATGTGTAATAGTCGTGATAGCCTAGCGTAAGTTGCTTGCTTATTTACTTCCTTGTTGTCTTGTTTATTTGTTTTCTTGTAGTCAGTGCAGTTCTTTTTCTGCGGTTTGCTAGTGGCCACAATAATCTATTTTTAAAACTAGGCCACAATAACCATGGGCTACATATTTACTGTATTTACCATGGGCCTCCTACGGGCCGTAGAAACACTGGGCCTTCTAAGGGCCGTAGAAACAATGGGCCTTCTACGGGCCATATGATTGATCGGCCAAACATGGGCCAATAACAGACCGCATTATGGGCCATAAACGGGCTAGATTTGAAATCGTTCGTTCATGGGCCGACCATAACAGGCCGTCGTTAATCGACCGTATTTGATGACGTTACGAAAACGGCCCCAAAGGATTAACGGGCCGCAAATGGGCCAATTGTAACCACGGGCTAAATTTGGCCCACAAGCAGAAAAGGCTAGTAATGGGTCGTAAGTAACCGAATGCTGGAAATAAGCCCAAGAATAAATGGGCCATGAGAAGGCCGAAAGATAACACAGGTTGGAAATAGTCCAATGGAATAATGGTTCATTAATGGGTATAAGGTGGTACACTGTTCATTGCGGGCCAGATTCACCACGGGCCGTCAATGAGCCAAGAGTTACAAATGGCCTCATATGGGACAAAATATATCATGGTCCGTACATGGGCCGAAAGTTAAAATGGGCTAGAATCTTATTGGACGGCCCAGATGAAGCTACTGGTCTTAATTCCGATAGGTTGTAATGGGTCGTGAGTTAGCAGGCTAGAAATGGGCTATATACGAACAGGCCGTTAACAGGCTTTCCGTGGGCCACCCGTTACCTTCTGACCAAGTCAAACGGGCCAGACTTTTCACTGGAATGGGCCTCTGTTGGGCCATGCCATGTGTCGGCGTATCATAGGCGCCTCCTGTCCAATGAATGGACGACATCTGTCCCAACGGTGAGCCAACACGTGTTTCCTTCGGCCAAGAAAATTTTACACGTGGAAAATCCTCATTGGTCTGGGCTGTTAACAGGTTATCAGATCCAAAGCCGGACCCGACAGCGTAATGGCGACCCATTACGGTGGATGCCACGTGTCGGTCACCCTTGACGAAAGCACTTCTATGGCGCATGATTTATCGTCATGGAAGCGGACACTTCCATGATGATAATTTTGGTAATGTCATGGAACACTTCTACGACAGCACAGGTATGACTATCTGGATTCTGTCATAAAATTGTCATGGATGTACATGCATGATAGAAAACGTGACCTACTGTGACAAACACATATCATCACGGAAGTGTCTTTTTTTGTAGTGATGCTTGTCACACGAATGCAGGAATGTATAAAAGGTTGCTTTCCTCTTGTTAAACATAACGTGAGGGTGGTGTAGCTAGTTAGCCTGTTCGCTCATAAAACTAGAGGTCTCGGGTTCGATAACCACACTTGAGCATAATTTTGTTTTTGTTCGACTTCTTTCTTGTTTTCTAGGGTTTGCACTCTTCACACTCTCTCTCCACTATATATATACATGTTGTAGCCTCAGCGCTTGTAGTTGCTCATTTCACACTCTCTCACCCTCTCCAGATCTAAACAAGACTTCGTTGGCCTCTCTCTCTCCCCTCACTGTTAGACAAAGAGCCGGCAAGATCCGTCTGCCGGGAAGGGAAGGAGGCTTAACGCTGTCACCATTAGTGAGGGAGGGAATCCACTACCAACGCAGTTGTTCTCTTTCACCCAGCAGCGGCGCGGGAGGGTCTCCGACCCCTTCTTCCTTGCCGTCATACATAGTGTGGGCAGAACGACCTCCGGTCGCCCACTGAACCACACCCTAAGAACCTTAAGGTAGAATTTACTTAATTCCACATGCATTGCTCTTGCTGCATGTGGGCTTTTTCCGCTTCTGCACTCGAAACTTGGTGTTGGATCAAACAGGAAAGTAGTGGGGAAAGTTGCATAGCATGAATCTAGGACGTGGTTCAAAGAGGAAAGGAATGGGGGGAAGTTGTATCACATGAATCTAGGATGTGGTTCAAAAGGAAAGGAAGGGGGAAAGTAGTGGGGAAAGTTGTATAGCATGAATCTAGGATGTGGTTCAAAGAGGAAAGGAAGGGGGGAAAGTTGTGGGGGAAGTTGTATAGCATGAATCTAGGACGTGGTTCAAAGAGGAAAGGAAGGGGGAAGTACTAGTACAGCCTGGCTATCCAGCACCTATGTTGGTCGAACATGCAAAACAATGACAAACACAATAAGCACATCTGTAACAAAATGATATTTTTGTTTTGGGGGACAAGGCTATAGAGTTTTAGCAGGACTAGATTTGCTGCGCTCACATAGGGAAAGGTGTCTAAAGATAACAAAACTAGTACCAACACAAATATGCTCCTTGGTTGTTTGTTCTTTGTTGCAATAGACTGTGCATCACCCCTTCATACATTGGTAGATGCACATGGTGATGGTGAGTCCATTGTCCGTGCAACTCTTTAGCTGTTGTTAATCTAAGGCCCTGTTTGGTTAAAAAGTCCTAGTACTTTTTTTAGTCCCAACTAAACAATCCCTAGTCACTACCGGCTTGGTTCCAAGGACTATACATGGACTAGAGGTTATTGAATGCCATGCTAAAAGACCATGTTACCCATAGTAATGAACTAATAGAGATAAGGTGTGATGCGGGGCAGGGGAAACTGTTGGAAAAAGTCCCAAAAAGACTCTCCCTTGGGGTATTCTTTCTTTAGTCCCAAATGCCCACTTTTAGTCCCTAAAAGTCCCTCCTGTTTGGTTTACATGGGACTAAAAGGGACTTTTTTAGTCCCAACACCAAAAAGTCCCTGTAAACAAACACCCTCTAATAATGTTGTTGGAAAATTGATGCAATGCCATAGTTAAAAGCAAATTACATGTTTAACGAATTTTATTGTTAGTATAATCTCTCTGTTAATATGAATCAATGCCACCATTTGAGAAATGCTACTGTGTTGCTTTCTTTCCCAATTAGATAAGTTATATTCTTCTTTTTGTTGGCTTCTGTGTCATCCACCATTATTGACCACTTGTTGTTTCCTTTGCACCTCTATGTAAACAGGGTTATCTACTTCACCTTGTTGCTATTGTGACCTTTTGTTGCACTGCACAAAACACTTTTGTTTTAAGAGTGTTTTGTGTAGTTCAACCAAAATGTCACACCGACATCGTTGCTTGATCTTTGTGGAACTGCACAAAAGGAGATCTTACTTCCTATCCGTGTTGACAAATTTGGTTCCGATCTTCTTCTTGTGAGTTGTTTGAATTCCGCGTCATGAGAGGTTAGTACTAGCCTTTTTTTCACATGACTGTGCAGTGTGCTTTCATATGTTGTGATGCATGTATGGTAATGTTGCCTGATTTTAGTGAACTGCACAAATGGAGACAAGACTTCCAATCTGTATGTGCACCGTAATATCCCATTGAGGTAAGATAAGGATATCGCATAACTTTCGGCCTGTATTTTGCCACTTTCATCAGAAATTAATGTCGTTATTTAGTGCTATACTTGTGCTCCCAAATTGACATGCCAAATCTTACATTGAAGGCGAAGCTTGTCTGTTATTGAACCAAGTGATGAAGGTGAAGAAAAAGCGGAAGAAAAACAAAAATCAACTCCTGGTGCTATAATGAAGCACTAGAACTGTGATGACACAAGTAATGATATAGTTTTGCATCTTAATTTATTGCTATGGCTAGAACAAGCAATTGTTTTGCCACTGATTTGATGCCACTCTTAATGTAATATGTAATTATCTCTACTTGTGCAAATAGGGATCTTCTTCGAAGATACCACATATTTTAATGGAACTGCATAAGAAGATGTTGGAAACATTAAACTAATCGAGGAGTATATAGTAAGCATGGCAACCACAGTAGATAACAACAGATGGTTCCGGAGAAGTGCTTGATCTGTATGCTCTACACAATAAGCCTCCTGACAAAGGTTGTTACTCCCCACGGGTTTCATCCATATGATTGAGCTTTGCCATCTCTATTGGTGGTGTGCTACTATTTAGATACTGTCATGAGAAAGTGGTATTGTCCTTGAGAAGTGCTTCATCTGTGCTGTTTTAAATATTTCCTTTTCTTTTTTCGAGAAAACAGGGATGCTAGAATTTAGTTGTCCTCTTGTCTTTGCACAACAGGATCATCCTCCTCTGAAGAAGAATATGGAGTACGTGAAGTGACTAGTTCTGATTATGCCAGGATGAAGAAGCCATATCTATCTTATCATCAGAAGGAGAAGTTGAAGGATGGTTACATTACTCCCCACAAGACCAAACTAACTTCACCTCGGAAGGACTAACAGATCTCCATCTTTTTTGCTGTGATGTGCAAGTACAATGTTGTTCTAGGATTCCTTCCGGTGAGTTCCACTTTTTTTAAAGTGTGCACTACATGGACCATGTTGGTGCCTGTTTAAACTATCAATTCATGGTACATTTTTCTTTATACTAATCACTTATTTTGTATTTGTGCAAATAGGGGTGCTCAGCTTGATTTCAATGGGAACTGCACAAAATGTTCACGAATACATCAAATCATTCATTTCCACCACAAGAAAGGAGGTGCCGATATGTTCAAGGTGCTGCAACATATAAAGTTGAAATCATACAAGCTACGCTTGAATTTGGTTGATTTTGGTGGAACTACACAAAAAGAACAGATGGTTTATTTAGCACGAGGTGCCATGTCAATGTCCGAACTGATGGCAAACCCTGCCCATTCCACAGTCGTAGGCATTTGATATTTTGGAATGGGGAAACCTTGTCCAAGTTTGCTCATTGATGTATGCAAAACAACACGCATTTGACATTCTAGAATGGGACAACCTTGTCAATTTTTGCTCATTGATGTTAGCAAGAAGACATGCGTTTGATATTTTTGAATGGGACCCCCTTTGCTGTCAGCAGCATCGATCGATTTTTCTTTATTGTTTAGTTGTGAAGTAAATATTGGCTTTGACATGTGAATCGCTGAGATGCATAATCATCAATTGTTTTGAATGTTCTCTATGAATTGTCAGGCCTATGTGTTTGATTGCAATGTATAGGAATGCTAAAAAGCTGCTCAAACTCGTTGTACTCCCTCTGTTCCTTTTTACTTCGCACATTAGATTTCTTTCCAGTCAGTTGATTTACATTGTGAATGTTCATACTTTTTCTAAAAGAGTGGTCAAAGTAGAGATACTTTGACTGCAGACAAAACTTGATACAGACTAAAAAGGACCGGATGAAGTACATGTGAAACTGCTGCAAACAAGGTGATCACCCTAGGAATAATCCTAGTAAGTATTGTTTTGCATGTCCATCCAATACCAGTGATACAAGAATTTGAACTAATCGAACTAAATTCATTCAAACACGGTTGGATTTCATATAAACATGCCGGATTTCATTACATTTCATAGATTCTTGAACTAAACAGGGGTGATCTGGAGGTATAACTAATTAACCGAATCTACCCACATGTGTCCGCCTGAGCCGAACAGAAGCTTATTCTCCAACGCACTGAGCTTCAGTGAATTAACTGCAGGTGCAGTTGCATAACTGACATGTGGCCCAGATGCCTTTTGGGCCCACGTGTCAGTGACCCAACTACACCAGCAGTTAAGTAACTGAAGCAGCGTCCTTCTGCAACATAGCTCTCCGACTCCATGTCCCCGCCAAGAAGCTAATCGGCCGTCAATGGTCAACCCGCCTAGCTTGGCTTCAACCGGAGGGTAGCAGCAGCAGCCTTACTTGGACCCGAGCGGCGGCGACCTGCCGTGTTCTACTCTTCATCATTTTATGTGTGGCGCGGCCTCGTTGGCAGCGGGGCGGGCCTCGACGGAGCCGGCGATCTGTCTCGTTGCCGGCGGGGCGGTGCCTCGGCGGAGCAGGGGATATCCTCCCCCTCGTTGCCGACAGGGTGGGGCCTCGGCTGAGCTGGCGGTGTCCTGTGCCTCGTTGTTGGTGGGGCGGGGCCTCGGCGGAGTAGGGCCTCGCCGAAGCCGGCGAGGTCCTCCGCACCTGTGCCGGTGGGGCGGGGCCTCGACGGAGCCTACGGTGTCCTCTGCCTCGTTGTTAGCGCTACGAGGCATCGGCAGAGCAAGACCTCGTCGACGCCAGCAGAGCGGGGACTCGTCGGAGCCGGCATTGTCCTCTGCCTCGTCCTCGGTCTCGCCAAACAGCGCCTCACCCGCTTGATTGCCCTCTTTGTAGGTGGCCGCAATCTCTGCCACCCGCATGCGGTACCACCAGCGCTTGAGGCAGCCCTCGCAGGCAGAGCGGTACGAGTCGAGCAGCGCCTCCTGCTCTGCCTGCTACATGGCGATCTGCTCCTCCGACTACAGGTGCTCCTAGAGGAGATGGTGGTTGTAGGTGGCATCGGCCTGCGCCTCCTGGAACTTCTCCTCACGCTTCTCCCTCACCGTGTCCATGTATTGGGCACGGGCCTCACCGATGGTCATGGTGCAATGCACCGGCGAGGATGGCGCGGAGGAGGAGGTTGGCGCCGGATCTTCGACTACCGTGTTATCCATTGGGATGTCGTCGTCCTCCGGTTGCCTTCCGTCCAGCTAGTCAGAAGCAATGGCTGCCATCTCCTTGTAGTCCCTCGTCCGCCCGTCCTGAAGAGCGCTGGAGCATCTGGAAGCCATGGTGGGCATTTGTGGTGTGACGGGAGAAAGGAAATGGAGGCGGATGACTGTGGCTATGGCCGGCGCAGTAGTTCATATAGCAATGGTGGGCGGCGGAGGGACGGACGTGTGGCACCGGAGTAGCCATCTCGGCAACCGCGTATCAATAACATGGGCGGCAGACGGATGGACGGACGACATTTTTGTCGTTTGAAGGTAATCGCCTACACCGGGAAGCGGGGCGGGCGACGCTAACCATTTCGGGCAGAAAGTGCGCGTGCGCAAGGGAGGTGGTCTGGGTGGGCCACAGCAGTCAAACTCATGCTAGGCAGCGGGTCGGTCCAGCAGCCGGACATGCTGGCTCACCAGCGAGCTCGCCGAGCTGAGCGTCGACAATCAGATGATGGACGTAGCTTTCGTCCATGATCCGGCGCCACTGTCCAAGCCGGCTCATGCCGTGTTCGCCATAGAGCAGGTGCGGCTGCACTTCGACGCCCTAATGGCGAAAGAGCTACTAGCACAGGAGGACCTGTGCTGCAACCTCCGTCTCCTCAACAAGCACCGGTGAACAAGCAAATGACAATGTCATCGCCGACTTGTGGCCCTATGATCCTGGCTTCCCGAATGAGCAGCAGGCGTTGTACCAGACCATCCGTAGGGCACGCGAGGCCCTCTCCGTCGTCCTTCGAGTTGTTGCGCTCGCCATGGCGCCGCCATCTCACATTGTCAACATGGTCAACGGACATGAGAAATGAGGAGATGACTTTACTTGGAGAGGATGACAGTGGGGACCCACCAGGGCCATAGCCGCACGTACGCAAGTGCCTCCTTATTATATACAACTATAATATTTTTTGCTTCCTCCTGGTTTCCTAACAGCACGGTCCCACACCATTGTCAACCTATGTAGTCAATAAATGAGATAATTGCACAAGGAGCGGCCGATAGCTGGGACCAAGCAGCTCAAGCAGTATTTGTGTTTTTGAGGAGTGAGCACTGCAGAGTTTTTCTTGAGCGATGTTTTCGTTGTTTTTCAGAGGAGAGCAGGGTATTAACTGGGCGGGCTATGGCCCGTCTATCCCATGCCAGATATCCAGCCCAGATATTAATGTTTTTCAAGCTGAGAAAGGCTAGCCCAACTATACTTTTTTTTAGGAATACCCGGGCATGATCAACTAGTTATTCTCCGCCCCGCTGGGCTACAAATCTTTCCAAGGAGGGACGCATTAGGCTTAACAAGGAAATGGGCTTTAAGAAATAATAAATGGGATTTCATTATAAAACTGGAAGTAACTATAAAAATGCACCAAACACGTAATTAGTTTATAATTTTTTTGGATTTTGGAAATTTTAATTTCATTAATTGTTGTGTGCGCAATGTTTCGTTGGAATTTTTACGTAATACAAATTTATATTGAAATTGTATTTAATCTGACTAGAAATTCCGGGATAAAAATATTTCGGATCCCATCAAAATGTGGGAAATTTTATTGAATTCCGTTTTGAACGGTTGGTTGAAATTATTAATCGTTGTCCTAGCTAGAAAATGGGTTGTACATTTAACAAACTATAAATGGGTTGTAGTAAATTCCATTAGAATTCAAAAATGGGTTGTACATTCTTGCAAATTGCAAATGGGCTATAAGTTCTCTGCCACACACTTGTGGGCCTACTAAGTTGACGCGTATATAGGGCTTTGTCAACTTATAGTCAACACATGGTCCTAGCAGCAGTGGCCGTTGGATGTCCATCCAATGGATGCCGTGCTTCTTCTTTAATCTCGGATATTCTAGCTTCAGCCTCCCAAAAAATGATTCCTTCCCCCGACATCTGGGGCGCACCATTTCGGAGGCTAACCTGTGGGCCTACTAAGTTGACCCGTACCAAGTGCTTTGTCAACTTAGTCAATATAAATGATTCTAGCTGCAGAGACCGTACGATGTCCATCCAATGGCCATAGTGCTTCTTCAACCTCTGGTCTTCTTGCTCCAATCGCCCAAACCAACGCCGATGGGACTGCCTGCTCCCGCCTCCCGTGGCCGGCTGTGCTGCCGCACAGGCCGCACTACCCCACCCTACTCCATTGCTGACCAGGCCATTCCTCTACTCACCCACACCTCCTGTTATTTTCCGGTGATGGCAGTCGGACCAGTAAACCCTCGTATTCCCCACCGCATGGGCAACCACCGCGGAGTCTTCCCCAGCTCCGTGTCGTTCCCTTACTGGTGCTCTCGGCGCGCCATGGTCAACGAACGACATCCATCGGACGTGGACTGTATATGGAGAGGCTGATAGCTGGGTCCACGGCCGGACACAAGGAAATGCCTCCTTATTACGCGCAAAATAATTATTCATCCACCTAACAGCAGGGACCCACCGGACAGGCCACCGTATTTCACAAAAAAATGTTTCCCCCTGACTGCTAGGACCCACCAGCTACATCTTCGCACGCAAGGAAGTGCGTCCATATTACGGGATAAAAAATAATGATTCGCCCCCTGACTGCTGGGACCCACCAGCTACATCTTCGCATGGAAGGAAGTGCCTGACAGTCGGGACCCACCTGGTTGATGCGTACGTAGCGTTGTCATTCTGGACGCGAATGTGTACGTACATACTGGTCGATGTAGAGGCGCGCACGTGTTGTAGTAGAGGCGTGCACGTGTCGTAGTAGACGCACGCACCTAGCATGTACACATACGTACATCGGCCAGGGTGCAAGAAAGTAAATACGGCCATGTACGTACATATGGGAGGGGTCTCGAACGCCTACTCGCGCATACGTACGGCCAGGGCTCGTGTACATGGCTGGGTCGGAGCGGAGAAGCTGCATCGTCGTCGAGTTCATGGGGAGGCAATGGAATGCGTCGTGTTCATCGGGAGGCAACGGAATGCGAGCTGTTCATTGGGAGCCAACCGGCTTGGACGGAACAGCCGATGGAAATGAGGCCTGGCGTACCGCAGAACAGAGGAAACGGCCTTGTGTTCGACCAGCCACGGTCGAAACAGGATCATGTTCATCGGGAGGGGTCTGGCGTACCGCAAAACAGAGGAAACAGACCTCCTACGGTGGAAACGGGGTCTTGTTCATCGAGAAGGGTGTGGCATACCACAAAACGGAGGAAATGGACTCGTGTTGGAGCGCTACGGTTGAAACGGGGGTCCTGTTCATCGGGAGGGGTGTGGCGTACCGTAAAACGGGACTCCATGGGATATTGTTCATCTCCACCATCGACTGCCTCCACGGGCTACTGTTCATCCACTGTCGACCTCCTCTAGCCTCCACCTGCGACTGTTCATCCATGGGCTCCTGTTCATCCAGCCTCCATCGCGTGCTCCTCCACCAGCTACTGTTCAACCAGCCCTCTCCATAGGGTACTGTTCAACCACCCCTCCACGGGCTACTGTTCATCCAGCCCTCCACCGGCTACTGTTCAACCAGCCCTCCACAGGGTCGTCCTATTCATCCAGCCCTCCACGGGGTCATGTTCATCCACCGGCTCGATCGATCAGGGTACTGTTCATCCAGCGGCAACGGCCTCTACTACCACGGGGTCCTGTTCATCCAACCCCCCACCGGGAACTCTTCATCCAAACCCCCCAACAACGCTCACTATTCATCAAGGGAAGGAGGCAGCAGTGTTCGATCAGCTTCAGTTAGCAGCAGTAGCGAAGGAATCACTTGGCTTTAGTTAACATCAAGGGATCGATCGATCGCTCGGGTTCAGTAATGCGTAGCCTACAGTGCAATTGCTCGGGTTCAGTTAGAGCCCAATGCCTCGCACCAACGCGCGTATGTGTACGAGAGAAACGCGCATCGCTCGGCCCCTGACCACCCACCATAACCGGGAACTCCCCGATATTTTCCTCACCCTCGCTTCTACCATGGTTTTTTCCGTCATGGACGGCCCAAAGAATGTCATGCAGCGGCGTCTCCGGCCCGCCCAGGACGAAAAGCCCATTTTCTATCATGATTTTTTGTCGTAGAAGTAGGAGCCCACCACATCTATGATGATACCGGGTTTTGTCACAATTATTGTCATAGAAGTGTCATAAGCATGACAGAAAAAAAATCATTCGGCCCAAAATGTCACGGATGTGTCCCTTTTTTGTAGTGTAACTTTCATGTATAACTTTGTACTATTGTATATGCTTATTTTATTAGTGGCCGATTGCGTGTGGGGTGTGGTGGGCACATCATTTCTAGTTGTGGTGGGTCAACCTGAGGAATCATGGGTCGGTTCCATCCTGCGCGACATAGGTTGGACCGAGACGCATTATACGAAGACCCATGTGGAGGACTCGGCATACAAGAAGAAGCTACCAGAGTCGTGGAGGACTCTATGCCCACTGATGATAAGCCGACTATATATGATTTGTAACACTAGGCCCTGAGTATGTTATAGAAGCCCGGGGGCTAGTTCGTCGATAGTATACACACATCCACAATGCTGGTATTCACATGTACTTTGTACACACCCCTATCACAAATATACAGTACCAGGAGTAGGCCTTTTCCTCAACTGAAGGGCCCGGACTTGGGTAAAACTTTGCCTCATATTACCATCCAGCCAAACAGTCAGGGATATCCTACCGAATGATCTGATGGAATCATATCTGCCAACTACTAAGAGAGAGGTGTGTCTGGGGGGCAATGTGTGTGAGAGAGTCCTAAAGATAATGTGCATGCGGGAGACACGTAGGCACATATATGTGCCTATAGAGGGCTAGTAGAGAATGTGCATGTGTATATATGCATGTGAGAAAAATAGTGTTGAGTGGTACATAGTAGTAAGAAAGAGAGAGGGAGATATATAGAGAGTGTGTGTGAGAGACACCCGGGAGAGATTGTGAGCATGTGTCAGAGAGAAATGCCGATGTATATAAAGTGTGTGCACTTATGCATCAGATAGAGAGATATATAGTGTGTGTGAGAGAGAGCGGGTCGAGGCATAGTGCATCTACGTGTAAAAGGCGGTTCTACGCATTAAATTAAAATATAAATGGAATTATTACTTTTTGATGAGATCATGAATTTTGCAATTTGCGTATGAACGAACATTGGTCTATCAGACACCCATACTCTATTGAATTCTAGCATGTGCTTGGATTTTTTCATATTACCGATCCAGAGAGTGAGAGTGGTTTGAAATCCAGACAATGCATTGCTTTTGCAATTCATATATAAACATTAAATAGTGCACTCCATGTTGTTAGTGTGAAGCACTTTATACATTTGTCACTTACATGGATACATTCCAAATTGCTAGCTACAAAATAGAATACATGTTGAATTCAACATAACGGGGGTTTCAAAGATTCAAATTCATAGGAAGTGCATTCATCTATTTGAATCCAAGATAATGGCATTTGTAAATCAGATCTAAAAGGGGGCATCAATCTTTGTTGTGTGTTTGAACATGCTATATATTCATACACATGTCTAACTATTTTTTTGTAACCAAGGAGATTATATCTGGAACCATGCATGAACTGAGGTAAGTTGCCTATTTTTTAATATATACTCGTGTACAATGTATATTCAAATGTACCCCCTCCATTCCAAAATAATAGTAATTTTAGGATTTTCAAGAGTCAAGATTTGTGAAGTTTGACAAATCCTGAAAGTTCAATTCAAGAGAACCAAAAAGTTTAATGCTTCTGCTCCCAAATATTGAACGAAACGCCAAATAAGCCTCTGGTCACCCGAAACCGCGCGAAACTAGTGTTTGGTGGTAGGAAATTACTGTCGTGACTCTAGCCCGTGTAGCCTACCGGCCCGATGTCCAATGGTCTAAACCGGGGTAGGTTTGTAACTTCACCAAGACGCCAATCTCAACTGCCTTCGAGAAGCATTCATATGCCGTGGGCACCTAAACACCCATGCACTCAGCCGAAATCTATCCCGCCCACCATTTGGGACACCTGAGATTACTGTCCTACCCCAACCCACAATATGTCCGAAATTTTAGATGGGGGCAAAGTTTGTAACTTTCCCTAAATTTTAAACAAGCGCGTCCCAAACCGAAACATTGTTCCCCCTTAGTTTCCCCTCCCTCCGTTTCCCCATTCATACTCTATGGGCGCCAAAACGCCCTCTCCACCAGCCACAAAACCCCAGCCTCCTCCGTCCTCCACCCCATCACGCCCAATCCACTGCCACCCTCCTCCGTCACGCTAGAGCCGGTACACCAACGTCGTCGTCAAACGCAACTGCAACGCCCTCAAGGACTTAGCAACTCAAGCCGAGGAAGAGGTGCCTACACGATGTCGATGCTGACATGCGCCGTACCAGAACCACTTCAACCACGCCGTCCTACGTCTCACCGCTGCCGCTCCACTGCCACAACCGTCCACCACACCGGAGTTATTCCCGCTACAACGTCGTTCGCCGCCTCGGATCTGGTTCCCCGCTACCGATAGACGGCCACCGCACCACACTCAACAACTTGGACATGGGTTTGTCCAAGGCTCCATCGTCCTCCACAACTTCTTGTTTCCAACGAACAACAAGAAGACCATTGAAAAAACAGAAGGAGGACACAACATTGCCAGCTGAAAGAGGTACTCCTCTTCCCTTATTCGTGCAAATTTTATGTCTTTGCTCACACCGTATTCATCCCATGAAAGGAACTAGTTGAGCGCTTCTTACCGCCATCTACTATTTCACCTTGGCTAGAGGTCAGTAGCCCGCCTGGATTTCAATTCAGGGTAAGTTGATTCGCAATTAAAAGAAGCAGCACCCTCTTAGGCGCGCGGAGCACCTAGTTCGCTTGTTCGCCGGGGAAGCGGTGATCGGTGTCTATCATAGGGGTGTGGGGCACAGGAGCTGCTTGCGCCCGATCTGAAGGGATGACCGGGGGCGGTGCCAAGTCCGGCGGTGCGGTGAGGTCGAGGGAAGGGCGGAGGCAAATGATTGGGCCGGTGGTCCCTGGCGTTTCGAGAAAGATCGTCAACACTGACTGGCTGGAGGTAGATGAAGGCGATATGCCCGTTCTTTGTACATCGGACGGTGTAGAAAAATGGACTGACCTATTTGTTTTCAGTCGACTGTTATTTTCATAGGACCACACCTTGTGGTGTGCTGGAGGAGCATCTGCATTTCCCAGCCATCCTCGTGTTCATATTTCAAAATCCTAGAATCTAGTAATTTCGTGTGCCATGCATGTTGTAGAGCTATCATATGTCTCCCGTCATTTATTTCTCACCGACCTGCTATTTGCTACTTTTACACTGTACTACTTGTGCACACACTTCACCCATACTCACACTATTGTTTTTTATGCATGGGTATTTTAGACTCTAGCAAGTGTTGATGAATACACAAAAGAAAAGACAGAAGTCGCTCAGTGTAATTCAAAGATAAGCACTAAGCGTTTCAGCACTCTAAAGGGTGTAGTATCAGCAGATGGAGACAGTAATTTTAGCTCTGCAGTTGATGATCTCAATTGCCACATACAACCATCCCAGGTGCTTGCTTTAACTTCGTGCTGTCAAATGTGGTTGCATGTTGCATATGGTGTCTAGCTTGTATTGCTTCCAATTTGGTTAAATTCCATCTTCTTACTTTACACATTATACCTTTGATAATGACATTCCTTCCTGTTTTTGATACATACTACATATGTCTATTAACCCTGTTCATACCTCAAACTAATGCTCTTTTGTATCCCTCATCAATCACTTATGATGAGACAGTCACCCTAGTGGGTTACTATGAGACGTGCTACTCGTTTAAAGAGTGTGGTGTCATCCTCCCCACATGATTCTCAAGAAACAGCAAGGCTAAATGAAGATAGTCAACGTAGCTCTCTAGTTGATGACCGTAATTCTCCTACACCACCATCGCAGGTGCTTGCTCTTACTTGGCAATGTGATATGTGGTTGCATGTTGCATATGGTGTCTACCTTGTAATGCTTCTAATTAGGGTAAATTGCATCTGCTTAGTTAACACATTATACATGTGAATATGACATGCCTTCCTGTTTTTGGTGCATACTACGTCTTTCTATTAATCATGTTCGTACATCAAACTACTTCTCTTGTGAATCCCTCATTAATTACTTCTAACAAGACACCTTTAAATTGACAGTGTAATATTGGTTGCATCTTGCATATCATTTCAAGCATGTATTGCCTCTAATTTGTTGAAGTGCCACTTATAATGAGACACATCTAACTTGGTAGAGTGATTTTGGTTGGAGTTTTCATACGGTGTCTAGATTGCATTGCTTCCAATTTGTTGAAATGCCTTCTGCTTAGCGTTTTTCGTACATTTTCCATCCTCCTACAATGTGGTTACCTTACATAAAAGTTGTGTCGTCAGTATCATGCATCAACGAAGTTGGAAGAGCAAATTTCATTCCTTTTTCTTGTGTGTTTACTTGACAAGGCAAAATCTAAGAGGACGAACGCATGGAATGATGGTGGTCCTTTGGAGCAACCGAAACAGATGATCTCTGCAGATTCTCCTGCTACTCCTACTGTAGTGCAAGTTCCAAATCCCATCTCCCCTACTCCACAACCACATGTGCTTGCTCTAACATGGTAGTGTGATATCTGGTTGCATGTTGCATATGGTGCCTAGCTTGTATTTCTCCTAATTTGTTAAATTGCATCTCCTTAGCTTAAACATTATACATGTGAATATGACACGCCTTCCTGTTTTTGGTACATACTACATCTGCCTATCACACCATGTTCTTACATCAAACTACTGTTCTTCTGTATCCTGCATCTATCACTTATGATGAGACAGTCACGCCCGTGGGTTAGTATGAGACGCGCTGCTCTTATAAAGAGTGTAGTTTCATCCTCCCCTCATGATTCTCAAGAAACAACAAGCCTAAATGAAGATATTGAACATAGCTCTATACTTGAAGACCGCATTTCCCCTACACCACCATCATGGGTGCTTGCTCTAACTTCGCAGTGTGATATGTGGTTGCATGTTGCATACGGTGTCTAGCTTGTAATGCTTCTAGTTAAGGTAAATTGCATCTGCTTAGTTTACACATTATACCTGTGAATATTACATGCCTTCCTATTTTTGGTACATACTACATCTATCTGTTAACCTTGTTCTTACATGAAACTACCTCTCTTCTGTATCCTGCATCAATCACTTACGACGAGACACCTTTTTTCATTGCATATTGTGTATTATTTCTAGCTTGTTGCCATGTATTGCTACTAATTTTGTCAAATACATTTATGAGGCCACCCTTTTGTTTTGGCACAGTGATATTGGTTTCATCTTTCATATGGTTTCTAGCTTGCATTGCTTCTAACTAGTTCAAACACGTTGTGCTTATTTTACACTTTATACATCATACATGTCAATATGTCATGTCTCGTCCTGTTTTTCATACATATTCCATCCTCCTATCATGCGGTTGCCTTATATGAAAGTAGTGTTCGTCAGTATCATGCATCAATGAGTTCTGAAGAGCAAATTTTATTCATTTTTCTTATGGGTTTGACTTGACAAGGCAAAATCAAAAAAGAGGAAGGAAAAGAGTAAGGGAGGCGATGATGGTGGTCCTCTGCAGCAATGTAAATGGAGCATCTGTACGGATTCTCCTCGTACTGCTAGTGCATTACAAGTTCCAAGTCTCCGCTCCCCTACTCCACCATCCAAGGTGCTTTCTCTAACTTGGCAGTGTGATATATGGTTGCATGTTGCATATGGTGTCTATCTTGTATTGCTTCTATTAGTGTAAATTGCATATGCTTAGCATACACATGATACGTGTGAATATGACATGCCTTCCTGTTTTTGGTACATACTACATCTGTCTATCAAACCATGTTCTTACATGAAACTACTCTTCTTGTGTATCCTGCATCAATCACTTATGATGGGACACCTTTAAGTTGGCAGTGTGATATTGGTTTGCGTCTTGAATATGATTTCTAGCATGTAGTGCTTCTAGTTTAATGAACGCCACCTATGACGAGACAATTTTAACTTGGTAGAGTGATATTGATTGCACCTTCCATATGGTGTCAAGCTTTTAGTGCTTCTAATTTGTTGAAGTGCCTTCTACTTAGTTACCACATCATAGGTGTGACTATGTCAAGACGTCTAGTTTTTCGTACATATTCCATCCTCGTATCATGAATTTGCCCTTCATCGGAGTAGTGTTCGTCAGTATCATGCATGAATGAGTTCTGAAGAGCGGATTTTATTCCTTTTTCTTGTCGGTTTGACCTCACAATGGAAAACCAATAAAGCAGAGGAAATTGCTAAGGCATTGGATGATGGTGGTCCTTTCGGGCAACTGAAACATAGGGTCTCTACAGATTCTACTCTGCCATCCTCCCAACAAGATTCGCAAGACAACGCAAGGCTAGACAGTTAATGTAGCTGTGTAGATGATGAGCAAATCTCCCCTACTCAACCATCACAGGTGTTTGCTCTAACTTGTCACTATTATATGTGGTTGCATGTTGCATATGATGTCTAGCTTGTATTGCTTCTAACTTTGTTGAATTGCATCTGCTTACTTTACACATAATCCCTATGAATATGACATGTGTTCCCGTTTCTAGAACATACTATATCTGATCACACCATGTTCTTACATCAGACTACTGTTCTTGCATATCTCGCATCAGTCACTTATGATAAAGCACCTTTAAATTGCCACTGTGATATTGGTTGCGTCTTGCATATGATTTCTAGCATGTACTGCTTCTAATTTGTTGAAACGCCACATAGTTTGAACTTGGTAGAGTGATATTGGTTGCATCTTTCATATGGTGTCTAGCTTTCAGTGCTTCTAATTTGTTGAAATGCCTTCTGCTTAGTTACCACATCATAGGTGTGAATATGTCATGCCGTCCGGTTTTTCGTACATATTCTGTCGTGGGTTTGTCATGGCAGATGTCCTCGTGAAAGGACTTAGTCGTGGAGCCATCGCAACGGGTTATCTTCAAGGGGTTAAACCGGACAAGGGGACACGGGAGTTTATAGTAGTTCGGCCCCTTCGATGAAGGTAAAAGCCTACGTCTAGTTGTGATTGGTATTGCTAGGGTTTCGAAGCCCAGGGAGCGAATCCGCTTTGTCTGGCTCTCGAGTTGTTGTTGTCTGTCCCTAAACCGCGGCCGGGTTGTCCCTTTATATACATAGGTTGAAGCCCTCCGGACTACAGAGTCCCGAAGCCGGTTTATAAACGTATCCGGTACGGCCTCTCTCTTTTCTATCTTACTATACAAGTTACATGACTAGGCCGGTTTACATTTTCAGACTGTAACCCGCCTTTGGGCCCTCCGTAAAGCGCCATCATCTTTATATCTTCATGGGCTTCTAATCTTCAAAGAGTCAATCCGGCTACATAAGGCCGGTTTACCTCCAGTAGTAATATCCCCAACATTAGGCCCCAGATTGGTTTGAACTTGTTCATGTCAATCCTCCACACTTTAGAAAAAATCTTCTCTCTTATCTTCATTTTTGATCTTGTAAACCGCCGTGACGTCATACTTCAAAATTACGATAAACTGTCCTGGCGTCATCCATCCGTTGATGTCGGAGATTTCCTTCATTTAATATATATCCAGTCATCGAGGCGACACCTCTATTAACTTATCCATTTTTTGGGCTCCTCGATTCCCGTACTTGCCATTTTTCACTTTGCCTTATAAATAGGACCGAGGGGTCATTTTCACCGTTTCCCCCGTGCCTCTTCGCGTCGTCTTCCTCGCGCCGCTCAGCCTCTGGAACTCCGCCGCCACCGTCGACTGTCGTCTCTACTCCGACCTTGGCCGCTGCATTGCCCTGAACGCACCAGAAAACTGCGGCGCCCTTCCGCTTCCTCACCAGCTTCGGTAAGTTCTCTGCTTTTTTCACCATAGATCTGTTCTTCTGAAGTTCACCAGTGCTATTCTTCCCTGTTCTTCCTTTAATAAATGGACACTTCATGCTTGATGCATCCCTTGCCGTAGCTTACCTACCATGGTCATCACAAATCCTTATGCGCAAAAAAACTGATCTAGTCTGTCAAAAATTGCTTCAGTTCTGCATCCCTTCAAGATGCAATTATTTTTGCTTTTCTGTCTTATCTTTAGATCCGAAAGTTTTATACATCACTGTGAGATCGGTTTCAATGTTCCTGTGAGATCCATTTCTCCTCGCACCAATATAGGCGGTTTAACATTGTCTAAATAGTCTATGCCATTAGCCCTCTGATAAACCGGAAGAGCATGTTACCTTCATAATTATGCTCCGTTTTAACAGTGTCTGATCAATCCTGCACTAGCATTACCTTTCTTTCTCATTATACTAGTCTCCGGGTTGTACCATTTATCATATCAGTATGTTTCTTACTCCCTTGTCTCTTGTGTATAATCATGCATAATTTGTAAACCGGCCTTTCATTTTCAGTTTGTTCGCTTTGCAATGGCCAAACAATTCACTGCCTGCAACTGGGCTCGTTCCCGGGTTACTGAGGCTCAACTGGATGAGATGGTTAGCATCGGCTCTCTGCCTAAGAAAATGAGATCAAATGGCGAGTTCCAGGAACTGAGAATCCTCCAACCCCAAGACAAGGCGAAGTGGTAATCTTTGTTGACCATATAGGCCGTGGTTTCAAACCACCAGGGTCAAAATTTTATTGAGATGTGCTTGCCAGCTTCCAAATGCATCCACAAGATATTGGTCCCAACTCAGTCTCCAACTTATGCAATTTCTAAGTCTTTTGTGAAGTCTATTTACAAGAAGAACCAACTACAGAACTGTTCCGGGATTTCTTTCACTTAAACCGGCGCACAGAGTTTTTGAATGGCCCAAACACAGAGCTTGGTGGTGTCTCGATTCAAAAGCGGAAAGAAGTGGAATTTCCTCATGCCAAACATCATAGCCACCCAAAGGAATGGAATCAAACATGGTTCTATTGCAGAGACACAATGCCTGAGCTCTTCAGAAAGGGCAAAATACGCTCCTCAAATCGCCAAGCTCCGGGCCTTTATGGCAAACGGTTTAACAGGTGTGGATTTTGTGTGCTGTTGGATATCCTGGTGTATCTTGCCGCTAAGCCGGCGTCCCGGTTTAATGTGCGAATATACCGATGAAGTTGACGATGCTCAACGCCACTGCAACATCCAATTATCTGAGGAAGAAGTTACTGAAGGGGTAAAGAAAATTTTGAATGAATCGGAACTGGTCTGTAGTCAAACCGGTCTGAATCCCTTTTACACCAAGAACAAACCGCATGCTGTAAGCATTACACTTCCTCTTCATCTCTAATATCTTTGACTTATACAAGCTGTAACCCTTCTTCTTTATATGTATAGGGTGATGACCCTTTCTGGAAAGAAAATCCATAGAGAAAGTGGCAAAGCCAACTGGAGATAAAGCGGTCAAACCAACCCGTCCGAAGACCAAAGCTGTAAAACGGACGTCAAAGCGGAAAATGGCTGACCGGATCACTATGGAACTTGATGATGATACTGATGACCCAGAAGTTGAGGTAGAACTTGACTCACTTGGCTCTCTTTTTATGCATCTTGTTAACAATGATCTTCCTCGGGAGGAGGCAGAAGCTAGTTAGGCTGAGGACGTAGAGGTAGTTACCCTTTCCTCCGGTTCAGACTCTATGCCAACACAAAAAACTCGCCAAACAATCCGGAAAGTAAGCTTTTCTCATCCTCTTGCTCACTTGGATCCAACATTTATTTTGAAGACTCAACAGCATGAAGCTCGCCGGACAACCCGGCATAGTGGCCAACAAGTCACCTCTACCGGTTTACCTGATACCCCGGTTCGGAAGTGCCGGTGTGAGGTCTCTCCTACTTCTGACCATTCTTACCCCAAGGCAGGTTATTTCAGACAGCCTCTTAATCCGTCCGATTCAAATTATCAGGTGACACCTCCTTCCTCTTCCGGTGAATCGACAGCAACTCAACTCCCCCCTTTGAAAACTGTGGCCGGGTGAGTTATGAAAAACCTTTCCTTTCAATGCGCCCTACATCTTTTGAACAGGATATTAATCCTTTTTTATTCTGTTTGCAGGGCCAAAGCCAGACCCAGCAAGAAAGCTCGGGTCACCAATCCGCCAGAAGACCCTGTTGCCGAAGAAGAAGAACCAAGAGGTGAACCGGAGCAAACTGGTGAACCAGAAGGCCTCCATCCTAAAACAACTTTTGATGATCCGCCCCTTGCCGGCCAACATACTAACGAACCAACAGATGCTGAGCCTGCCGCCCCTGATACTGAACCGGCAGAACCAAATCGGGCCAATCCAATGAACGACACTGAAATTCCATTATCATCCACCAAAAATCCTGAAGGCCAAGGTGACGACGTTATTATTACTGGAGTAGGCCACAGCTCTCCTGGTCATCCTGTCATTTTGGCTCAGCATAGTGCCAAAGAAGAGCAAATTGCCAGGGATAAAGGTAAATGGAGCAGCGACTTATCAAACTATGCTCATCTTAACGCTGATGAGCTTCACTCCGGCTTCTTGAACCATCTGCACTCAAACCGGGATTATGAAGCCGGTTTGGTGAATTTGATGAAAGAATGATATGAGGTAAATACTTCTCCCTTGCACATTGATTTATAGCTGAAATACTATTCCAAGTAGCCTCCAAGAGCTGTTTTATGATTGTCAATCATAAACCGGGTCTTATAACACTTTAAGCATCCCATCATTGATCCTTGCCAAGGTGTGTCCTCAATCATAGATAAGACTCATGTTTGAAAAATTAGATAACGTTCTGCAGCATAGCCCCCAAAGGCCGGTTTAACTTGGCAAGTTAATTCGGTTTTTAATCCACACCGCCGGTTTAGAACAAACGTACATTAGGCCCCCAGTGTCAAGGATAATGCTTGCATTGTTCTGGAGACTTGCATAGAGGGTAGTATTTGAGAGCAAATAGGAATTAGCCCCCAAGTATGAAGTGGATAACTTGTTATATGCTTTATACTTAGTGCATAAATATGTTGTTTTGTTGAATATACCTTCAATGTTGCAGGCTAAACTGAGAAGCAAAGATGCCCAAAACTTTGACTTGCAAGAAAATGTTAAGTCTCAACAAGCCGAAGCTGCGAAAGCCAAAGAGGAGCTGACGCAGGCCCTGGCCGGAATGGAAAAATTGAAAGAATCCTTTAATCAAGATCATGCTGAATGGGAAACCGAAAAAGCCGGTTTGACCAAAAGAGCTGTAGATGCGGAGGAAGCCCTGAAACCGGTGGTTGAAGAACTAGCCGGTTTGAAGCGCCAAATCAACGCTATCACCTCTGCTATCTTTGGTAAGTATCTGCTTATGTATGTTGCACCAGTCAATGAATCTTAAAACTGACCAAAATGTTGTTAAAATCTTTGGCAGGAACTCGGATCACCCATCTTGGTGCAGATATGCGGATGAAGCTCAAAGCGGCATATACATTGGTTGAGCAGCTATACTCTAGATCTTGGCGAGCCATTAGTACGGCGGCTTATAACAAACCGGCGCCAACGTTGATTAAAGAGACCCTTGAGAAGCTGAGCATGTTACCGGCGCATATTGTCACGTTGAAAAGAGCCGCTGCAAGAGCAGGAGCATTAACCGCCCTTATTCGAGCCAAGGCCTGGATTCCAGACCTTGAAGCGGAGGATATCATTAAAGGATATCCAGGCGTTAAAGAAGACGGTTCAAACTTTGACAATGATGATCTTCGGGGGCTGACCAAGCAGATGCGGCCAGCGGCCAGCAAATTGGTTGAGGACACCGATTTGTCCCATTTTCAACCGTTTTACGATGCAGAAGGGAGAAGACAGCCGGCCGACATCCATGAAGTCGAAGAACTTGTGCCTCTGATTCGTAAGCACACTTATGCCCGTGATATTTACCCTTCTGATCTTATCCGTGAGGAAGCAGTGTTCCAAGCTTTAACCAGAATCGATTTGTCAACGGCTGATTTCTAGAGGCTGGGGAGGGATGAAGAAGTGACCACACCAACTGATACGCAACCGTCAAACCGTCGTGATGAAGAATCCTGAACCGGTCTCCGGTTTACATGGCTACTGTGAAAAACAATGGCACTGTTTGAGCCACTTTGAAGCTTCATGTAATAGGATAGCTGAAACTTTGTTTATCTGCCATGCCATCGAGCATGTTTCATAACACTTTGTGACAATCTGTGCCGCCCTTCAGGATATATTTTATGCATAGCCTATGATGACTTGGCTTCCTGGGTCCAAAAAACTTAAAATGTGTCTAGCGGTTTACCGCTAAACATGTCATAATAACCAAGAAGTATATAGTACTTGAGCTGAGTAAGCAAGTTTTTGTACAAAAAATAATGTACAGAACATACCTCATTGTTTGACCAAACATGTATACAGCAAAGGTGTTTAACACTAACCCGATACGTTTGATAATTTCATCTTCATAATGCTGGTCTATCTATTAAACGGGACCGGTATAACTACCGGATTTTCTTCATAACACTGGTGATTTAGTCAAACCAGACTGGGTCAATGACCACCGGTTTATAATTGATCATGTGCCAACAACTAGTGGTTGGAAAGCAAGCCGGGTCAAGGACGCCGGTTTATCAAAAAATACTTATGATTATCAACAAACAAAATTCAAATAGGAAAATATGCGAGGCTTTTTACGAGCTGCCAGGCTCCAAATCGAGGCTTTTCATGGGCTGCCAGGCCTCTGAGTTTAAACCATTTAACAAAGCCTTTTAAGATGGGCCTCCAATTAACCAATCACCGTTTTAACTATGACAAGTTCAGGGTCTGTAAAAGATTGACTTGTCAAACGTTCGATGGGTCATGCCAGGATTACCTGGATAGGAGTGGCTTACTTGATGAAGGCAGGTTAACCCGGGGTTTTAGGTGAATACACCAGGCTTCCAAGTCATGGCTTGATAGCCAGTTACAAGGGTCCTTTCAAACTTTCTGTTGCTTTGCAAAAAATAGCCCCCAAGTAACTTTGTGAGTGATGCTCAACGTGTGCCTATGTTTCAGTTTGTACTGTGTACAATACTCTCTTTGGCTCCATAGATTTTTCCTTGTGCGGCTGAAATGCCTATCAAGAGGTGTAGCTGTGGTTCAAGCATGACCAAGCCCCCTAGTGATTTTCTTTATCTTTATGCAGCTGCTAAAGCCAGTTTAACAAAGGCTCTGCTTTGATTGTTAACTTGGAAAAGCACACACATGATATAAGAAAGAACAGATACCCCGCTTATAACGGAGGCTCCGGTTTATTCTATGGTATATACACTGTCATAAATATGTACAGGTGAAGAGCCTATGGCTTCAAGTATAGTAAGGCCGAAGGAGAGCTATGTTCCATGGCCGCTTTGTCTCCTCCTCCGATTGACGTGAGTCTTCATGCTCTCGAACATCAATGAGGTAGTAGGATCCGTTGTGCAGATTTTTGCTGACCACGAAGGGTCCTTCCCAAGGGGGGGATAACTTGTGCATATCAGTTTGATCCTAGATGAGCCGGAGCACCAAATCACCTTCTTGAAAGGTTCTGGTTTTAACCTGGCGGCTGTGATAACGTCGAAGATCTTGCTGATAAATCGCCGAACGCGCTGCTGTAAGATCCCGCTCTTCATCCAAAAGGTCCAGAGAATCCTGATGTGCCTTCTCATTATCAGCTTCAACATAAGCTGCCACACGGGGTGAATCATGACGGATTTCACTAGGAAGAACCGCCTCTGCTCCATAAACCATGAAGAAAGGCATGTAACCCGTAGACCTATTGGGTGTGTTGTTGATGCTCCATAACATAGAAGGTAGCTCCTCGACCCAACAACCCGGCGTCCGCTTTAAGGGAACCATAAGCCTTGGTTTGATACCCCGTAGAATTTCTTTATTCGCCCTTTCCGCTTGACCATTAGATTGGGGGTGAGCCACAGATGCTAGATCAAGCCGGATGTGCTCGCGTTGACAGAATTCTTCCATCTCTCCTTTTGATAAGTTAGTGCCATTATCTGTTATAATGCTATGTGGAAAGCCAAACCGGAATATCACATTTTTGATGAATTGAACCGCCGTGGCTGCATCACACTTGCTGACTGGCTCTGCCTCTACCCATTTAGTGAATTTATCAACTGCTACTAACAGATGGGTCTTCTTGTCCTTGGAGCGCTTGAAGGGTCCAACCATATCCAGCCCCCAAGTGGCAAACGGCCACGTAATTGGAATCATCCGCAACTCTTGAGCTGGAACGTGCGCACGGCGGGCAAACTTTTGACATCCATCACATCTTTTGACTAAATCCTCCGCATCAGCATGCGCCGTCAACCAGTAAAAACCGTGGCGAAAAGCTTTAACAACCAACGACTTTGAACCGGCGTGGTGACCGCAATCCCCTTCATGAATTTCTCGCAAAATCTCACAACCTTCTTGAGGAGAAACGCATCGTTGAATTGCTCCTGAAACACTGTAACGATGTAACTCCCCGTTGAGTATGGTCATGGACTTGGAACGCCGGATTATCTGTCGAGCCAACATTTCCTCAGCTGGTAACTCGCCCCGGTTCATGTAATCTAGATATGGGATCGTCCAATCCGGTATGGCATGCAGAGCTGCCACCAACTGCGCCTCCGGATCAGGAATAGCCAAATCTTCTTCGGTTGGTATTTTGACTGACGGATTGTGCAATACATCAAGAAAGACATTGGGCGGAACCGGTTTACGTTGGGAACCAAGACGACTTAAAGCGTCCGCTGCTTCATTCTTCCGCCGGTCTATATGGTCCACCTGATAACCTTTAAAGTGACCAACCACTGCGTCCACCTCTCGCCGATATGTAGCCATGAGTGGGTCCTTAGAATCCCAAGTGCCAGACACTTGCTGAGCCACTAGATCTGAATTGCCGAAGCACTTAACCCGGCTCAAATTCATCTCTTTAGCCATCCGAAGACCATGGAGTAAAGCCTCATATTCAGCTGCATTGTTAGTACAAGGGAACATTAAACGGAGGACATAACAAAACTTATCACCTCGTGGGGAAGTTAATATGACTCCAGCCCCCGAACCCTCTAGTTGTCTGGACCCGTCAAAATGAATAGTCCAATATGCATTATCTGGTTTCTCCTCAGGTGCCTGTAACTCCGTCCAATCGTTGATGAAATCTACGAGTGCTTGGGACTTGATCACCGTGCAGGGTATATATTTGAGCCCGTGGGGTCCAAGCTCAATGGCCCACTTGGCAATCCGGCCAGTTGCCTCTCTGTTTTGAATGATGTTGCCCAAAGGAGCTGAATTGACCACTATGATAGGATGGCCCTCAAAATAGTGTTTGAGCTTCCGGCTTGCCATAAACACCCCATACACCAGTTTCTGCCAATTTGGATACCTCTGCTTTGACTCAATGGGTACCTCACTGATATAATAAACTGGCCGTTGAACCGGATACTCTTTGCCAGGCTCCTTGCGCTCTACCACAATGGCTACGTTGACAGCCCGGGCATTAGCAGCTACATATAACAATAATGGCTCTTTATCGATCGGTGCTGCCAGCACGGGCGGTTCCACGAGCTGCCTCTTCAGATCTTCAAACGCCTTATCAGATGCCTCACTCCAGACAAAGTTATCTGTTTTCTTGAGCATCTGATATAAGGGGATGGCCTTCTCTCCAAGGCGGCTGATAAATCGGCTCAAGGCCGTAATCCGGCCGGCTAGACATTTCACATCGTTAATACACGCCGATTTAGCCAAGGACGTAATCGCTGCAATCTTTTCCGGATTAGCATCAATGCCTCTGTTTGAAACCAGAAAGCCTAAGAGCTTGCCTGCCGGGACACCGAAAACACACTTCTCCAGATTGAGCATCATCTTGTAAACCCAAAGATTGTCAAAGGTTTCCTGTAGATCATCTATCAAAGTTTCCTCATTTCTGGATTTGACCACAATATCATCTACATATGCATGAACATTGCGCCCAATTTGCTTATGAAGGCAATTCTGAACACACCGCTGGTAAGTTGCCTGGGCACTCTTGAGTCCAAAGGGTATGGAAACATAGTAGAAGGCTCCAAAGGGAGTTATAAAGGTTGTCTTCTCCTGTCCTTAATTGCCATTTTGATCTGATGATAACCAGAGTAAGCATCCAAAAAACACAAACGGTCACAACCCGCCGTAGCATCAATTATCTGATCAATGCGAGGAAGAGCAGAGGGGTCTGCAGGGCAAGCCTTGTTTAAATCTGTGTAGTCCACACACATGCGCCAAGTGCCGTTTTTTCTAAGAACCAGCACCGGATTGGCTAACCACTCTGAATGAAAAACTTCAACAATAAACCCGGCAGCCAACAAACGGGCGACCTCTTCACCTATAGCCTTGCGCCTTTCCTCGTTGAAGCGGCGGAGGAACTCTTAGATTGGTTTGAATTTCGGGTCAATGTTGAGTGTGTGCTCAGCGAGTTCTCTCGGTACACCTGGCATATCAGAAGGTTTCCATGCAAAGATGTCCCGATTCTCACGGATGAACTCGATGAGCACGCTTTCCTATTTGGGATCCAGGTTAGCGATGATGCTGAACTGTTTGGATGAATAGCCAGGGACAAAGTCAACCATCTTAGTGTCTGTAGTTGATTTGAACTTCAATGCTGGATCATGTTCCGTGGTTGGCTTTTTTGAGGAGGTCATGTCTGCCGGATCAACTTGCTCCTTATAGAATTTTAACTCCTCCGTGGCACAAACCGACTCAGCATAAGCCGCATTGCCTTCTTCACACTCCAAAGCAATCTTTCTACTTCCATGTACTGTGATAGTCCCCTTATGACCTGGCATTTTAAGCTGTAGGTAAACATAAAATGGCCTTGCCATAAACTTAGCATAAACCGGCCGCCTAAACAAGGCGTGCTACGGACTTTTGATCTTCACCACCTCAAATGTTAATGTTTCTGACCTTGAATCGTAGTCATCTCCAAACTCTACCTCCAAAGCTATCTTACCAACGGGATATGCAGACTTACCAGGCACTACACCATGAAATACCGTATTCGACGGTTTAAGATCCTTATCTGTCAACCCCATACGGCGGAATGTATCATAATACAAAATATTGATACTACTTCCCCCATCCATGAGCACTTTAGTGAACTTGTATCCCCCGACTTGAGGGGCTACCACCAAGGCCAAATGACCTGGATTATCAACCCGGGGCGGGTGATCCTCTCTGCTCCACAAAATAGGTTGCTCCGACCAGCGTAAATACTGAGGTACTACCGGCTCAACAGAGTTGACTGCCCTTTTGTGAAGCTTCTGATCACGTTTGCACAAACTAGTAGTGAAGACATGATATTGCCCGCTGTTCAGCTGTTTGGGATTGCTCTGATAACCCGACTGCTGCTGCTGCTGACTCCCCTGATGGTTGTAACCTCCTTGGTTGCCTTGGTGTCCTTGATTGACGTGTCCGTTTTGATTGCCTGGAAACCCTGAACCGGAACCACCGCCTCCGTAACCCGGCCCGTGGAAACCTCCTCCTGAATCGCCGGGCGGGCCGTTGTCATATTGGAACATATTGGAATTCTTGAAATCCCGCATGATATAACAATCTTTCCAGAGATGTGATGCTGGTTTCTCCTTCGATCCATGCTTTGGACAGGGCTGATTTAACAAACGTTCCAAATTGTTGCCAGGACCTCCACCCCTCTGGGGTTGCTTGCCTTTATGGCGCTGGCCATTCTCCTGCGCGTAGGTATTTGCGACAAAGTCCAAACCACTGCCGGCCTTGCGCTTACCAGCGTTTCCATGGCCTGCCGGATTGTGTTGTTGGCCTTTGGCATTGCCGGTCTTCTTACCCTTCTCCGGTTTGTCCTCCTCTGAATCCGGATCCTTGGTATTATCTGAATCGGCATATTTAACCAAAGCGGCCATGAGTGTTGACATGTCGTTGGAGTGACGTTTGAGCCTTCCCAACTTCTGTTTCAATGGTTTGAAACGGCAATTGCCCTCTAGCGTTAACACTGCGATGTCTGCATTGATACGATCTGATGAATGCAAAATCGCCGAGACCCATTTGACCCAATGGGTCGTGGACACCCCTTCCTCTTGGACACAAGCGGCCAGATCTACAATTAACATTGGCTTCTTACACATGTCCTTGAAGTTCTGGATAAACCGGTGCTTCAGTTCGGCCCATGATCCAATAGAGTTGGTTGGCAAGCTCTTCAACCAAGTGCGAGCTGTTCCTTCCAACATCATGGTGAAATATTTAGCACACACCGCCTCATCCACATCTAACATCTCCATTGCCATCTCATAGCTCTCCACCCACGCCTCTGGCTACAAATCGGTGGTATAATTTGGTACCTTATGAGGTCCCTTGAAATCCTTGGTTAGTCGCACATTACGCAAAGCAGGAGTTAAACACGGTACCCCTAAGGAACTAAACATCGCCCCTGGCTCCATGGAGGCAGTGGGGTGAACCGGAGTATGCTGTCGTGCTTCGTGTTGAGCTGTCAACTCGGCCTCTCGACATGCGCGGCCATGGTCCACAACATCTTGCGCATTAGTACCTCCCCCAGTCGGGTTGTTCCCTCGTGGCGAATTTCGGCGGCGTGCACTACTGGCTTCTATAACTCCGGCTTGGACGGGGTGTGGAATGAATCCTCTCACGGCTGTGTGAATATGCTTGCTGTTGATTTAGTGCTGTCTGAAGGAGATCCCTGGCCTGACATGCTTCCACTGCAACTGGTGACTCGCCGTCGGTTGGGAGGGCCGCCAGGCATGAAGCGGCGGCCACAATGTTGTCCAACGGGTTGGAATAATGCCCGGGCGGCGTTGATGATACAATGTTGTTCTGGCGAGGCAGGTCCGTTGTGTGCGGCTGAACCGGCGCTCCTGCTCCTGGCGCCACCGCCCGGTTTAGCGTGGGTTGGTTACTAGCTCCTGCACCTGGCGCGTTGAAAAGTTTCTGCGGCTCATAAACTGACGGGAGATGTGACCGGTACCTTCTTCTCATTACTTCCTCTAAAGCATTCTGATCCAGTCTAATCCAGTAAGCCTGTGCTTCCAACTCGGCCCGCTCCGTAGCCATCCTGGCGTTCTCTGCTACCAGGTCCGCTTTAGCCTAGGCTATCTGATCTTTCACTTTTGCAATCTCCGCATCGTGCTGATCCCTGGCTACCGCGTCTACCTCCGCGGACATCAATGTGGCCAGAGCGTCGAACAAATCAGACAAGACTTGGGCCGGAGGTGGCGCCGAGCTTCCTGCCCCTGCTGGTGTGGCCGTCGTTGAACCGGAGAGCATTGCTGCGGCGGTAGATGAATGAGGCGCCGATTGTGTGCCGGCCATGAAGATGGTGGCCCGGTTTGGCAGACCAGGGGAATCCAGAATACTATTGCCCTCGGATCCTCCCTCAATCCGGCCGTCCTGCAACTGGTAAAGCGATTCGGTTTCTCCAGAAGACTCGTCATCAGAGCAGACTACGGTTTCTCCATCGGACACCGGTCCGTCCTCGTGCCCTGGTCGATGGACGACACCTACGAAAACATGCCTTGCCTCGGGCCGAACCGGCGAAGAACTTGCACGCCGAGCCGTTTCGATGATGTCGGTGCAGATGTCCGGCTCGGGGGCCGGTTCGCCGATCTTGCCGATGAAGACGTGAATGCCACCAAAGGGGACCCGGTACCCGTATTCGATTGAATCGGCCTCGGGACCCCATCCTGCATTGTCGATGTAGAGCTTGCTGCGGAGACTCTTCGTCATCCGGCCCACAGTGTATCCCTTAAGTCCATCGGAGCTGCCCTTCAAGAACTCAAAACCATCGTGCGATAGCCCCAAGGTGGGCGCCAACTGTCATGGGTTTGTCACGGCAGATGTCCCCGTGAAAGGACTTAGTCGTGGAGCCATCGCAACGGGTTAGCTTAAAGGGGTTAATGTAACACCCTCGATGCGACTATAGCTCCCACGTGTCGAGGCACGACTTAGAGGCATAATCGCATTGAAGGCATATGTCGCAAGTTAGGAAATCTTCACAACATCCCATGTAATGTGAATAATAAAGGGAAGAACATAGTTGGCTTACACTCGCCACGTCATTCAAGAACATAAATAACATTACATCATCCAAATCACTCATGGCCCGACTACGGTGCCAAAATAGAAGAGAACCCAACATGCGACACGGTCCCAATCACCCCCAACTGGGCACCACTACTGATCATCGGGAAAGGAAACATAGTAACGCTGAGAGTCCTCGTCGAACTCCCACTTGAGCTCGTACTCGTCACCTGGAGCGGAATCACCTGGACCTGCATCTGGAGTTATAGTAATCTGTGAGCCACAGGGACTCAGCAATCTCGCACCCTCGCGATCAAGACTATTTAAGCTTATAGGAAGGGTAGGCAAAAATATATGTGGAGCTGCAGCAAGCGACTAGCATATATGGTGGCTAACTTATTCGCAAAACAGAGCGAGAAGAGGAGGCAAAGCACGAGCGAGAATCTAGAGGAACAACCTGCGCAAACATTACTCCAACACCGTGTCCACTTCCCGGACTCCGCCGAGAAGAGGCCATCACGGTAACACACTCAGTTGACTTATTTTAATTAATTAAGGTTCAAGTTATCTACAACCGGACATTAACAAATTCCCATCTGCCCATAACTGCGGGCACGGCTTTCGAAAGTTCAATCCCTGCAGGGGAGTCCCAACTTAGCCCATGACAAGCTCTCACGGTCAACGAAGGAATAGACCTCCTCCCAAGACGTTCCGATCAGACTCGGTATCTCGGTAACTCAAGACACTTCGACAGGTTAAAACAAGACCAGCAACACCACCCGCTGTGCCGACAAATCCTGATAGGAGCTGCACATATCTCGTTCTCAGGGCACACCGGATAAGCTAAGCGTACGGGAGCCAACGTAACCCAAGTTGCCGAGGGACGGCCCCGCACGGTGCTCTAGGTTGGACCAACACTCAGAGGAGCACTAGCCCGGGGGGGGGGTAAAACAAGATGACCCTTGAGTCTGCAGAACCCAAGGGAAAGAAAAGGCTAGGTGTCAAATGGTAAAACCAAGGTTGGGCATTGCTGGAAAAGCTTTAATCAAGGTGAAATATCAAGGGGTTCCCATTATAACCCAACCGTGTAAGGAACGCAACAATCCGGGAACATAACACCGATATGACGGAAACTAGGGCGGCAAGAGTGGAACAAAACACTAGGCGAGAGGCCGAGCCTTCCACCCTTTACCAAGTATATAGATGCATTAAGATAACATAGCAATATAATGATATCCCAACAAGTAAATAAATGTTCCAACAAGGAACGGCCCCCAATCTTCACCTGCAACTAGCAACGCTATAAGAGGGGCTGAGCAAAGCGGTAACATAGCCAATCAACGGTTCGCTAGGACAATGGTGGGTTAGAGGTTTCAACATGGCAATTGGGAGGCTGACAAGCAAATGGTAGGCATCGTAGCATTGGCATAGCAAAGAGCGAGCAAACTAGCATAGCAAAGATAGTAGTGATTTCGAGGGTATGATCATCTTGCCTGCACAGTTGTCAGAGTTGACTGGATCCTCAAAAGCAAACTCAACGGGCTCCTCGTTAGCGAACTCGTCTCCCAGCTCTACCCAAACAAGACAAACAAGCAACAAGCATACAATCAACCACGTGCAAACTCAAACAATAAGATGCAATGATGGTATGCTATGCGGGATGCGATGCGGGATGCAAAATGCAAGATATGACAGGAAATGCATGAACCTGGCCTCAACATGGAATTCCAAGGGTGCCACTGGAAAGATGAGATGAAATCGCTTGAAAACGATACAAAGATCATCGGAATCGGAGTTACGGTTTGGAATTGGCAAGCGTTTTAAGATATGACACCGGTCTGCGATTTACAGCAAGTAGGCATCTAAATGCAATGAAATGAACATGATACAGCCACCAAACATGAAAACAAAATACATGGCAGGGATGCACACAAGATTCTTAACAAAAGACTAGCACTGAGCTACGGCCAATTCATCCATTATAAGGTTCAAACAAGCATGGCAAAAACGAAAATGCAAAACAGATTCTAGACTTAGTGAAATTAACACTTGTCTGAAATTTCAGATCACAAAGCCCTCTTCAGAGCAGCAAATAAACATGATACATGACCTGATTAAGATAAATAAGAACATGGCATGGAGCTACTCAACAAGCTTAACAAAAGTCCCTAAGTGACCTGGGGCCAAAAGGGATCACAAAATATATAAACGAGCACACGAACATCGCTCAAACACAATCAGTTTTCAGACTTAGTGAAAACTGAGACATGCTGAAATATAACTCGCGAAGGCATGTAAACGAGCTCAATGCACTCACTACGGTGCAAGTCATGGGAAGGAAAGCATACATCCATTAATAAGGCACAAAATTCTAGCTAGGCATGGCAAGAACAATGGCATAGCATGCACGGATCAACTACAATAACATCGGCAAAATCGCAAACGAGTTGACGATCTGCCCAGATTCACCACGAAGCAAAAGTAGAGCTCGATTGACTCAAGCTAGGTTGCTCCATAATTGCAAAAAAAGACATGGATGGATAGAGCATAACATGATTAACAAAGCTCCTTTACTGATCATCCTCAAAAGAGGCACGGATCACTGGGAAACAAGCTGAACATATGGCATCATGAACTAAATAATCCCAGACTTAGTGAAAACAACCAAGTCCCTGAAAACAGATTTACCGGGTGCCTCACTTTGCAAGCTTGCACAAGTCACCACACACATCCTAAAAATGCATGGGCTGCACCTCTGGAAAGAAGACAAAATCCTTAACAAAACATATGAAGGACTCACAGGCATAGCATGCACACAATAAACATGGCAAAAATGACAAAAGTTTAAGATGAACTAGCAGATCTGACAATTAACTCACGAAGCCTCCTTCTAGCAGCATTTCGGGCATCAAGATGAACTCAAATGAAATTGACGCAATGGAATGAAATGATGTACTCGTCAGGGGCGAACATTTTGATATATAATATGTCCAAATCGGAGCTACGGATGCAAAGTTACGGCAGGTCAAAGTTTGATCGACAATTAGGGTTCGGGGAACAAAAGTCAACCGGGGGGATTTTGGATCTGGATCTGGCACTGTTCACGGCGCGACTCCCGAGGTTGACCGGACTTGGAGCTCGCCGGAGTTCGTCGGTGGCCGGAGTAGGTGGGGCGACGGCGGTGGCCCGAGGCGGCGGAGCAGCGCGCGGGGTCGGCGGCGGTGGCCCGAGGCGGCGGCGGCCCGAGGCGGTGGTGGCACCGGGAGGCGAGGTCGGGGCGGCCGGCGGCGGCTGGGCGGCGAGCTCCCGCGGCGGAGCTCGGCCGTCCCGGAGGAAGACGACGCGGGGAGGAGGCGAGGTCGGGGCCCGGGTGGCGGCGCAGGAGGGCCTGCCCCGGGCTTCGGCGGGCCGGCGGCGGGGAAGTGGTCCGCCCGCCATGTGGCGCTTGGGGAGTGGGCGAGGGGGCACGGCGGACGTGTCTGGCTAGGCTCCGGACATGTCCGTCGGCGGCGTGGAGATGTTTTTTTTTACTAGGGTTTCCGGGAGAGAGAGATCCGAAAACGAAGGGGGGTGTATTTATAGGCATAAGTGGAGCTAGGAGAGTCCAAATGAGGTGCGGTTTTCGGCCATGCGATCGTGATCGAACGCTCTAGGACATGGAGCAGAGTTTGGTGTGTTTTGGGCCAAATTGGAGGGGTGTTGGGCTGCAACACACACGAGGCCTTTTCGGTCCCCCGGTTAACCGTTGGAGTATCAAACGAAGTCCAAATGGCACGAAACTTGACAGGCGGTCTACCGGTAGTAAACCAAGGCCGCTTGGCAAGTCTTGGTCCAATCCGGAAATGTTTAAACCCCAGACACGAAAGAAAGCTAGAATTGACCACCGGGGGAGAACGAAGCGCCGGAATGCAAAACGGACAACGGGGAAAATGCTCGAATGCATGAGACGAACACGTATGCATATGCAATGCACATGATGACATGATATGAGATGCATAAAAACGAAAACAACACACAGAGACAAAGACCCGAACCCGAGAAATAAATATAACTTAACGCCGGAAATGGCAAGAGTTGGATTACAAATTGGGAAAGTTACATCTGGGGCGTTACAGTTAAACCGGACAAGGGGACACGGGAGTTTATACTAGTTCGGCCCCTTCGATGAAGGTAAAAGCCTACGTCTGGTTGTGATTGGTATTGCTAGGGTTTCGAAGGCCAGGGAGCGAATCTGCTTTGTCTGGCTCTCGAGTTGTTGTCTGTCCCTAAACCGCGGCCGGGTCGTCCCTTTATATACATAGGCTGACGCCCGCCGGACTACAGATTCCTGAAGCCGGTTTATAAACGTATCCAGTTCGGCCTCTCTCTTTCTATCTTACTATACAACTTACATGACTAGGACGGTTTACATTTTCAGACTGTAACCCGCCTTTGGGCCCTCCGTAAAGCGCCATCATCTTTATATCTTCATGGGCTTCTAATCTTCAAAGAGTCAATCCGGCTACATAAGGCCGGTTTACCTCCAGTAGTTATATCCCCAACATATTCCATCCTCGTATCATGTGTTTGCCTTTCATCTGAGTAGTGTTCTTAAGGATCATGCATGAATGAGTTCTGAAGAGTGAATTTTATTCCTTTTTCTCATCGGTTTGACTTCACAATGCAAAATCAATACAGCTGAAGGAAATTAGTACGGCAGTGGATGATGGTGGTCCTTCGGAGCAACTCAAACAGAGGGTCTCTACAGATTCTACTCTGCCATCCTCCCAGCAAGATTCACAAGACAACACAAGGCTGGACAGTTAACGTAGCTATGTAGATGATGAGCACATCTCCCCTACTCCACCATCACAGGTGGTTGCTCTAACTTGAAACTGTTATATGTGGTTGCGTGTTCCGTATGATGTCTAGTTTTTATTGCTTCTAATTTTGTTGAATTGCATCTGCATAGCTTACAACTTATACCTGCAACAATCACTTACCCATAAGACACATTTAACTTGGGAGTGTGATGTCGGTTGCATCTTGCATTGTATTCTAGCTTGTACTGCTTCTAATTTCTTGAAATGGCACTTACGACGAGACACTTTTTACATGATAGAGTGATATTGGTTGCATGTTCATATGGTGCCTAGATTTCATTTCTTCTAATTTTGTTGAAATGTCTTTTGCTTACTGTTTTTCATACATATTCCATCCTCCTATTGCACGTGTGAATATGTAATGATGTCTTTTTTGTATATATTCCATCCTCCTATCCTGCGCTTGCCTTACATCAAAGTAGTGTTCATCTGTATCATGCATCAACCAGTTATGCAGAGCTAATTTTATTCATCTTCTTGTGGTTTTGACTTCATAAGGCAAAGAAAGAGGAAGGAAAAGAGTAAGTTAGGGGATGTTGGTGGTCCTTCGGACCGACACAAACATAGACTATCTAGGTTTGCCACTACTACGGCTAATGCAGTTGAAGTCCCAAGTCTATGCTTCCTCTAAGTTGACAGTGTGATAATTTGTTTCATGTTACATATGTTGTCTAGCCTGTATTTCTTCTATTTTGATTAAATTGCGCCTACTGAGTTTATACGTTATACATGTGCATATGACATACCTTTCTGTGTCTAGAATGCACTTGATCTATCTATCATACCATGTTCTTACATCAAAGTATTGATGTTGTGTATCCCGCATCAGTCACTCATGATTGGACACTTTTAACATGACAGTTTGATAGTGGTTGCATCTTGCATTGATTTCTAGGTTGTACTACTTCTAATTTTTTTAAATGCCACTTATGACAAGACACTTTTGACTTGGTAGAGTGATATTGGTTGCATCTTTCATATGGTGTCTAGCTTGCATTACTTCTATTTTCTTGAAAATCCTTCTTAGTTTACACATCATAGCTACGAATATGTCACGTCGCCCTGTTTTTCTTACATATTTCATCCTCATACGGTTGTCTTACATCAAAGTATTGCTTGTCTGTATCATGCATCAATGAGTTCTGAAGAGCGATTTTATTCTTTTGTGTTGTGGGTACAGCTTGACATGGCAAAGTAAAAAAGAGCAAGGAAAAGAATATAGTAGGGAATGGTGTTACTCCTCGGGTGCAACGGAAAAGGATCTGCCCTCAAGATTCTACTGGTACTTATAATGTAGTAGAAGGTCCAAGTCCACCAGCTAAATCTACAAACATAGTATCACCTATTCCACTAGCTGCAGCATCCGCTTCAACTGTACCGGCATCAACGAGTTACTCGTTCATTTGCTCCACAACTGGCCAGTTCCCAAGCTGCCTTCACACCTAACACTACTTCTGAAGCACTGCCGAGACAACAGGACTTGGCAAGATTAGATGAACCTCATGAGCATCAACACCAAGACGATACATAACCAAGTCAAGTTGCAGTTACATGCTCCTTTATGTGTACTCTCATAGTTTGATGTGCACTAACACTTTCCATATTTGTTGTTGAACTAGCACCACGGCGCAAGCGGAAATAGACATCGGGGATAATGCTTGACATATTAACAAAATATAAAGGAGGAAGAATGGAGATCCATTTTGAGGCGGGTTTAAAAAGTCCACGTGATGCTACAGAGTCAGCCAAGTTAGTATCAGAGGCAGCTGTTATCGTTAGGTGTCATGCACATATCCTCCCAATGTGGATCTAGTACAGGAATGAGAAAGACGATACCGAGTTTAACACCTTCCTTGACCATTTATTCGTAAGTAATGTTATTCATCGCAATTTTTAATATTGTCTTGCTCTGTCACATACTTTCTAGCTTCCTCCTAATAAGACTCACATTCTTTTTTCAACAGACGAGGTTCAAGTTGGATCCGAAAGATGATGCAACTAAACAAGCATGCACTCATGTTTTTCAGTTTGTTCTGCAACAGTATCTGTATCACCTTAGAAAAACTCACTTTGAAGGCAAGGCTAACAATGAAATCGCCTAAACATCTCCAGTGGAATATATTACAGATCAAGACTAGACAACCCTTGTTAAACACTGGTCTGATCCAAAGAATCAGGTAGGGTATATGTATTTGATCAGATCACATATTGAACTTGTGTTTATGTATGTGCCTTACAAGTGTATCTTATTCTAGGCCCAATATTTGAAGAACAAGACCAATCATTCTAAAGTGAAATTCCAACAGACAACAGGATCTCGTAGCTATATTGCACACTGTGAGGCTCTTGTAAATAGCTGCTACTTCCTTCTTTTTTCTATGCCATATTATCGTATCTATATTGACTTGTTCCAAATACAGAGGAAAGCCCATGAAGACCAAAAAGAACCTGAACCGAATGTAGTGCAAATCTTCAAGGATTGCCACACCAGCAAGATAAAGGGCATGAGCAAACCAGTTCAAGCCGCTTTTGTAAGTCCTTACTCCTCCTGCCTTTGAACTCCTTGTTACTGTGACGTGTTCATTTAACTACTTGGTTGGCATCCAATGTCAGTTACTTTGTTCACTTTTATACACAGTTGTCTTAACGTATCATTTCACCTTACACGGTTTAAAATAGATGAAGGATATTCTTTTGGTCTTGATCTGTAATCTAGTTGTGATGTTCACATGCCCACACAATGATACAATAGCCTATTTGTTTTATATCTGTTTGCCCATGATATGAATGATGTCATACTATGTTCATCCTACTTTAAACCATGTCTCTTTATCCTTACATGTTAACGAATGTGAGGAAATAGACAATACAGTAGGCATGCTACATGGACATATGTTTCGAAAGTGATTTTATTATGTAGTTCGCACTACAATACATACTAATGTATTACAGTAGTTCAACAAAAAAAAGTTATTTATAAACATGAAACCTACTTTGTTTGCTTTTGTCTCATTAGTAACTGATCTGGTACACTAATCTACAAGTTCAAACTTTCTGCAAGCTATGACACAAATGATTGAATAGCCACAACCACCTGAAGGTGACGAGGCTACCACATGCACAATGTCACCTCTTGCCGCAGTGCATTCAGTATCTCTCCACTAACAATGCAAAAAGCACCTTCCTACGTAATTCTGGGTTGGTTGTCAAGGTAACCTCGTCCAAATCGCCTACTGAAAAAATCTTCCGGCTAAACAGAGTGATATATCTGTGCTCTAGACACAAGTCCAATCCCTAATGGACGTCGTTTCGTAAACAAGAATAGTGGTTGACAAACGTCGTCAAGATATGAAAGGTTTTGAAACCAGACTATCAGACATTTGCTTCGTTGTTCAAGAGCAATGGCGAAAAAGGGGAAGATCATGCTGCTCCATCAGATTCTACAGCCTGAAACATTAGTACCCAGGTCAAATTATTTGTGCTTCTATACATCTGATGGTGCTTTTATCTGCAAGGACTGTAAACTTTATGTCAACAGGCCTTTTGTTGTATGGCTGGAATTTATTTTGTTGTGATACAACATTTATCGTGCTGCCAAAGGTTGTAGAAATTACGACACTATTTTTCTATAGTGTTGGTTTATCTTAGTAATGTATTCGGCCGAAAGCTTCGTAGGAGCCCAACGTGCCAACATTCATTAGGCCCATTCCAATTGGGCTAAAAACGATTGTGGGCCGTAATTTGCATGTAGCCCATTAAAAATATCTGGGCCTAAATCAGCATAAGCTTTCATATTTTTGGTAGGCCAGTGCCCCTTGTGGGCCTTTAATAGGCCTAAACATAATTTGGGCCCTCAGTAACAATAGACCGTTAACATATGTAAATATCGCAAGCCCATAATTAACATGGGCATTTAATGGGCTGAAAGTGAGATTGGGCCCTGATTGTGCCAAATAACACACTGGTCATTGGCAAGCCAAAATGTATCTCAGCCTGTGGTGCCCATTTACAATGTGGATAGTTCACAGGCCGAAATCCAAACGGGTCGTAAATGCGCCGACCTACTACACGGGCCTTTAACAGGCCGGAAGTTCGGTCGGGCTTGATTAGTATCAGTTTTATATGGGCCGTTAATAGGCCCGATGTGACGTTGGGCCACATATGGCCCATGGATTTTGTCCGACGTTAATATGCTGAAAATCACAACAGGCTGGAAGTGTCCCAAACCTACAGTGGGCCTCTAACAGGCCGAATGTCAGACATAGCCGAATATGACACAAATCCTTCACGGTCATTGGGGCCGAAAGTTTCAATGGCCAATAAATGGGCCCAAATGAAGCAGGACCTTTAGCAGACCGGAAACACACTGGGTCATAATTCGGCCAAAATACTTAGTGGACTGTTAACGGGCCAGAAGTGACCATGGGCCGCGATGATGACAAGTTTAGAACGGGCCGTTGACGGGCCGATTTGACAATAGTCGTACAGGCCTTAACTACGAATGGGCCGTCTACAAGCAGGCCATTAATGGGCCAGCCCGCTAATTTTGAATGGGCCAGCCTTTTTAACATAAATGGGCCGCTGTTGGGCCTTGCCACATATCGACGTATCATAGGCGCCTCCTGTCCATTGGGTGGTTGACATTTGTCCTTTTCAGGTGCTAACATGTGGTTGTTATAGCCAATGATAATTTTACACATGGAAAATCCTCATTGGTCCCAACTGTTAATGGGTTATCGGATCCAAACTAGAACCTGATAGCTTAACGGCAACCCATTACAGTGGATGCCACGTGTCGGTCACCCTTGACGAAAGCACTTCTATGAAGCGCGATTTATTGTCATGGAAGTGGACACTTTGTAAGTGCATCTAGTGCCACCCCTAGTTGGTTTTGGAGTATTGACGACAAACCTGGTTGAGGGACTAATGTGTTTGTGAGAATTGCAGGATAACACAGGTAGTAGTCCCTCAATGATTTGGTTTTCCTACCGGAGATGACCCCTAAAAATGTATGAAGACATTGAAGACAAAGGTGGTATGTGAAGATATTCACATTTAAGACTATGACAAGAGAAGACATTGAGTGAAGACTATGGAGCGCGAAGACTTAGTTGTTTCGTTGTTTCCTTTTCTTCTTTGTTGAGTCATAGGAACCACCGTACTATTAAGTGGGGTCCCAGTGAACCAGTCAGAATGACTAAAGTGATGCTTAACCAAAATCCTATGTCTTCGAGCAAAGACAATGAGAGCAAATCTTATCCAGAGCTGGATAAGTCAGCTTTGCTTGTAGCCCAAGTAAAGTTGCCGTGTGTGTTTGAAATCTGACCGTTGGAACACGTGTCAGTTCCTTAGTGACCCAGGGTCATTTCGGATAAATCTGGTCGGGTTGCCTAGTGGCTATAAATTGCCCACCCCCTACACCATAAATTGGTTGGCTGCTCAGAGTTAGTGCACGGCTTTTGTCGTTTGAGAGCAACCCACCTCGAAGCCTTTGAGAGAGAAATCCTTGTGACGACAAAGCCCTAAACACCCAGAGCCAAAGAGTGTTAGGCATCACTGAAGTCTTCCTGTCTGTGTGATCTGAAGACTTATTACACTTGAGGACTGTGAATCCTCCAGCCGGTTAGGCGTCGCGTTCTGAGCATCCAAGAGTCATTGTGGATCGCCGGTGAACAAAGTCTGTGAAGGTTTGGAAGTCTACCTTGAAGACTTACCAGATTGATTGGGCGAGGACTGGGTGTCCTTAGCTCAAGGGGAATAAGGTGAACACGTGGTCTTCTGAGTTAAATCTTAGCCTCCCTAACCAGATGTACAGTTGTCACAGCAACTGGAACTGGTCCAACAAATCATTATCTTCAACGAGCCACTAGTTCTATCCTTCCCATCTCTTTATTTGCAGTTGGTCCTTGTGAAGTCATTGCATGTTTGCATTATCTTTTTGTCTTCACTGTGTGACTGCTTGTTCTGATTGGCTTCATACTATCTTCCATCCTGATCCATACTGCCTAGCTGCTATTAGTCTTCGTGCTTTCACTTCATTGAATACTTGACTATGGCTTGCCTAGTGTAGTCTACCTTCTGTTGCATGGTAATAGGTTTATTTCTATCGTTTGTCTTCGAAACTTCCATGTTTTGAAGACTTTCATAAAAATCGCCTATTCACCCCCCCTCTAGTCGATCACTAGCACTTTCAATTAGTATCAGAGTAAGGTACTCCCTTGTTCTGTGTGATTCGGTTTAACCACCTGGAGTTTTAGCTATGTCGACTGCAGGGATAATCAAAGTCTCCGTTGCGTGTCCCGTCTTCGATGGAACTGAATATCCCTACTGGAAGAATAAGATGCGCATGCATCTTGAAGCCGTTGATGTCGACCTCTGGTATGTCGTCAAGAATGGCGTTCCCAAGGCTGGTGAAGGCGTCACCGCTGCTGATGTCAAGAAGTTCGTTCAACTGGATTCCACTTCCAAGAACATCATCTATGGTCGTCTGACAAAAGGGCAGTATGGCCGTGTGAGTGCTCTGGAAACCTCTAAGCTAGTCTGGGACTGGCTCTCCAAGGTCAACGAAGGTGTCTCAACCCAGAGAGCTTAAAGCTCTCGGTGCTACTGAGATCACCAAGCATGAAATCGACAAGACACTCCAGAGATCACTTGACAGCTCGTTTGACACCCTAGCCCTGATGATACAAGAACGCCCTGACTTCAAGAGACTCGATCCGTCTGACATACTTGAAAGGCTCAACGCACATGAGTTTCAGCTTTCTGAGAAAAGAGACATCTACGGTCCAAACTATGGTCGAACTCGTGCCTTAAAGGCAAAAGTTGTTTCCTCATCTGAAGAAGAATCTGACTGAAGTTCTGATGATCCTGAAGACATTGGAAAGGAGCTTGCTATGCTTGTGAACAAGTTCCAGAAATTCACCAAGAAGAAATACTCAAAGTCTTCTTCCAAGTCTTCCTCAAAGTCTTCATCACATAAGAAGAGCTCATCTAGCAAGACTCGTGCGTTTGTTGGCAAGGAAATGGATTTAGAGGAGGAGTCTGCTTCTGAGGAGGCAGAGGTGGAGTTTGAGGAGGAGTCCGATTCTGGCGTTGCAAGTCTAGCTACAGCCTACATTGCGAAGTCCATCTTCAACACTGAAGACAATGACTTCGTCACCAACACCGATGCTAATGACAAGGACAACTCCACTCCCACCTACTACTTCATGGCACGCGGTGCCAAGGTAAACACATGCACTACTCACTATCAAACATCCAGTGAAGATGACTCTAATTGTGGTTCCAAACCCAACTACAAAACACTTGCTAAAATTGCAACTGAACAATAGAAAGCTATGGAACATATTCGAAAACTGTTAGACAAAAGCGATGACCTGTTAGACGTTGAAATGACTCGATCTAAGTCCTTAATTGAAGACATAAAAAATCTTCATGTTAAGTATCAGGAACTTGAAAGTCGTCATGAAACGCTCTCAACAACTCATGAAAAGCTTTCCTATGATTATCTTCAAAGGAAGCAAGATCTTGAGAAATTGAGAGTGGCTCATGAAGATCTTCAAAAGCAAAACGAGTCACTTCGTGCTAAACAGATCAGTCCCGCTCAGGAAGGATTTGAACCAACATGTCTTAAATGCATTGAGCGTGATAACGCTACTTCTGTTGTTGGATGTTCTACTGTTGCTACTGTTGCAATATCTTCAACTGTTGATGTGGTAACTAACCCCTCTGCTGAGGATGCCACTGCTATTGCTGATGAAAATGCTAGGTTGAAGACATTGCTTGAAATAGGGATATACAAAAGTCTCAAAGGGCATCAGACACTATGTGATGTCCTCAAAAGGCGGATTCTGAACCGAAACCCTAGGAAAGAGGGTGTTGGGTTCGAAAGGAAAATGAATGCTGATGGCTCTTAATAGAAACCTGAGCAGTACCCCAAAACTACATGGGTTGCTGCAAAGGAACCTTCAGTGGATCCATCCACCCTATCTGGCTTTACTTGTTCTAATCCCATCATCATTGATGAATCCTTTGATGCAAACTATAAACTGTTTAAAAATCAGAATGGTGAAGTGTTTGCTAGGTATATTGGTACTAACTGTAGGAATGGGCCACCTATGAAGAAAGTCTGGGTGCCGAAAAAGTGTCTGGAGAATCTTCCTGTGAATGTCGTCATGACACCACAAGTGAAGAAGACAAACCCCAGACCACATGCTTCATATGGTCCAAAGGCTTCATACAGACACAGGACTCACCTGAGTCGCACTAACGCAAATTTTTTGCAGGGAAACTGTACTCAGGCCTATGAATACGAGCGTGTTTCATCAAACTGCCATGTTCATAAGACCCAGAACTACTCTGCTTATTCTTATGAGTACTATTCTCCACCTGCAAGACTATTTTCTAGGGCTCCAAAGCCAAAGTTCTCAGATGCTACACTTAGAGTCATTGCTTCGAAGCCACCCTTGAAGATGTGGGTGGCTAAGAAAGCTTAACTCTCTTTTGCAGGGAAAGGTCTCCAGTCGAAAATCAAATGCATTTGAAGCTATTGCTAGGGACCTTAAACATCTTGTAGGGCGCAATATCAAATGCCCAAATGGTCTTATTATGTATTTTGTTCCTGAGTCGCTTGCTACTTGCTCTATCAGTCCTAACCTTGATCTAAGCTTTAATAATCCTCTTGCTCGTCAAATGTGCATGCTTCACAATGCTCTCTGTGAAGCCTATCCCCCTAACTGCACTGTAGGGTATGACACCAGCTGCTTCAGAATGGATTATTGATAGTGGATGTACTAATCACATGACTGGCAAGTGAAGTCTTCTCATGGACTCAACCTTACGTCCATCTGACAAAAGTCACATCACATTTGCTGATATTGGTAAAAGCAAGGTATTGGGTCTAGGTAGAGTTGCAATCTCAAAGGATCAGCACATGGATAAAGTGATGCTTGTTGAATCCCTTGGTTTCAACTTAATGTCCGTCTCAATGCTTTGCGATTTGAACGTGATTGTGATATTTTGAAAATATCGTTGCCTAGTTCTAATGGAATCTGACAAGTCTCTAGTCTTTGAAGGGTATCGGAAAGATGATTTGTACATGGTAGATTTCTCAGCAGGACCACAGCTTGTCGTATGTCTTATTGCAAAAGCTTCATAATGTTGGCTCTGGCATCTTAGGCTAGGGAATGCTGGCATGAGGAACTTGCACACTCTTGCAAAGAAGAAGCACGTCATAGGAATCAAGGGCGTAAAGTTCAAGAAGGATCACTTATGCGGTGCCTGCGAAACTGGAAAGATGATGAGGGCCAAGCATCCCTCGAAGACAATCATGATAACGACTCAACCTTTCGAACTGCTACACATGGACCTCTTCGGCCCTACTCACTACTCAACCCTTACTACTACTGCTTGTCTCTATGGCTTCGTCATTGTTGATGATTATTCAAGATATACATGGGTGCATATAATCCTCTGAAGTGACAATATATACATGTATTCAGACGCTTCGCCAATCGAGCCATGAACAACTATGGCGTCAAGATCAAGCACATCTGAAGTGACAATGGCACTGAATTCAAGAACACCGGCCTCGACACTTATCTTGATACATTGGGCATCACTCATGAGTTCTTAGCTCCGTACACACCGCAGCAGAATGGCATCGTGGAACGCAAGAACAGAACACTCATTGAGATGGCTCGGACGATGATCGATGAATACAAGACTCCAAGGAAGTTCTGGCCTGAAGCTATTGATACTGCATGCCATGTCATCAACCGTGTTTATCTTCACAAGCTTCTGAAGAAAACATCCTATGAACTCCTCACTGAGAGCACCTGCCAAATGTGCTAGATGAAATTCCACCAAGTGAATCCATCAAGCTTATGGGAACTAGAGAAATCATACCGTCTGAAGTACAGCCTGAAGAGGAACTTATCATCTCTGCACCTGATCAACCTGAAGACAATGCTCAGCCTAAAGACAATCCTTCAAACGCTGACAATGATCAGCAAGAGCAAAATCTTCGTCCAGTTCATCCTCGTGTTGCAAATGAAGTACAGATTGAGAAGATAATCGATAGCATCAATGCACCTGGTCCACTCACTCGTTCAAGGGCAACACAACTAGCAAATTTCTGTGGGCACTTTGCATTCGTCTCAATATCTGAACCCAAGAAAGTTGATGAAGCCTTCATGGAACCTGAATGGATTCAAGCTATGCAAGAAGAGCTTCAACAGTTTGAGCTAAATAATGTATGGGAACTAGTCAAGCGTCCTGATCCTCGTAAACACAATATCATAGGCACTAAATGGATATATCGCAACAAGCAAGATGATCATGGTCAAGTTGTCAGAAACAAGGCTCATCTCGTTGCTCAAGGATACACTCAAGTTGAAGGAATTGACTTTGATGAAACATTTGCTCCTGTGGCTAGGCTTGAAGCTATATGCATACTGCTAGCCTATGCAAATCATCATAACATCCTTCTGTATCAAATGGATGTGAAGAGTGCTTTTCTCAATGGCAAGATTGAAGAAGAAGTATATGTTGCACAATCGCATGTATTTGAAGATCCAAAACATCCTAACATGGTTTACAAGCTTAACAAGGCACTGTATGGCCTCAAACAAGCCCCTCGTGCTTGGTATGACACACTCAAAGACTTCCTGAAGAGCAAAGGCTTCAAACCTAGTTCCCTGGATCCCACTCTCTTCACGAAGACATATGATGGTGAACTATTTGTGTGTCAAATATATGTGGATGACATTATCTTCGGCTGCACTAACCAAAAATATAGTGATGAGTTTGGATACATGATGCAAGAGCAATATCAGATGTCCATGATGGGTGAGATGAAGTTCTTCCTTGGTATTCAAATACGGCAGCAACGCAACGGCATCTTCATATCTCAAGAGAAATACCTCAAAGATTACCTAAAGAAGTTTGGAATGCAAGACTGCAAGGGTTATACGACGCCAATGCCTACCAAGAGTCATATGGATTCTGACACCAATGGTAAAGAGTTTGATCAAAAGGTATACCTCTCCATGATTGGTTCTTTGCTTTATTTATGTGCATCTAGGCCAAATATCATGCTTAGTGTTTGCATGTGTGCCCGATTCCAAGCGGCACCAAAGGAATCGCATCACTTAGCTGTGATGCGAATTCTTTGATATTTGGCTTACACCACAACGCTAGGATTATGGTATCCAAAGGGCTCAGAGTTTGATCTAGTTGGATTCTCAGATGCTGATTATGCTGGTGACAAGGTGGATCACAAGTATACATTAGGCACATGTCACTTTCTGGGACGATCACTTGTGTGTTGGTCTTCAAAGAAGCAGTACTGTGTATCTCTCTCCACTGCTGAATCTGAATACATTGCTGCTGGATCTTGCTGTGCTCAGCTTCTATGGATGAAGCAAACACTCATAGACTATGGCATTCATCTGAAGCAAGTGCCACTCTACTGCGACAATGAAAGCGCCATCAAGATCGCCAACAACCCAGTTCAGCACTCGAAGACAAAGCACATTCAGATCCGTCATCACTTTCTCAGAGATCATGTCATGAAGGAAGATATTGATATCATTCATGTCAGCACTGAAGAGCAACTGACAGCTATCTTCACAAAGCCCTTGGATGAGAAAAGGTTTCGCAAGTTGCGGTGTGAGCTAAATATCTTGGAATCCTCAAATGTCCTGTGATCATGCACACATCCTAGCACTTATGCATGTTGATGACTTGGATGTGCAAACACACGATGTAACGTATATCTTCAACTAATGAAGACTTACACTCTAAGTGTGAATACATTAACGCGGAATTTGACTTTGGAGCGCCACGATAATTGTGCGCCGTGTCTGGGTCTAATACTTCCTATACGGTGGGTAAGGCCACCACCAAACTTTTGTTTAGAATACTTTCTGTTGGCGTTACATTTGCAAAGTCTTCGCATTTGGTTTGTCTTCAATGTTAACATGGCTTCATGTTTATCTTCAATATATTGATTTGGTTTCTGTCCTCTACAACATTCACTTATAGCTATGTCTTCTAGTTGAATCTTTTGAACTAAGTGAATGTAATCGGACCCTAACCTTTCTATGCTCCCGTCTCAAATCTATCTATCCAAATCATATGCATTCTATTGAAAATGTCGAATGTCTTCTCTGCGTCCTTGTCAGCAGAAGATACAGAGACAAACATTAATCTGTTTTCAATGATCAATCCATTTTACCTGAAATCCGGAGAAGCGGGAACGACCACCCGACAATCCAGGCGTACGTGGGAACGTGGAACAACCTCTGATGTGTTGCATGATCGCCACGTGTCCTTTAGATGTGAACTGCCAGGGGCACCTGCGTAATAACGATGTGCCGTCCCTGTCCCTATAAATACACGCCTCACCCTAGTCATTATCTCTTCTTCCACTTCTCTCTCTCTCGCACAAACCCTAGCGCCACCACTAGCCCTCGACGACGCCGGCAACGAAGCGCTTAGCTGTCGCGACCTCACCGACGTCGTCCTCACGTTGACCGTAGACATCGTCTTCTCCGCCGTCGCCGTAGGTGTCCTCCGTCGCCAAGTTAGGGCATGGAAGATCGAACAGCTCAGCCTCATCTCCTACTCTGTCTAGCAGTTCCTTGAGTGGTAAATAAAAACTCTTTTTACAGTCTTTTTGATCTGATAGATTCATCCTTTTCAACCACAAGTGGTTTCTGTTCCTACAAAGTTGGATCCATCATGTTCTGCATCTCATAGCATTCCTAGTATGTTCACTTATGCTTCACAAAGTAGTTAGATTCCTCACTTGTACTTATTCGTGGATTCGTACAAATCTGGAACCAACTCTCTACATATGAGTGAACGTCTTCGCACTATGAGGTCAATGTCTTCTAAACTGATTTATCTTCAAAATCTTCTAAGAATGCATATGACCTCTTCCCCTTCCCTCGCATCTCTAATGCTGTCACAGGTACATGTCCGTGGGAGAATCCCTTGGTTCTCATAGTCTGCATTGATTTGCAGAGTTCTTACAGCATCACATAACTTCTCCTGAAGCCAGTTCCTGTCTGACCAGTAGACGGGAGACTTTGACAGTGTTGAAGCCTTTCCGTCTAAACTTCATGGCAACATAAAAATCAGTCAGGAAGGGCGGCAGACAGCGTCGTGAAAACACTGCTAAGGACCTGCCACCGGATCTATATGAGTTATACAAGTGCTACCTCTTGAGCACTGCGTTGGATTTTCCCGAAGAGGAGAGGATGATGCAGCAAAGTAGCATAAGTATTTCCCTTAGTTTTTGAGAACCAAGGTATCAATCCAGTAGGAGGCTACGCGTGAGTCCCTCGTACCTACACAAAAACAATAGCTCAACGCAACCAATGCGCTTAGGGGTTGTCAATCCCTTCACGATCACTTACGAAAGTTAGATCTGATAGAGATGATAAATAATATTTTTTGGTATTTTTGGTATAGAGATGAAAAGTGAAAAGTAAAAGGCAAAGTAAAAAAGCAAAGCAATAATAAAGTGACGGAGATTGATATGATGAGAAAGAGACCCGGGGGCCATAGGTTTCACTAGTGGCTTCTCTCAAGAGCATAAGTATTCTACGGTGGGTGAACAAATTACTGTTGAGCAATTGACAGAATTGAGCATAGTTATGAGAATATCTAGGTATGATCATGTATATAGGCATCACGTCTGAGACAAGCAGACCGACTCCTGCCTGCATCTACTACTATTACTCCACTCATCGACCGCTATCCAGCATGCATCTAGAGTATTAAGTTAAAAATAGAGTAACGCCTTAAGCAAGATGACATGATGTAGAGGGATAGTTTCATGCAATATGATAAAAAAACCATCTTGTTATCCTCGATGGCAACAATACAATACGTGCCTTGATGCCCCTTCTATCACTGGGAAAGGACACTGCAAGATCGAACCCAAAGCTAAGCACTACTCCCATGGCAAGAAAAACCAATCTAGTAGGCCAAACCAAACTGATAATTCGAAGAGACTTGCAAAGATAACCAATCATACATAAAAGAATTCAGAGAAGATTCAAATATTATTCATAGATAGACTGGATCATAAACCCACAATTCATTGGTCTCAACAAACACACCGCAAAAAGAAGATTACATCAAATAGATCTCCACGAGAGAGGGGAGAATATTGTATTGAGATCCAAAAAGAGAGAAGAAGCCATCGGATAGATCTCCATGTTTTGTTGTTATTTTCGCCCGTGAACGTTAGTCATTCCTCCTCGGTTGCCATGCCATCGACCCATGGGAAACCCGGTATCCGGGATCACCCCACCATCCTCGCATGATCTGTTCATCCACATTTTCTCTTGCACCGACATCTCAATGAGTTGTTGGATCACCCGGAGTGTTGTCGTGGCACCATTTCCATTGTAGTTGCCGTGACACCCCTTTAGTTCCGCCATGGCGACCAAATGCTTCTTAATATGCTCTTGTCAACTTTCCTTAAAATTTCATAAAACTTGAGCATGCCATCCACATCATGTTAACAACATTTAAAATGTTTAAATTGTTGTTGCATCAAATTGCTAATGCATATGGGGATTTACCGGATTTGTTGTTTGTTATATCCGGCCCCATTTAAATTGTTTAAATGGTATAGTTTTGTTATGCTTCACCTCTTGCCATGCTAACAACATTTAATCTTGTTGGGTACATAAACGAGAGTGAACTAAATAATTGATGTGGTGTTCCGTCAATATGCAACGGAGTTGCATATTGAGCTCCACTTAACTTGTAGTTTTGTTTGTGCCCTTTGCCATGCTTCATTAAACCGGACATGCATCATACTTGGTTGTGCATCATGCCATGTTCATGTGTTGGTTGTTTACTATGTTGTTTGCTTCTTTCCGGTGTTGCTTCCTCGGGTTAGTTCCGATAACATCGCGTTTGTGAGGATTCGTTCGACTACGTCTGTTTGTCTTCTTCATGGACTCATTCTTCTTCCTTGCGGGATCTCAGGCAAGATGACCATACCCTCGAAATCACTTCTATCTTTGCTTGCTAGTTGCTCTCTCCTTTGCTATGCCTATGCTGCGATACCTACCACTTGCTTATCATGCCTCCCATATTGTTGAACCAAGCCTCTAACCCACCTTGTCCTAGCAAACCGTTGTTTGGCTATGTTACCGCTTTGCTCAGCCCCTCTTATACTATTGTTAGTTGCAGGTGAAGATTGGAGTTGGTTCCTTGTTGGAACATGGCTATTTTGTTGGGATATCACAATATCTCTTATTTAATTAATGCATCTATATACTTGGTAAAGGGTGGAAGGCTCGTCCTTAAGCCTGGTGTTTTGTTCCACTCTTGCCGCCCTAGTTTCCGTCATATCGGTGTTATGTTCCCGGATTTTGCGTTCCTTACGCGGTTGGGTATAATGGGAACCCCTTGACAGTTCGCCTTGAATAAAACTCCTCCAGCAAGGCCCAACATTGGTTTTACCATTTGCCACCTAGCCTTTTCTTTCCCTTGAGTCGGCCGGCTCAAGGGCCATCTTTATTTTAACCCCCGGGCCAGTGCTCCTCTAAGTGTTGGTCCAAACTGAGCGATGTCCGGAGCTACCAGGGGAAACTCTGGGCTGGCCCCACCCGACGTCTGGCTCATCCGGTGTGCCCTGAGAACGAGATATGTGCAGCTCCTATCGGGATTTGTCGGCACATCTGGGTGGCTTTGCTGGTCTTGTTTTACCATTGTTGAAATGTCTTGTAACCGGGATTCTGAGCCTGATCGGGTCTTCCCGCTAGAAGGAATATCCTTCGTTGACCATGAGAGCTTGTGATGGGCTAAGTTGGGACACCCCTGTAGGGATTTGAACTTTCGAAAGCCGTGCCTGTGGTTATGGGCAGATGGGAATTTGTTAATGTCATGTTGTAGAAAACCTGAAGTTTATCTTAATTAAAATACATCAACCGCGTGTGTAACCGTGATGGTCTCTTCTCGGCGGGGTCCGAGAAGTGAACACGGTGTTGGAGTTATGCTTGACGTAGGTTGTTCTAGGATCACTTCTTGATCATAGTTCATTGACCGTGCCTTGCCTTCTCTTCTCGCTCTCTTTTGTGAATATGTTAGCCACCATATATGCTAGTCGCTTGCTGCAGCTCCACCTCATACCTTTTACCCTTCCTATAAGCTTAAATAGTCTTGGTCGCGAGGGTTGAGATTGCTGAGTCCCCGTGACTCAGAGATACTTCCAAAACCAGCTTGCAGGTGCCGATGATAGCTTGCAGGTGACGCAACCAAGCTCAAGGAGGAGCTCTATGAAGATCGTGTTCTTTATGTTGTTCCGTTTTCCAGTTGATCAGTAGTGTAGCCCAGTTGGGACGATCGGGGATCTATGTAGCTTTTGGGGTAGTCTTCTTTTATTTTGGTTCCGTAGTCGGACCCTGATTGTATATGGTTGATGTAATGCTTTATTCATGTATTGTGTGAAGTGGCGAGTGTAAGCCAACTATGTATCTCTTTCCCTTATGTATTACATGGGTTGCGTGAAGATTACCTCACTTGCGACATTGCTTTCAATGCGGTTATGCCTCTAAGTCGTGCTTCGACACGTGGGAGATATAGCCGCATCGAGGGCATTACAAGTTGGTAATCAGAGCCTTCCCCGACCTTAGGAGCCCCCTGCTTGATCGAATCGCTGGCGTTATTGAGTCTAGAAATGTTTTCAGTCATTTAGGAATTATATATCGGAGAGTTTAGGAATTCTTTTTACTCCTCAGTCCCTTCGTCGCTCTGGTGAGGCACCCTGACGTAGAGTTTTGACTCTTCTCTTCTAAAATTTCACTAAAAAAATTAGGATCACGCAGGTATCTTGGAATCATTCCGATGGTTTTGTGACGAGAACATTGTTCTCGGTGCCTCCTGTCATTTAGGGGTTGTGGCAGTCTCCCGGGGAGTTGAGCTCCGAGGTGTTGTCGTCACAATTTTATAGTTGCAGTTCTGGAATACCTGAGTTTAGTTTCGCCGACATCGAAAATCTCTTTTATGCAATTGTTGGTGAAATAACCTCGACGCCACCCAGTACTGGGGCGGGAGTTCGGGAGTATTGCCATAACTTGTATAACGGATGCTTTTCGAAGGTTGAGGTAGACAATTTCCGAAGGTTTCTTGGTTATGTGTTGAAGTATGGATACAGCTGGATGTAGGATTTGCTAGATTTGGGTGAGATATTATGCTTCCCCTGTATCCCCAACACCTGATTGCATAACCTGAAAATTTCGGGAGTTTATAAGTGGGAATTCAAGTAGCTCTTAGGATTTCTTTCCGACGGATATATGATATGAAATTGGGGTTCGACGTCTAGTGGTCCGTCTATCCACGGTTGGTTTTACAGTGGTCTCGTTGTGTCTTAAAGAGTCCTTGGCTATGCCGACTCGGGGACGCTTCGTATGTCATGTACACTGCCTTGTACATGATGGTGTTGTACGATCGAGCCCGTGGAGGCCCCACCACGAAAACTTCGGACGAAATCTCTATCATATGTTTGTTCCGGCTTATTCTGCAAGCCAATCCTTTGTTTTGTTTTGAGTTGTGGTATTTGAGTTGCTTCGAAGTCAAATGTTGATTCCATGCCTTTTCCTAAGTGGTGTTCTCATATTCCTATGTGGATACTATTACTTCATGATAATCGAGAGTTTCATGTCAATCCTTTTCAACCGGTGTGTTTCTCTTCAAGTGGATCCAATCTTATCAACATTAACAAGATCAATTATCAGTCCTTCTCAACGTTGTCTGTTTCATCTGTCCTCAAGTTGCCTTTGTTTTTCCCACCCTCCCACCCTTGTTTCTTCAAGGACTCAGATTTCTTAATCAAGTATCCTTTTATTCATGTGAAGTCTCTCCATTCTTTTCCGTCATGTTCTTACCCGGTGTTTCTCATGAAGATGCTCTACTCGTTCTTCATTCTCCATTTTTTTTCTTCTCTGGTGGTTTCAATTCAAGATTTTGGTGTTGATCATATCCTTTCCTCGTTTCAGAAGTTTTATCATACCGGTGCACCTCATAATCATCCACTCTTCGCTATTCATTTGTCCCGGAGTGCTCAAGAAATCTCAGAAGATTCGTGTTTCCACTCTGCTTTCGTAATCCTTTCAAGCTCTTTCGAGATTGTTATCTCATTCTAGCCATTTAATTCAACCGGTGCAACCTCTCTTTTAAATCTTTTCAGCGGTTTATCTTTTGAGTGGGCCCTAACCCACAGGTCTTTTTCCAGGATCTTACCTGACTCTTCTTATTCTCTCGGAGTTATTCTCAAATCTTCTAAAGTTTGATGTAAGAATGAATTGTCATCAGTCATATGTATTTCTTCAAGATCTTTTAAATTCTTTTCATTGTTGGCTCAACCTCTTCGCTTTGATGCTTCCGGAGCATCTAAATAATTCATGGTGGTGTTTCTCGTCGTCATTTTCAGACTGGAAGACCGAAGAAGATTTTTTTCCCTCTAAATCTTGCTCCTTTCTCTTCAAGATTCATGGTTCTAGCTTCATACCATCTTCTCATAATTGTTCGATTGTGAGAATTCTTTTCACCCATCCGGAGCAATTCAAGATTCTGTTCAGTTTGGTTATCCGGAGCCCATCATCTAAGATTTATTCATTCTCAGCTTTCAGCTATGGTTCTCCAAATCATACCGGTGCTTAAATCAAGGATTCTCTAATCAGCTCGTAATCTCTTCGTTCTCATGGATCTAAATTCTCTCAAGTATCTTCATTATTTTTATAATTCTTCCCGGTGTTTTCATTATTTTTTCTTTGTTCATTTTTAATTCTTATGGTGGTTCATTCAAGATTTCTTCTTCCTTCGTTTATCATATCAATTTATTCTTGTTTCAATTCAAACGGTGGTTCGTTCAAGAGATCTCTTCCTTTCGTTGTCGTATCAATTCATTCGTTGTTTTCCAAATTCTACCGGTGATTCGTTGAAGACCTTCCCAAGTTTGCTCCATATCTATCTTAATCCTTTTTCAACGAGAATAAGTAGTATGCCAAATCCATTGCTTGTTATCAATTAAATTGGTGAAGGATAAGCATAATGTAATTCCTTATTCTTGTTTCATCGAGTAAATTCAATTCCTTATTCCGGAGGGTCATCTTATCTCATTCTCAGTTCAAGATGCTTCATCTTTCTTTTCCGGAGTTCCTAGCTTTTCCGCATTATCTCGTCGCGAAGCTCCTTCTAAATCTTTACAAGGTTTCACCTTGAGTTTTGAACTTCTCCTTCCTTCCGTTTGATCATTCTTTTGTTTATCGGAGTTATTCATGGAGGCTCTACATGATGGTTCATAAAGGATTTAATTCCTTTTCAAAGTGTTCATCGAGATTCTTTTCAGAGGAGCCCATGCATTCTTCATCTTGCAATCTGGAGTGTAATTTCTTTCTACAGTATCATCGGAGGTGGTATTATGTCATTCTTGATAATTTGAGTTCATGCTTCATGATTCACATGTTATTAAGAATGAGGTATGTTAAATCCATCAACCAACTAGTTGGAGCTATCTTGTGTCATGTTTCACCTAAAGCCTTCCCTAAGGATTGTTGCTATCTATGGTGCTTATAAAAGATCCAAGTTCTTCATTTATCCTACCGGTGAGATAAGTTTCTTGTCTCCTTGTTCATATCAATCCAAATCCATTGTTTTCCGTTAGTGGCAGAATTTCACCTCATAATTTTTGAGATGTTTTCCATAAGCCCACAACAAGCTTACTCTTTTCGTTGTTGGCTTTCCAATAACTCCGTTCGACCATTCTCCTAAGGATGCCTTTTCAAGCTCAATTGTGGCACAACTTGGCATTTTCTTCCCCATTCTTTTATTTCAATTATTTATCGTCTATTCTTTTGTTCCGGAGGCATGGTGATGTTGCTCTCTTCAATCCATCATCTGGTGTGTCAAGATCATGTTCTTTTCATGCCTATCCATTTAACCGGAGTGTGGTGCCATTCTGCTCAAGTTCTTTTTGCCTTATCAAGCCTTGCATCTCTTTTCAACTGGAGTGCTTTCTGAGATTTTTCTTACCCCTTGTGCCATTTTTTGCAATAGTCCCGGAGGCATTGTGTTATTGTTTTCGTCAAGTATCATCCCATCTCCTCAAATTCATGTTCAATTCCTTCTATTTACAGTCGGAGTGCTGTCCAAATTATATCATCTTTTCCCTTCTCTATCTTGTTTTAACCGGAGTGTTATGTCTATCATTCCTCTTCTAAACGGAGCCTCATCCAAGTGGTTTCATTTTTCCAAGCTCATATTCTTTACCTTCCATTTCCAACCGGAGTGCTGTCGTAATTGATCCTTATCATTCCTTGTACTTCTCGTTTCTACCGGAGTGCTTGCATGTACTTCTTGTCCATTGCAACCCTTTTCTTATGTCTTTCAACCTACAAAGTTCTCGTAATGTTCCTTGTTCCTCTTTTCTAACGGAGTGTTTTCAACTTCGTTCATCTCCGTTGTATTCTTCTTTCCAATTGTTTAACCTCTCAAGGTTCATTGGTTTCACTCGTTTGTCAAAGAAGCAACTTTGTTTTACCTCTTCCTCTTCCGTTTTCTATCCGGTGCCATCCTAGATCTCGGGACGAGATCCTCTCGTAGTGGTGGAGTGTTGTGACGCCCCGAGACCGATGCTCGAGAAGACTTCCATATGTTCCGGGTTTCGCCGTGTGTTTCAATTGTGCTTGCCCTTTTATTTTTTTGCATTGCATCACGTCATCATGCCATCATCTCATAAATCTTTTGCAACTCAACTAAATAAATTGCATAGATCTCTGATCTATTTAAATCAAGGGAAGGGTGACTTCTCTTTACAACATATCCTCTCGATATTTAGAGAGCTATAGTAAATATTCCAATTATTTGGATTTACCGCAAACACACTTGCAATTTAAAAACTCTCAGGTCTTTTCTGCTTCAAGTTGCTCCTCAAACCTTGCCATATATTCTTTCATCTTTTTCCGGAGCTCCACCCAAAATCCGAACATTTTTGGACCTTCCTAACCCTCACTTCCTATTCGAACCATTTGAATTTAAATCAAATGAGTTTGAATTTAAACTTTCAAAAATGCCCACTACATTTTCTCTTGGAACATGCGCATTTTTGCGAGTCCGGGAAATTTATTCCCGTGGCCAAACTCCTTCTCTACCTTTTCTTTTCTTCCCTTTTCTTCCTCTTTTTCTATTGTTTTTTTATTAGAGCAAATAGTGGGAGAGAGAGCCCAGCCTCTCAGGCCTGCCTTTTACCTTAAGGCCCAGCTGACCCCTCCTCTCACTGGGCCGGCCCAAGGCCAAAGCCCACCTAACCATCCTAACCCTAGCCCGCACCATCGCTCCTCCTCACTCTCCCCTCGTTCGTCTTGTCCCTCCCGAGCGCCGTCACGCAGGGAGAGGGCAGCGCCAACCCCTCTCCCGATCCACCTCTCTCCCCCCGATTCCCTCGCGCCTCCTGACGCCGTCCAGGCCAGGGCTCCCTCACCACCAGAGCGGAGCTGCTCCACATGACAGGAGCCCTGCGCGCCCGACGCCGCCCCTGCCGGCGACATTCTCCATGGCGCCACCACCGGCAAGCCCTGCCTCTGCGCCTCCTTCCCCATGGTGCCATGGCCTTCCTTCATCAACCTCGCGCCCATATCCTCGGTCGGATGGCCACCTCACCGGTGACCAAGCGCCCCGCCACCAAGCAGTCGCGCGCCCCTGCTCCCTTTCTCCTCCTTGCTGTTGGTCCTGCCCAAGCTGGAGCACGCGCTGTAACACCCCGGATGTAACTTCCCCAATTTGTACTCCAACTCTTGTCGTTTCCTGCGTTAAGTTATTTTGTTTTCTCGGGTTCGGGTCTTTGTCTCCGTGTGTTGTTATCGTTGTCATGCATCTCATATCATGTCATCATGTGCATTGCATTTGCATACGTGTTCGTCTCATGCATTCGAGCTTTTTCCCCGTTGTCCGTTTTGCATTCCGGCGCTTCGTTCTCCTCCGGTGGTCATTTCTACCTTTCTTTCGTGTGTGGGGATTAAACATTTCCGGTTTGGACCGAGACTTGCCAAGCGGCCTTGGTTTACTACCGGTATACCGCCTGTCAAGTTTCGTAACATTTGGACTTCGTTTGATACTCCAACGGTTAACCGAGGGACCGAAAAGGCCTCGTGTGTGTTGCAGCCCAACACCCCTCCAATTTGGCCCAAAACCCACCTAAACCTACTCCATCATCTAGATCGTTCGATCACGATCGCGTGGCCAAAAACCGCACCACATTTGGACTCTCCTAGCTCCCTCTATGCCTATTTAAAGGCCTCTCCCCGAAAATCCCGGGTCTCTTCTCCCCCTAACCCTAAAAATCTGCTCGCACCGCGCCGGACATGTCCGATCCGGACGGACAAGCCGCCGCCGCCGCCTGCGGCCACTGAGGCGCCGCCACCTGTCACCACCACGTCGCCCACCACCGCGGCCCGCGGGAGCCCGGAGCCGGCCCCCCCGGCCCGCGCCGCCGATCCTCTCCACGCCCGCGCCTCCTCGCCTACCCCACCGCCCGATCCACCACGTCACCCCCGCGTCCGGCACCGCGCCGCCCGCCTCTCGCGGGCGCCGCCGCCGCCATCGGCTGCCGCCATCCGCACGCCTCCGCGCCGACCTCGCCGCGGTCGCGCACCCCGAGGCTCCCTGCCTCGCCGGAGCTCCGGCCCGGCCCTGGATCCGGTCGGATCCGACCTCCCCGACCGCCCCCGCGTCAACTCCGGCGATCCCCGACGTTTTCCGGCGAACAGGAGCTCAACCCCGGCGATCCTCGATTTCCGCGCTCGGCCGATCCAGATGTGAGATTCGGTTGACTTTTGCCCCGAAACCCTAGCTCATATGCTCATGTTCATCATGCCGTAACTTTGCATCCGTAGCTCCGATTCATGCATATAGCATATAAAAATGTTCATCTCAGAGAGTACATCATTTCATTCCATTGCATCATTTTCATTTGAGTTCATCTTGATGCCCGAAATACTGTTAGAAGACGGCTACTTGAGATAATTGTCGGATCTGCTGCTCCATTTAGGTTTGTCATTTTTGCCATGATTAATGTGTGCATGATATGCCCTGATGCTCTACATATGTTTTGTTAAGGGTTTTGTCATATTTCCAGAGGTGCAACCCATGTATTTTTGTGATGTGTGTGGTGACTAGCACAAGCTTGCAAAGTGGTGCACTTGTTAATTCTGTTTTCAGGGACTTAGCAATTCCACAAAGTCCTTGAGCTGTTTATCTCATGTTGTCATATGTTCATGTTGTTTCCTAGTGATCCGTGCCTCTTTTGAGGATGATCAGTAAGGATGTTTTGTTAATCTTGTAGTTCTCTATCCATCCATGTCTTCGTTTGCAATTATGGAGCACCCTAGCTTGAGTAAATCGAGCTCTACTTTTGCTACTTTATGAATCTGGGCAGATTGTCAACTTGTTTGCAATTTTGTCGATGATGTTGTAGTTGATCCGTGCATGCTATGCTATTGTTCTTAACATGTCTAGCTTGCATTTTGTGTGTTCTTGATAGATGTATTCTTAGCTTATCATGACTTGCTCCGTATTGAGTGCATCGAGCTCGTAAACATGCCTACTTGAGTTATGTTTCAGGATGTTCCAGTTTTCACCAAGTCTGTGATCTGATTATGTTTTTGCTATGTTCACATGCTTGCAATTGTATTTTCTGATCCCTTTTGGCTCAAGCTCACTACGGGACTTTTGTTAAGCTCTTTGAGTAGCTCCATGCCATGCTTTACTTTGCCATGTTCAGGTCATGTAACATGTAGTTTTGATGCTCCGAAGAGTGCTACCTGATCTGAAATTCCAGACAAGTGTTAATTTCACTAAGTCTGAGATCTGTTTGCCATATGCATTTTTGCCATGCTTGTTTGAACCTGTTAATGGATGAATTGGCCGTAGCTCAGTGCTAGACTTTTGTTAAGCATCTTGAATGCATCCCTTCCATGTATTTTGTTGTCATGTTTGAGTGTTGTAGCATGTTCATCTCATTGCATTTAGATGGCTACTTGCTGTAAATCGCAGACCGGTGTCATTTTTGAAACGCTTGCCATTTCCAAACTGTAACTCCGATTCCGACGTTCTTTATATCGTTTTCAAGAGATTTCATCTCATCTTTCCAGTGGCACACTTGGATTTCCAAGTTGAGGCCAGGTTCTTGCATTTCCTTCCATATCTTGCATTTTGCATCCCGCATCGCATCCCTCATAGCATATCATCATTGCATCATCTTGTTTGATCCTTGCACGTGGTTAATTGTGTCCTTGTTGCTTGTTTGTCTTGTTTGGGTAGAGCCGAGAGACGAGTTCTCTAATGAGGAGCCCGTTGAGTTTTCTTTCGAGGATCCAGTCAACTCTGACAACTGTGCAGGCAAGATGATCATACCCTCGAAATCACTACTATCTTTGTTATGCTAGATTGCTCGCTCTTTTGCTATGCCAATTCTACGATGCCTACCACTTGCTTTCAAGCCTCCCAAATTTGCCATGTCAAACCTCTAACCCACCATGTCCTAGCAAACCGTTGATTGGCTTTGTTACCGCTTTGCTCAGCCCCTCTTATAGCGTTGCTAGTTGCAGGTGAAGATCGGAGGCCGTTCCTTGTTGAAACCTTTATTTACTTGTTGGGATATCATTATATTGCCATGTTATCTTAATGCATCTATATACTTGGTAAAGGGTGGAAGGCTCGGCCTCTCGCCTAGTGTTTTGTTCCACTCTTGCCGCCCTAGTTTCCGTCATATCGGTGTTATGTTCCCGGATTTTGCGTTCCTTACGCGGTTGGGTTATAATGGGAACCCCTTGATAGTTCGCCTTGTTTAAAGCTTTTCCAGAAATGCCCAACCTTGGTTTTACCTTTTGCCACCTAGCCTCTTTTTCCCTTGGGTTTCCGGAGCCCGAGGGTCATCTTATTTAAAAATCCCCTGGGCCAGTGCTCCTCTGAGTGTTGGTCCACCTGTCAGCTGCCGGTGGCCACCAGGGGAAACTCTGGGCTGGTCTACCCGTACCTAGGACAATTTGAGTGTGCCCTAAGAAAGAGATATGTGCAGCTCCTATCGGGATTTGTCGGCACATTCGGGCGGTGTTGTTGGTCTTGTTTTAACCTGTCGAAATGTCTTGAAGAACCGAGATACCGAGTCTGATCGGAACGTCTTGGGAGGAGGTCTATTCCTTCGTTGACCGCGAGAGCTTGTCATGGGCTAAATTGGGACTCCCCTACAGGGATTTGAACTTTCGAAAGCCGTGCCCACGGTTATGGGCAGATGGGAATTTGTTAATGTCCGGTTGTAGATAACTTGAACCTTAACTTAATTAAAATGAATCAACTGAGTGTGTTACCATGATGGCCTCTTCTCGGCGGAGTCCAGGAAGCGGACACGGTGTTGGAGTAATGCTTGCGCAGGTTGTTCTCTAGTTTTCTCGCTCGCGCTTTGCCTCCTCTTCTTGCTCTCTTTTGCGAACAAGATAGCCACCATATTCGCTAGTCGCTTGCTGCAGCTCCACAGATATTTACCTTGCCTTACCTATAAGCTTAAATAGTCTTGATCGCGAGGGTGCGAGATTGCTGAGTCCCTGTGGCTCATAGATTACTATTACACCAGATGCAGGGCCTGATGTTTCCACTCCAGGAAACGCGTTTGAGCTCAAGTGGGAGTTTGATGAGGAGTCTCAACGATACTATGTTTCCTTTCCCGATGATCAGTAGTGGTGCCCAGTTGGGGGTGATCGGGACCGTGTCGCATGTTGGGTTATCTTTTATTTTGGCGCCGTAGACGGGCCATGAGTGTTTGGATGATGTAATGTTATTTATGTACTTGATTGACGTGGCGAGTGTAAGCCAACTATGTTATCTCCCCTTTATGATTTATATTACATGGGATGTTGTGAAGATTGCCTAACTTGCGACATATGCCTTCAATGCGATTATGCCTCTAAGTCGTGCCTCGACACGTGGGAGATATAGTCGCATCGAGGGTGTTACAAGTTGGTAATCAGAGCCTTCCCCGACCTTAGGAGCCCCATTGCTTGATCATTTTTAGCAGCCGAGTTGTGTCTAGAAAAATGTTTTGAGTCATTTAGGAATTATATATCGGAGAGTTTAGGAATTCTTTTTACTTCCCAGTCTCCTCATCGCTCTGGTAAGGCATCCTGACGTAGAGTTTTGACTCTTCTCTTCTCAAATTTCACTAAAAAAATTTAGGATCACGCGGGTATCTTGGAATCGTTCCGATGGTTTTATGATGAGAACATTGTCTTGGTGCCTCCTGGCAGGGGTTTAGTGGAAGTGTCCCGGGGAGTTGAGCTTTGAGGTGTTGTCGTCATAATTTTATCGTTGCAGTTCTGGAATACCTGAGTTTAGTACGCCGACATCGAAAATCTCTTTTATGCAGTTCGTTGGTGAGATAACCTCGAGGCCACCCAGTACTAGGGCGGGAGTTCGGGAGTATCGCCATAACTTGTATAATGGATGCTTTTCGAAGGTTGAGGAGTTGGTTTCCGAAGGTTTCTTGGTTATGTGTTGAAGGATGGATACAGCTGGATGTAGGATTTGCTAGTTTGGGTGAGATATTATGCTTCCCCTGTATCCCCAACACCTGATTGCATAACCGGAAAAGTTCGGGAGTTTCATAGGCGGGAATTCTAGTAGCTCTAGTTCTTCTTCCACGAATATTGGTTTGAGATTGGGATTTCTTACCGATTATTCGTTCTTGATCCGTACCTTGTTGATTTATTTCTCTACCTTAATTCTACGTGGCTTCTCAATTTATGGATATGTGACCATTTGAAGAGGAATGCATTCGTTCATTTTGTTCGGATGTGAAGACTATATGTTGCAATTTTCATTCTGTTGGATTCAGCTTCAATATTTATCTGTCAATGTGCTAATGGTGGTCAACCTCTTCAGGATGGCTCCTCCAACGCGCACGACTCCGACTCCTCCAACTTCAGGATGTCAATATTTATCTGTTGAATGAATGTGATGTCTGCAGAAGAGTGAAGGCAGAACACCAAAGGCCAGCGGGTCTCCTCCAACCTCTTGCCATTCCAAAATGGAAGTTTGACCACATTGAAATGGACTTCGTGACTGGGTTTCCAAAGTCCAAGCGTGGCAATGATGCTATATTCGTTGTCATCGACAAACTTACCAAAGTGGCTCATTTTCTGCCTATAAAAGAGTCGATCACTGCAGCTCAATTGGCGGAACTCTATACCTCTCGGATTGTCTCTCTGCACGGTATTCCACAAGTGATCTCTTCAGACCGTGGCAGCATTTTTACATCCAAGTTTTGGGATTCTTTTCAGAAGGCCATGGGCACCAACATCCGCTTCAGCACAGCTTTCCATCCTCAAACTAGCGGTCAAGTCGAGCGTGTCAACCAGATTCTTGAAGATATGCTCAGGGCTTGTGTGATCTCTTTCCGCATGAAGTGGGAGGATTGTCTTCCTTATGCTGAATTCTCCTACAACAACAGTTTTCAAGCAAGCTCGGGCAAGGCCCCATTTGAAATTCTGTATGGCAGGAAGTGCCGTACCCCTCTCAACTGGTCTGAAACCAGTGAACGTCAGCTTTTGGGTAATGACTTAATCACAGAGGCAAAGGAAATGTGCAAAGTCATTCGTGATAACCTCAAAGCAGCCCAATCCCGCCAGAAGAGCTACTATGATAGTAAGCACCGTGATTTGATTTTCGAGATCGGAGATCATGTTTACCTCCGCGTCTCTCCTATGAAAGGAACTCGTCGCTTCGGTATCAAAGGGAAGCTTGCCCCCAGATACGTGGGACCTTTCAAGAGACGACCTCGCCTATCAACTCGAGCTTCCTTCAAACTTTGCGAATGTTCAAGACGTGTTCCATGTCTCTCAGCTTCGAAAGTGCTTCAAGACTCCTGACAGCACCGTTAACTTCGAGGACATTGAGCTCCAAGAAGATCTCTCTTATCGTGAGCACCCAGTTGCTATTCTTGAAGAGACTGAACGCAAGACTCGCAATAAGTCAATAAAATTTCTCAAAGTCAAGTGGTCACACCATTCCGACCGTGAAGCTACCTGGGAACGCGAGGATCACCTCCGTTCTGAATACCCGGCGTTCTTTCAGTCCTAGATCTCGGGACGAGATCCTTTCGTAGTGGTGGAGTGTTGTAAGACCCCGGATGTAACTTCCCCAATTTGTACTCCAACTTTTGCCGTTTTCGGCATTAAGTTATTTTATTTTCTCGGGTTCGGGTCTTTGTCTCTGTGTGTTGTTATCATTGTCATGCATCTCATATCATGTCATCATGTGCATTGCATTTGCATACGTGTTCGTCTCATGCATTCGATCTTTTTCCCCGTTGTCCGTTTTGCATTCCGGCGCTTCGTTCTCCTCCGGTGGTCATTTCTACCTTTCTTTCGTGTGTGGGGATTAAACATTTCCAGATTGGACCGAGACTTGCCAAGCGGCCTTGGTTTACTACCGGTAGACCGCCTGTCAAGTTTCGTAACATTTGGACTTCATTTGATACTCCAACGGTTAACCGAGGGACCGAAAAGGCCTCGTGTGTGTTGCAGCCCAACACCCCTCCAATTTGGCCCAAAACCCACCTAAACCTTCTCCATCATGTAGATCGTTCGATCACGATCGCGTGGCCGAAAACCGCACCTCATTTGGACTCTCCTAGCTCCCTCTATGCCTATTTAAAGGCCTCTCCCCGAAAATCCCGGGTCTCTTCTCCCCCTAACCCTAAAAATCCGCTCGCACCGCGCCGGACATGTCCGATCCGGCCGGACAAGCCGCCGCCGCCGCCCGCGGCCACTGAGGCGCCACCACCTGTCGCCACCACGTCGCCCACCACCGCGGCCTGCGGGAGCCCGGAGCCGGCCCCCAAGCCCGCGCCGCCGATCCTCTCCACGCCCGCGCCTCCTCGCCTACCCCGCCGCCCGCCTCTCACCGGCGCCGCCACCGCCATTGGCTGCCGCCATCCGCACGCCTCCGCGCCGACCTCGCCGCGGTCGCGCACCCCGAGGCTCCCTGCCTCACTGGAGCTCCGGCCCGGCCCTGGATCCGGTCGGATCCGACCTCCCCGGCCGCCCCGCGTCAACTCCGGCGATCCTCGACGTTTTCCGGCGAACAGGAGCTCAACCCCGGCGATCCTCGATTTCCGCGCTCGGCCGATCCAGATCTGAGATTCGGTTGACTTTTGCCCCGAAACCCTAGCTCATATGCTCATGTTCATCATGCCGTAACTTTGTATCTGTAGTTCCGCTTCATACATATAGCATATCAAAATGTTCACCTCAGAGAGTACATCATTTCATTCCATTGCATCATTTTCATTTGAGTTCATCTTGATGTCCGAAATGCTGTTAGAAGAGGGCTACTTGAGATAATTGTCAGATCTGCTACTCCATTTAGGTTTTTGTCATTTTTGCCATGATTAATGTGTGCATGATATGCCCTGGTGCTCTACATATGTTTTGTTAAGGGTTTTGTCATCTTTCCAGAGGTGCAACCCATGTATTTTTGTGATGTGTGTGGTGACTAGCACAAGCTTGCAAAGTGGTGCACTTGTTAATTCTGTTTTCAGGGACTTAGCAATTCCACAGTCCTTGAGCTGTTTATCTCATGTTGTCATATGTTCATGTTGTTTCCTAGTGATCCGTGCCTCTTTTGAGGATGATCAGTAAGGATGTTTTGTTAATATTGTAGTGCTCTATCCATCCATGTCTTTGTTTGCAATTATGGAGCACCCTAGCTTGAGTCAATCGAGCTCTAGTTTTGCTACTTTGTGAATCTGGGCAGATTGTCAACTTGTTTGCAATTTTGTCGATGATGTTGTAGTTGATCCGTGCATGCTATGCTATTGTTCTTGACATGTATAGCTTGAATTTTGTGTGTTCTTGATAGATGTATGCTTAGCTTATCATGACTTGCTTCGTATTGAGTGCATCAAGCTCGTAAACATGCCTACTTGAGTTATGTTTCAGCATGTTCCAGTTTTCACTAAGTCTGGATCTGATTATGTTTTTGCTATGTTCACATGCTTGCAATTGTATTTTCTTATCCCTTTTGGCTCAAGGTCACTAAGGGACTTTTGTTAAGCTCTTTGAGTAGCTCCATGCCATGCTTTACTTTTCCATGTTCTGGTCATGTAACATGTAGTTTTGATGCTCCGAAGAGTGCTACCTGATCTGAAATTCCAGACAAGTGTTAATTTCACGAAGTCTGAGATCTGTTGGCCATATGCATTTTTGCCATGCTTCTTTGAACCTGTTAATGGATGAATTGGCCGTAGCTCAGTGCTAGACTTTTGTTAAGCATCTTGAATGCATCCCTGCCATGTATTTTGTTGTCATGTTTGAGTGCTGTAGCATGTTCATCTCATTGCATTTAGATGGCTACTTGCTGTAAATCGCAGACCTGTGTCATTTTTGAAACGCTTGCCATTTCCAAACTGTAACTCCGATTCCGACGTTCTTTATATCATTTTCAAGCGATTTCATCTCATCTTTCCAGTGGCACACTTGGATTTCCAAGTTGAGGCTAGGTTCTTGCATTTCCTTCCATATCTTGCATTTTGCATCCCGCATCGCATCCCGCATAGCATATCATCATTGCATCATCTTGTTTGATCCTTGCATGTGGTTGATTGTGTCCTTGTTGCTTGTTTGTCTTGTTTGGGTAGAGCCGAGAGATGAGTTCGCTAATGAGGAGCCCGTTGAGTTTGCTTTCGAGGATCCAGTCAACTCTGACAACTATGCAGGCAAGATGATCATACCCTCGAAATCACTACTAATCTTTGTTATGCTAGATTGCTCGCTCTTTTGCTATGCAATGCTACGATGCCTACCACTTGCTTTCAAGCCTCCCAAATTTGCCATGTCAAACATCTAACCCACCATGTCCTAGCAAACCGTTGATTGGCTTTCTACCGCTTTGCTCAGCCCCTCTTATAGCGTTGCTAGTTGCAGGTGAAGATTGGAAGCCGTTCCTTGTTGTTACATTTATTTACTTGTTGGGATATAATTATATTGCCATGTTATCTTACTGCATCTATATACTTGGTAAAGGGTGGAAGGCTCGGCCTCTCCGCCTAGTGTTTTGTTCCACTCTTGCCGCCCTAGTTTCCGTCATATCGGTGTTATGTTCCCGGATTTTGCGTTCCTTACGCGGTTGGGTTATAATGGGAACCCCTTGATAGTTCGCCTTGATTAAAGCTTTTCCAGCAATGCCCAACCTTGGTTTTACCATTTGCCACCTAGCCTCTTTTTCCCTTGGGTTTCGGAGCCCGAGGGTCATCTTATTTAAAAATCCCCTGGGTGTGGCTCTGAGTGTTGGTCCACCTGTCAGCTGCCAGTGGCCACCAGGGGAAACTCTGGGCTGGTCTACCCGTACCTAAGACAATTTGAGTGTGCCCTAAGAAAGAGATATGTGCAGCTCCTATCGGGATTTGTCGGCACATTCGGGCGGTGTTGCTGGTCTTGTTTTAACCTGTCGAAATGTCTTGAAGAACCGAGATACCGAGTCTGATCGGAACGTCTTGGGAGGAGGTCTATTCCTTCGTTGACCGCGAGAGCTTGTCATGGGCTAAATTGGGACTCCCCTACAGGGATTTGAACTTTCGAAAGCCGTGCCCACGGTTATGGGCAGATGGGAATTTGTTAATGTCCGGTTGTAGATAACTTGAACCTTAACTTAATTAAAATGAATCAACTGAGTGTGTTACCGTGATGGCCTCTTCTCGGCGGAGTCCGGGAAGCGGACACGGTGTTGGAGTAATGCTTGCGCAGGTTGTTCTCTAGTTTTCTCGCTCGCGCTTTGCCTCCTCTTCTCGCTCTCTTTTGCGAACAGGATAGCTACCATATTCGCTAGTCGCTTGCTGCAGCTCCACAGATATTTACCTTGCCTTACCTATAAGCTCAAATAGTCTTGATCGCGAGGGTGTGAGATTGCTGAGTCCCTGTGGCTCATAGATTACTATTACACCAGATGCAGGGCCTGATGTTTCCGCTCTAGGAGACGCGTTTGAGCTCAAGTGGGAGTTCGACGAGGACTCTCAACGATACTATGTTTCCTTTCCCGATGATCAGTAGTGGTGCCCAGTTGGGGGTGATCGGGACCGTGTCGCATGTTGGGTTATCTTTTATTTTGGCGCCGTAGACGGGCCATGAGTGTTTGGATGATGTAATGTTATTTATGTACTTGATTGACATGGCGAGTGTAAGCCAACTATGTTATCTCCCCTTTATGATTTATATTACATGGGATGTTGTGAAGATTTCCTAACTTGCGACATATGCCTTCAATGCGATTATGCCTCTAAGTCGTGCCTCGACACGTGGGAGATATAGTCGCATCGAGGGTGTTACACGCGAGCAGCTGCAGCTTGACCCAGCGACCTTCACCGCCGCCCTGACCCTCTCCATGCGTCGCCGAGGTCTCGCCTCCTCCCTGTGGCATCGCGCACCCGAAGTCCAGGGCCTCTCCAGCCTCCAGATGCTCTGTTTCCCATGCTCCACGCCAAGTCTGACGCCGACCTCACCTCGTCTTGCTGCCGCTTCGCTTTTCGTCCTCGTGTTGCTGCAGGATCCTCCCCATCGTGCACCGTCGCTATTCGGTTTCTTTTCTCTCAAGGTCGAAGGACGCCAGATACCAAGACGTCGAAGACCCGGCAAGTTCATCTACGAGCATGTACATCTATCTTCACCAAAGACATGTGTATGCTTACACAACGAACCTTGGAGTTACACGAGAGACCAAGTACTCCGATGACATGTGTACCATTACGCCCGACGACCTTGGATGCACCAAGTTCCACTACCGCCGACATGTACGACTACACGACGAACCGCCAAGACCCAAGTACCATGACGCCAAGTACCTCTTCGGATCGTCAAGGTGGATCTCGAACGTTGACGAGGTTCCGATAAGACCCTCGACGTGTACGGCTACAATGTGAACGTGTACCCGACGACCCCGGAGACCTATGTTACACCAAGTACCACGACGACCTTTGACTTGTACCCCTACATCGCACTGAAACGCCGAGTTCCTCGCCGAGACCCCGAACATTTACGGAACCTTGTGCGACTATGGATGTGACCGACCACCGTCGAACCCAAGTAACTCGGATTCATCAAGTCCCTCTACAAAAACGTTGTACGACTACTTCCGTGGCCGAAGGCCCGTGTTCAACTACCGTCGCTGTGGACGACTACTTCCTCTACTTCCTCTACGAACCCGAACTGCTTCGAGAATGCACCTGGAAGGTATAACCGCCGAGACGATGACCCGTGGACGAAAGCATGTGTTGTATGAGATGCATGTTTAGTTGTTGTTTTCGCCTGTGAACGTTAGTCGTTCCTCCTCGGTTGCCATGCCGTCGACCCATGGGAAACCCGGTATCCGGGATCACCCCACCATCCTCGCATGATCCGTTCATCCACATTTTCTCTTGCACCGACATCTCAATGAGTTGTCGGATCACCCGGAGTGTTGTCGTGGCACCATTTCCGTTGTAGTTGCCGTGACACCCCTTTTGTTCCGCCATGGCGACCAAATGCTTCTTAATATGCTCTTGTCAACTTTTCTTAAAATTTCATAAAACTTGAGCATACCATCCGCATCATGTTAACAACATTTAAAATGTTTAAATTGTTGTTGCATCAAATTGATAATGCATATGGGGATTTACCGGATTTGTTGTTTGTTATATCCGACCCCATTTAAATTGTTTAAATGGTATAGTTTTGTTATGCTTCACCTCTTGCCATGCTAACAACATTTAATCTTATTAGGTGCATAAACGAGAGTGAAGTAAATAATTGATGTGGTGTTCCGTCAATATGCAATGGAGTTGCATATTGAGCTCCACTTAACTTGTAGTTTTGTGTGTGCCCTTTGCCATGCTTCATTAAACCGGACATGCATCATACTTGGTTGTGCATCATGCCATATTCATGTGTTGGTTGTTTACTATGTTGTTTGCTTCTTTCCGGTGTTGCTTCCTTGGGTTAGTTCCGATAACGTCGCGTTTGTGAGGATTCGTTCGACTACGTCCGTTTGTCTTCTTCATGGACTCGTTCTTCTTCCTTGTGGGATCTCAGGCAAGATGACCATACCCTCGAAATCACTTCTATCTTTGCTTGCTAGTTGCTCGCTCTTTTGCTATGCCTATGCTGCGATACCTACCACTTTCTTATCATGCCTCCCATATTGTTGAACCAAGCCTCTAACCCACCTTGTCCTAGCAAACCGTTGTTTGGCTATGTTACCGCTTTGCTCAGCCCCTCTTATAGCGTTGTTAGTTGCAGGTGAAGATTGGAGTTGTTTCCTTGTTGGATCATGGCTATTTTTTTGGGATATCACAATATCTCTTATTTAATTAATGCATCTATATACTTGGTAAAGGGTGGAAGGCTCGGCCTTATGCCTGGTGTTTTGTTCCACTCTTGCCGCCCTAGTTTCCGTCATATCGGTGTTATGTTCCCGGATTTTGCGTTCCTTACGCGGTTGGGTATAATGGGAACCCCTTGACAGTTCGCCTTGAATAAAACTCCTCCAGCAAGGCCCAACATTGGTTTTACCATTTGCCACCTAGCCTTTTATTTCCCTTGGGTTCTGCAGACTCAAGGGTCATCTTGTTTTACCCCCCCGGGCCAGTGCTCCTCTGAGTGTTGGTCCAAACTGAGCGATGTCCGGAGCTACCAGGGGCAACTCTGGGCTGGCCCACCCGACGTCTGGCTCATCCGGTGTGCCCTGAGAACGAGATATGTGCAGCTCCTATCGGGATTTGTCGGCACATCTGGGTGGCTTTGCTGGTCTTGTTTTACCATTGTCGAAATGTCTTGTAACCGGGATTCCGAGCCTGATCGGGTCTTCCCGCTAGAAGGAATATCCTTCGTTGACCGTGAGAGCTTGTGATGGGCTAAGTTGGGACACCCCTGTAGGGATTTGAACTTTCGAAAGCCGTGCCCGCGGTTATGGGCAGATGGGAATTTGTTAATGTCCGGTTGTAGAAAACCTGAAGTTTATCTTAACTAAAATACATCAACTGCGTGTGTAACCGTGATGGTCTCTTCTCGGCGGGGTCCAGGAAGTGAACACGGTGTTGGAGTTATGCTTGACATAGGTTGTTCTAGTATCACTTCTTGATCATAGTTCATCGACCGTGCCTTGCCTTCTCTTCTCGCTCTCTTTTGAGAATATGTTAGCCACCATATATGCTAGTCGCTTGCTGCAGCTCCACCTCATACCTGTTACCCTTCCTATAAGCTTAAATAGTCTTGGTCGCGAGGGTGTGAGATTGCTGAGTCCCCGTGACTCACAGATACTTCCAAAACCAGCTTGCAGGTGCCGATGATAGCTTGCAGGTGACGCAACCAAGCTCAAGGAGGAGCTCTATGAAGATCGTGTTCTTTATGTTGTTCCGTTTTCCAGTTGATCAGTAGTGGAGCCCAGTTGGGACGATCGGGGATCTGTGTAGCTTTTGGGGTAGTCTTCTTTTATTTTGGTTCCGTAGTCAGACCTTGATTGTATATGGTTGATGTAATGCTTTATTCATGTATTGTGTGAAGTGGTGAGTGTAAGCCAACTATGTATCTCTTTCCCTTATGTATTACATGGGTTGCGTGAAGATTACCTCACTTGCGACATTGCTTTCAATGCGGTTATGCCTCTAAGTCGTGCTTCGACACGTGAGAGATATAGCCGCATCGAGGGCGTTACACGTAGGTCTGAAGTAAACTACTCACACTTCATCAGAGGGGATTGGATGATGATGTAGAAGCCCTTCATGATCGATTCCCCTTCCGGCGGGGCTCCGGAACAGGCCCCAAGATGGGGTCTTGTGGATACAGAAAGTTGCAGCGGTGGAATTAGGTTTTTGGATCCGTCCCCGATCGTTTGGGGGTACGTAGGTATATATAGGAGGAAGAAGTACGTCGGTGGAGCTTCAAGGGGCCCACGAGGCAGGGGCGCGCCCTAGGGGGGCGCCCTCCACCCTCGTGACCGCCTCGTGGCTTTCTTGACAGAGGGTCCAAGTCTTTTGGGTCTTATCTGATGAGAAAATCACGTTCCCGAAGGTTTCATTCCGTTTGGACTCCATTTGATATTCTGTTTCTCCAAAACATTGAAATAGGCAAAAAAATAGCAATTCTGGGCTGGGCCTCCGGTTAATAGGTTAGTCCCAAAAATAATATAAAAGTGTAAAATAAAGCCCAATATGGTCCAAAACTGTATATAATATAGCATGGAGCAATCAAAAATTATAGATACGTTGGAGACGTATCAAGCATCCCCAAGCTTAATTCATGCTCGTCCTCGAGTAGGTAAATGATAAAAAGAGAATTTTTGATGTGGAGTGCTACTTGGCATAATTTTAATGTAATTATTCTTAATTGTGGTATGAATATTCAGATCCGAAAGATTCAAGACAAAAGTTCATATTGACATAAAAATGATAATACTTCAAGCATACTAAGCAATTATGTCTTCTCAAAATAACATGGCCAAAGAAAGTTCATCCCTACAAAATCATATAGTTTAGTCATGTTTCATTTTCTTCACACAAGAATGCTCTCATCATGCACAACCCCGATGACAAGCCAAGAAATTGTTTCATGCTTTAGTATTCTCAAACCTATAAACTTTCACGCAATATATGAGCGCGAGCCATGGACATAGCACTATGGGTGGAATAGAATATAATGAAGGGGGTTATGTGGGGAAGACAAAAAAGGAGAAAGTGTCACATCAACGAGGCTAATCAATGGGCTATAGGGATGCCCAACGATTGATGTTAATGCAAGGAGTAGGGATTGCCATGCAACGGATGCACTAGAGCTATAAATGTATGAAAGCTCAACAAAATAAACTAGTGGGTGTGCATCCAACTTGCTTGCTCACGAAGACCTAGGGCACTTGAGGAGGCCCATTGTTGGAATATACAAGCCAAGTTCTATAATGAAAAATTCCCACTAGTATATGAAAGTGATAACATGAGAGACTCTCTACTATGAAGATCATGGTGCTACTTTGAAGCACAAGTGTGGTAAAAGGATAGTAACATTGTCCCTTCTCTCTCTTTCTCTCATTTTTTTGGGCCTTCTCTTTTTTGTGGCCTTTCTCTTTTTTGGGGGGCCTTCTATTTTTTTATGGCCTTTCTCTTCTTATTTTTTATTCCTCACTTGGCACAATGCTCTAATAATGATGATCATCACACTTCTATTTATTTACAACTCAAAGATTGCAACTCGACACTAGAACAAGGATGACTCTATATGAATGCCTCCGGCAGTGTACCGGGATATGCAATGAACCAAGAGTGACATGTATGAAATAATTATGAATGGTGGCTTTGCCACAAATACTATGTCAACTACATGATCATGCTAAGCAATATCACAATGATGAATGTGTCATGATGAACAGAATGATGGAAAGTTGCATGGCAATATATGTCGGAATGGCTATGGAAATGCCATAATAGGTAGGTATGGTGGATGTTTTGAGGAAGATATAAGGAGGTTTATGTGTGAAAGAGCATATCATATCACGGGGTTTGGATGCACCGGCAAAGTTTGCGCCAACTCTCAATGTGAGAAAGGGCAATGCACGGTACTGAAGAGGCTAGCAAGGATGGAAGGGTGAGAGTGCGTATAATCCATGGACTCAACATTAGTCATAAAGAACTCACATACTTATTGCAAAAATCTACAAGTCATCAAAAAACTCGGTACTACGCGCATACTCCTAGGGGAATAGATTGGTAGGAAAAGACCATCGCTCGTCCCCGACCGCCACTCATAAGGAAGACAATCAAATAACACCTCATGTTTCAAATTTGTTGCATAACGTTTACCATGCGTGCATGCTACGGGACTTGCAAACTTCAACACAAGTATTTCTCAATTTCACAACTACTCAACTAGCATGACTTTGATATTATTACCTCCATATCTCAAAACAATCATCAAGCATCAAACTTTTCTTAGTATTCAACACACTCATAAGAAAGTTTTATTATTAATCTTTCATACCAAGCATATTAGGATTTTAAGCAAATTACCATGCTATTAAGACTCTCAAAATAATCTAAGTGAAGCATGAGAGATCAATAGTTTCTATAAAATGAATCCACCACCGTGCTCTAAAAGATATAAGTGAAGCACTAGAGCAAAACTATAAAGCTCAAAAGATATAAGTGAAGCACATAGAGTATTCTATCAAATTCCAACTCATGTATGGATCTCTCAAAATATGTGTACAGCAAGGATGATTGTGGTAGAATAACAAGCAAAGACTCAAATCATAAAAGACGCTCCAAGCAAAACACATATCATGTGGTGAATAAAAATATAGCTCCAAGTAAAGTTACCGATAGAAGTAGACGAAAGAGGGGATGCCTTCCGGGGCATCCCCAAGCTTTGGCTTTTAGGTGTCCTTATATTATCTTGGGGGTGCCATGGGCATCCCCAATCTTAGGCTCTTGCCACTCCTTGTACCATAATCCATCAAATCTTTACCCAAAACTTGAAAACTTCACAACACAAAACTTAAAGTAGAAGATCTCGTGAGCTCCGTTAGCGAAAGAAAACAAAAGACCACTTCAAGGTACTGTAATCAACTCATTAGTTATTTATATTGGTGTTAAACCTACTGTATTCCAACTTCTCTATGGTTGATAAACTATTTTACTAGCCATAGATTCATCAAAATAAGCAAACAACACACGAAAAACAGAATCTGTCAAAAACAGAACAGTCTGTAGTAATCTGTAGCTAGCGCAAGATCAGGAACCCCAAAAATTCTAAAATAAATTGCTGGACGTGAGGAAGTTATCTATTAATCATCTTCAAAAAGAATTAACTAAATATCACTTTCCAAATAAAAATGACAGCAGTTCTCGTGAGCGCTAAAGTTTCTGTTTTTTACAGCAAGTTCAACAAGACTTTCCCCAAGTCTTCCCAACGGTTCTACTTGGCACAAACACTAATTAAACACAAAAAACACAACCAAAACAGAGGCTAGATAAATTATTTATTACTAAACAGGAGAAAAAAGCAAGGAATAAAAATAAAATTGGGTTGCCTCCCAACAAGCGCTATCGTTTAACGCCCCTAGCTAGGCATAACAAGCAAGAATAGATCTAGGTATTGCCATCTTTGGTAGGTAATCCATAAGTGGCTCTCATGATAGATTCATATGGAAATTTTCTTTTCTTTTAGGGAAGTGTTCAATGCCCTTTTTTAATGGAAATTGAAATCTAATATTCCCTTCCTTCATATCAATATTTGCACCAACCGTTCTAAGGAAAGGTCTACCGAGAATAATAGGGCAAGAAGGATTACAATCTATATCAAGAACGATAAAATATACGGGCACATAATTCCTATTTGCAACAATAAGAACATCATTGATTCTTCCCATAGGTTTCTTAATAGTGGAATCCACAAGATGCAAGTTTAGAGAGCAATCATCAAAATCACGGAAATCTAGCAAATCACACAAAGTTTTGGGAATAGTAGAGACACTAGCACCCAAATCACACAAAGCATGAAACTCATAATCTTTGATTTTAATTTTAATAGTAGGTTCCCACTCATCATAATGTTTTCTAGGGATAGAAACTTTCAACTCAAGTTTTTCTTCATAAGTTTGCATCAAGGCATCAATGATATGTTCGGTAAAGGCTTTATTTTGACTATAAGCATGAGGAGAATTTAGCAAGGATTGCAACAAGGAAATACAATCAATTAAAGAGAAATTTTCATAATTAAATTCCTTGAAATCCAATATAGTGGGTTTAGCAACATCTAAGGTTTTATTTCTTTTAATCCCACTTTTATCAATTTCATCATCAAGATCTAAATACTCCGAATTCTTAGAACGCCTTCTAGGTAAGGGTGGATCATATTAAGCTTCATCAAGATTTATATTGCAAAACAAAGATTTAATAGGAGGCACATCAATAACTTTTAGATCTTCATCTTGATTTTCATAGGAATTGGAAGAACACGCTTTAATAAAGGCATCTTTCATAGCACGCGTCCTAGCGGTTCTTTCCTTGCACTCATCAATGGAAATTCTCATGGTTTTGAGAGACTCATTGATATCATGCTTAGGAGGAATAGATCTAAGCTTTAAAGAATCAACCTCAAGAGAAATTCTATCAACGTTCCTATCCAAATCATCAACTTTAAGCAATTTCTCTTCAAGCAAAGTATTAAAATTCTTTTGTGAATTCATAAACTCTTTAACACTACTCTCAAATTCAGAGGGAATCTTATTAAAATTTCCATAAGAGTTGTTTTAGGAATTTCCATAATTATTAGAAGGATTACTAGGATAAGGCCTAGGATTAAAATTCCCTCTATACGCGTTGTTACCAAAATTATTCCTACCAACAAAATTCAGATCCATAGATTCATTATTATTCTCAATCAAAGTAGACAAAGGCATATCATTAGGATCAGAAGAAACACTCTTAGTAGAAAATAATTTCATAAGTTCATCCATCTTTCCACTCAAAACATTAATTTCTTCTATCGCATGCACTTTTTTATTAGTAGATCTTTCAGTGTGCCATTGATAATAATTAACCATAATATTATCTAGGAGTTTAGTAGCATCTCCTAAAGTGATTTCCATAAAAGTGCCTCCCGCGGCCGAATCTAAAAGATTTCTAGAAGCAAAATTCAATCCGGCATAAAAAATTTGTATAATCATCCACAAATTCAAACCATGAGTAGGGCAATTACGTATCATTAATTTCATTCTCTCCCAAGCTTGTGCAACATGTTCATGATCAAGTTGCTTAAAATTCATAATATCGTTTCTAAGAGAGATGATCTTAGTGGGAGGAAAATACTTAGAGATAAAAGCATCTTTGCACTTGTTCCATGAATCAATACTATTTTTAGGCAAAGATGAAAACCAAGCTTTAGCACGATCTCTAAGCGAAAAAGGAAATAGCTTCAATTTAACAATATCATTATCGACATCTTTATTCTTCTACATGTCACACAAATCAACGAAGCTATTAAGATGGGTAGCGGCATCTTCACTAGGAAGGCCGGAAAACGGATCTTTCATGACAAGATTCAGCAAAGCATCATTAATTTCACAAGATTCAGCATCGGTAAGAGGAGCAATCAGAGTGCTAAGGAAATCATTATTATTGGTATTGGTGAAGTTACACAAATTATTATTATCTAGATCCATCGCGACAAACAAGCAATCCAACACACGAGCAAACAAAAAGCAAACGGGGAAAAAGAGGCAAATAGAGAAAGAGAGGGAGGATAGAGAGAGAGGGCGAATAAAATGGCAAGGGTGAAGTGGGGGAGAGGAAAATGAGAGGCAAATGGCAAATAATGTAATGCGGGAGATAGGGATTGTGATGGGTACTAGGTATGTTGACTTTTGCGTAGACTCCCTGGCAACGGCGCTAGAAATTCTTCTTGCTACCTCTTGAGCACTGCGTTGGATTTCCCCGAAGAGGAGAGGATGATGCAGCAAAGTAGCGTAAGTATTTCCCTCAGTTTTTGAGAACCAAGGTATCAATCCAGTAGGAGGCTATGCGCGAGTCCCTCGTACCTACACAACAACACTAGCTCAACGCAACCAACGCGCTTAGGGCTTGTCAATCCCTTCACGGTCACTTACGAAAGTGAGATCTGATAGAGATGATAAATAATATTTTTTTGGTATTTTTGGTATAGAGATGCAAAGTGAAAAGTAAAAGGCAAAGTAAAAGGCAAAGTAAAAAAATCAAAGCAATAATAAAGTGATGGAGATTGATATGATGAGAAAGAGACCTGGGGGCCATAGGTTTCACTAGTGGCTTCTCTCAAGAGCATAAGTATTCTACGGTGGGTGAACAAATTACTGTTGAGCAATTAACAGAATTGAGCATAGTTATGAGAATATCTAGGTATGATCATGTATATAGACATCACGTCCGAGACAAGTAGACCGACTCCTGCCTGCATCTACTACTATTACTCCACTCATCAACCGTTATCCAGCATGCATCTAGAGTATTAAGTTAAAAACATAGTAACGCCTTAATCAAGATGACATGATGTAGAGGGATAGTTTCATGCGATATGATAAAAAAAACCATCTTGTTATCCTCGATGGAAACAATACAATACGTGCCTTGCTGCCCCTTCTGTCACTGGGAAAGGACACTGCAAGATCGAACCCAAAGCTAAGCACTTCTCCCATCGCAAGAAAAACTAATCTAGTAGGCCAAACCAAACTGATAATTCGAAGAGACTTGCAAAGATAACCAATCATACATAAAAGAATTCAGAGAAGATTCAAATATTATTCATAGATAGACTGGATCATAAACCCACAATTCATCGGTCTCAACAAACACACCGCAAAAAGAAGATTACATCGAATAGATCTCCACGAGAGAGGGGGAGAACATTGTGTTGAGATCCAAAAAGAGAGAAGAAGCCATCTATCTACTAACTATGGACCCGTAGGTCTGAAGTAAACTACTCACACTTCATCGGAGGGGCTTGGATGATGATGTAGAAGCCCTCTGTGATTGATTCCCCTTCCGGCGGAGCTCCGGAACAGGCCCCAAGATGGGATCTCGTGGATACAAAAAGTTGCGGCGGTGGAATTAGGTTTTTGGCTCCGTCCCTGATCGCTTGGGGGTACATAGGTATATATAGGAGGAAGAAGTACATCGGTGGAGCTTCGAGGGGCCCACGAGGCAGGGGGGCACCCTCCACCCTCGTGACCGCCTCGTGGATTTCTTGACAGAGGGTCCAAGTCTCCTGGGTCTTATCTGATGAGAAAATCACGTTCCCGAAGGTTTCATTCCATTTGGACTCCGTTTGATATTTTGTTTCTCCGAAACACTAAAATAGGCAAAAAAACTGCAATTCTGGGCTGGGCCTCTGGTTAATAGGTTAGTCCCAAAAATAATAATAGTGGAAAATAAAGCCCAATATGGTCCAAAACAGTAGATAATATAGCATGGAGCAATCAGAAATTATAGATACATTGGAGATGTATCAACAAGTCAGATCCAGAAGAGACCTATGGAGAACGCAAGAACCGAATCCAATGGATTTGAAGACATTGGGCAGAGGAATGGTTCAAGTACAGATTCGTCACCGACGAATATGCTAAGAAGAATGCCATCAAGGGGCCCCGGGGAGATATTATATACAAAGGTCTTCAGCCCAAGTGGAAGTCCGAAGCTATTGCTCAAGGCTTCTACCCCTGCATGATTCGTGGACCTCAGCCTGCTAATGCCGACCCATCCTCTCTGTTATGATGTCGTGAAGATAATCTCTTCAAGTGCAACTATCAGTTTGCAAAGAACTCGGCCAAGGAAAACAAGAAGTCTTTGGGATTAGACTTCAACCCAGGCCCCTCTGCGCCACGTGCTGACGGCACACGCGAAGCTGAACCCAATATTGTTGGGCCCTTCTACAACTTAGAGGGTCTCATCACTCATATAATGGTTCAATGGGCAGACGTCGATCAACCTGCAGATGACGATGATTCTGACGAAGCGCCTGCACCACCGAAGCCTGTGAATCAAAAGAAACCAAAGGCTTCAAAGCCCTCCTCTGCACCAAAGGTCACACGGGCGAAGCCTCTGGCCACTTCACCTCCTGAAACCAGTGTGCATTCTGAAGATCTCTCTCGCATCTTCAAGTCTGACAAATTGAAAAAGCCCATGCAACCAACTGGTCAAGCATTGACCCCTGCTGCTGTTTTGAGAAACGAGAATGACGCCATTGATCTGTCTAGCGACGACGATCTTGGCGATGACGCTCTTGAGCAATTGATAAAGAACAAGCAAGAGGCGGAAATCTTCAATGATCTTCCCCTCTTTGATGTGGAGATTCTGTACAAGTTTATTAATGAGTGGTTTGACAGCCGAGACCTCAGTTTTTATGATCTTCAGCTCCCAATTGGCCTCAGCGTCTCCTTCCACGGAGCCATTGCTCCTGAGCTGGCTCTTGCCCAGAAGATTGTTGAGCTGAAGCACAAGATTGACTATGAAAAGGCTCAATTCAATAAGCACATGGCCAAGCTCAATGTTGAAGACATTCAAAACTTCAAGGTCATGTTGCATGAGCTCAAGGAGGCATTTCACAAGAAACATGAAGAAGCAAGAGGTTCTCGTGACCGCATGAAGAATCTCGCTGCCAAATGTGTTCAAGGCTATAATGAAGCTGAAAAGCGCAAGGCTTTGGGGCGACCAGGCATCGACCCCAGAATGGCTACCAAGAAGAAGAAGAACCCAGTTGTGGCCGAACCAGAAGCATCAAGGCAGGAAGAACCTCGCATTGTCTTCCCGGCCAGTATGACAGGCTCGAAGCCTAAGGTCCCCACGGTGGCTTCGGAGTTCAAGAAAACTAGAGCAGCTGAAGCTGAAGCCAGAAAGCGCAAGACCAAAGCCACCACTGGTGATGCTCCACCAACCAAGAAAATAAAAACAAAGAAGAGAGACCGGGCTACTTCCACAGAGCCCCTTGTTGTCGAACCAATTTATGTTGCTCGTCCTCCCTCTGCACACCAAGAACGTCGTTTGGTAGTTCATGAGCCTGCTTCCACATAGGCTCCTGAAGCTTAAGAGAATCCAGCTGTTGCCCCTACCACAGCTGAAGACATTGGTCATCAAGACAATGTTGAATAATGATCCCCTGGCCCCGGATTTCCATATAAAGAATACGACGAGGATAAAGACCCTCTTTAACCTGAATTCTAATTGATGATGAAGTCCTTCCTCAGATCGAGCACAATTTGGTATCATCGCCTGTTCTCACGAACAGCGAACTCATCAGCATTGGTCGTCCATTGACGCCAATTGCTCAGGATGACTCATGGGTTGATCACCCTCAAGAATCCCCTCGTGATGAAGAAACACCAGTTACTCCCCCACCACAGGTCACCACTCCGGTGATTGACAATGAAGACCTTGAGGCCCAACCAACTCCATCTCCACAGGCGTCGCTAGCGTTTCACAGGCTTCGCAAAGGACCACGGCCACAGGTCACATTGTCAAGTGTTCCAGAAGGAGAAGAGTGCCAATCCGTTTCACGCGAAGTCTTTCCTAAAGCCTCTCCTACTGCGAACATCCCTGAATCTGAAGCCAAAACATCTGAAGATATTACGGCTGCATCAGCCGATGACCAAGAAGAAGAACCAAGAGATGAAGAAAGAGTTGCTACACCCCCGTCCAACCCTGAAGTTGTTCTCGAGGAGAACATGTCTGACCCTCTAGCTCCTGAAGTGGAGGTTACCAATACTGAAGCCAATGACGTTGTCATGGCTGAAGCTAATGTGGCGCCTAAAGCTAATGTGGTGCCAGATGTCACTGCACCTGAAGCTAATGTTGCACCTGATGCAAATCTGCAGCTTGAAGGCAATGCCTCTGCTCCTGTACCACCTCCCAGGCCACACACCATCGAGCAAGCATATGATCATGGTCAGCTTGTGACCGTCCGCTGGCCAATTCTGGTTCCTCCGCTTGCTCCCGGACCTCAATTTGACTATCATGTGGAGCACAGGCCTCAGGTCCAGAAGCCAAAGCCAAGGCTACCACGGTTTCCAGGTACTGCAATGTCACTGGGATCATTTAATCTGAATGGATTCAAGGCACACAACACATTCTTCGACAGTGACAAGAACCCCTACACAAGGCCAAGAATCTCCTCGGATCAATTCTGGAGTTATCAGCAACACAACTACTATTCATGCATCTTATACAATCAGGGGCGCATTTTCCCTCATATGCGTCTAGACTGTGAAGCCATTGCTGGATTGCCTTTCCTTGAAGAAGCTCTTGACTGCTTCCGTGATGCGGGTCTGCTCAACTTTGTGACTACCAAGGAACACTGGAATGAAGAACTTCTTCTTCAATGCTATGCTACCCTCCACATTCATGGATACAACAGGGATTCGAAGACTGGGATCCTTGAGTGGATGATGGGCGATGTCCATGATGAAGCTAAAGCCCAAGACATCATTGAGCTTACAGCCCTGCCCACTCAGGGCGAATATTATGAACCAGGTTGTCAGCAACACCAGAATGCTTTGGAGAGCATTTTCCAAAAGCCTGAGCCTAACATGAGCCAAATGTTGAGCATGATGAAGCCTCTGCCACGCGACGCTGAATACCTAACCGAATTCTTTGTTGAAGACCTAGAGTATCTGCCCCGCACCATTTACCATATCATCAGAAAAACTCTATGGCCTGTCAAAGGACTTCATCTGCAGCGAAGCTTGAAGGAGCAATGAAGACTTTGGTTTTCTATATCTTCAATGGCATCAGCTTCAATGCTCAAGACTTCTTCATCAGGCAGTTGGCTGCATCTGGCTCCGACATCTTCGTCTGAAGTTCTATGCTCCATGGGTAATGCGCCTTATCAAGCTTCACTCTGCTTTTAACTATCAGCTGTCTGCACACAATCATATCATGTTCTTGCAATAGGTTGACTGTCTGTTAAAGCCATTTACCCAGAGCCTGCAAAGGAGCCAGTTTATCTTCACAATGTTGATCGTCAAAGCTTCACCCAGCCCATTGAAGGAGTTCAGGCCGTCTCTCGTGTTTATCCCTTGGCTGGCAACACACGTGCCCCTCGCACCCAAACTGAGGCCACTACAAGCACCATTGCCCAAAGGCCTCGATAGCGATCTCGTGTTCTCAATGACCGAGAGCTTCTCATCACTCTACATCAGAAACAGGATAAGCATCATGACTGGCTTAAATGTCAGATGCAAAGCCTCTTGGTGGACGTTAATCGCATTCGCAATCTTGCCACCAAGAATGCCTTTGATACACATGAAACCTGTCAGAGGTCCTGGAAGAGTTTGACATTACTCACTACTGAAGCAGATCTTCAAGATGATGGCTTCATAGAAAGACTCAAGTTTGACTCAGCTCCTCCAAGGAATGCTCACTTGCGTCGGACTCCCTCACTTGAAGACTCTGACTATTCTTCCTTAGCTGCGACGGTGAATGCCAGAGTCATAGATGATCAAGATGATGCCACTTCACCACCTCCAACTTCAGCGCGTGTCGACACTGCACCAAGTTCTTCTGCACCACAGGACCTCAACGACGACCCTGCTGCTTCGCCTACTCCTCATGGGAACGAGTAGAAGCTCTATGTCTTCAAACCTTTTTGATCATTACTGACAAAAGGGGCAGAAGCATATGAGTTGATAGTCTTCAAGCGGGTCCATATGGGTGGTTGCTTTACTTTTGCTACATTTGCCAAGTGCTTACAACTCTCGCTTTTGAAACATTTGGTTCGTTTTGAGTTGTAACACTTAAACTTGTTGGTCGTCTGCTACCTTTTCGACACTCTGTGATGTGATGATAAATTCCACATGTGTGATGAAAAATTCCGCACGAAGTCATTTTGCAGACGTCCATTTTTCATTATGCATGTCATTATCTTCGTTATATCTGTTCATGCATGATAAATTGTCTTCATAAGTAGACGAGGAGCTCCGCAAGTACAACCTACCATGTGCATTTGCATTCAAAAGAAAAATACTTATATGCACATCTTCAGGGGGAGCCTTCCTACTACTTACGAAGACAATATCTAAATCCTTTACAATTTCACATACTTTTATCCCCGTTGAAAACTTCAACCAGTTTGTCATCAATCACCAAAAAGGGGGAGATTGTAAGTGCATCTAGTGCACCCCTAGTTGGTTTTGGAGTATTGACGACAAACCTGGTTGAGGGACTAATGTGTTTGTGAGAATTGCAGGATAAAACAGGTAGTAGTCCCTCAATGATTCGGTTTTCCTACCGGAGATGACCCCTAAAAATGTATGAAGACATTGAAGACAAAGGTGGTATGTGAAGATATTCACATTGAAGACTATGACAAGAGAAGACATTGAGTGAAGACTATGGAGCGCGAAGACTTAGTTTTTTCGTTGTTTCCTTTTCTTCTTTGTTGAGTCATAGGAACCACCGTACTGTTAAGTGGGGTCCCAGTGAACCAGTCAGAATGACTGAAGTGATGCTTAACCAAAATCCTATGTCTTCGAGCGAAGACAATGAGAGCAAATCTTATCTAGAGCTGGATAAGTCAGCTTTGCTTGTATCCCAAGTAAAGTTGCCGTGTGTGTTTGAAATCTGACCATTGGAACACGTGTCAGTTCCTTAGTGATCCAGGGTCATTTCAGACAAATCAGGTCGGGTTGCCTAGTGGCTATAAATAGCCCACCCCTACACCATAAATTGGTTGGCTGCTCAGAGTTAGTGCATGGCTTTTGTCGTTTGAGCGCAACCCACCTCGAAGCCTTTGAGAGAGAAATACTTGCGAGGACAAAGCCCTAAACACCCAGAGCCAAAGAGTTTTAGGCATCACTGAAGTCTTCCTGTTTGTGTGATCTGAATACTTATTACACTTGAGGACTGTGAATCCTCCAGTCGGTTAGTCGTCGCGTTCTGAGCATCCAAGAGTCATTGTGGATCGCCGGTGAACAAAGTTTGTGAAGGTTTTGAAGTCTACCTTGAAGACTTACCAGAGTGATTGGGCGAGGACTGGGTGTCCTTAGCTCAAGGGGAATAAGGTGAAGACACGGACTTCTGAGTTAAATCTCAGCCTCCCTAACCAGACGTATAGTTATCACAGCAACTGGAACTGGTCCAACAAATCATTGTCTTCAACGAGCCACTGGTTCTATCCTTCCCATCTCTTTATTTGAAGTTGGTCCTTGTGAAGTCATTTCCTATTTGCATTATCTTTTTGTCTTCACTGTGTGACTGCTTGTTCTGATTGGCTTCATACTATCTTCCATCCTGATCCATACTGCCTAGCTGCTATTAGTCTTTGTGCTTTCACTTCATTGAATACTTGACTATGACTTGCCTAGTGTAGTCTACCTTCCATTGCATGGCAATAGGTTTATTTCTATCGTTTGTCTTCAAAACTTCCATGTTTTGAAGACTTTCATAAAAATCGCCTATTCACCCCCCCCCTCTAGTCGATCACTAGCACTTTCACACTTCCGTTATGATAATTTTGGTAATGTCATGCAACACTTCAATGACAGCACAGGTCTGACTATCTTGATTCTATCATAAAATTGTCATGGATGTACATGCATGACAGAAAACGTGACCTACTGTGACAAACACGTATCATCACGGAAGTGTATTTTGTTTGTAGTGATGGGTATTAATACTAAAATGGCGAATGTCAATAATGAAATATCCAAAGATATACTTGACCAGATCAATATGTTTTCTCTAGAATTATTTCTTATGTATGTGCAGATGTAGATGCTATGCATGCCAATGTGAATACTTACCCTTTTCATTGCACAACGTGTTCCCATCGATACATCCATACATCAAACTGACAATTTTGTTACTCTGTTCAAGTTGCAATTACGAACAACACAGAACTACTGGCCTATGGTAGGGAAATACTTCTTGCTTGCGTGAGTGAATGTTTGAAATAGAGGAAGAGCGCACAACAAAGTGCATGGACTACACATATCCTAAAACTTAATGCATTATTCCTTGACTTGCAATGAAGGAGTTGTCTGTGTACAAAAGTAGGGGTCCTTTTTGTACCCCTTTACTTATGTGCGGGCAGTCGCAGCCACACGCTTGGGGCCGCGCTTGGCGGGACAGAAGAGGAAGCAAAGACACAAGACTACCAGAGCCGTGCTTGAGGCCAGAGGCATGAGGAGCAGAGGGGCGAGGCGAAACTCCCCCGGCAAGGCTCTTACCGGGGTGGCCTTCACGGCCCCTGCAAGTGCCTTGCCGGGGCGACTTGCCCAACACCAATAAGGCCGCCACCCTTGAGTCTAAGAGTCCCGACATTGACAACATTGGAACCAAGGCTCGGGAGGCGCCTGCATGGTGGCATGCAGAGCTTTGTAGGAACCAAGAAACAAGACAATAACAAGTCTCCTTGCCGAGGATGCCCACGAGGCCCCGGCAAGGCTCCTGCCAAAGATACCCACGAGGCCCCGGCAAGACTCTTGCCGAGGGCGCCCACAAGGCCCCGGCAAGAACCTTGCCGGGAAGATTAGCAAGACCATAGCAAGGCCTTGCTGCCCCGTCGCCACCCCAGCTCAGCGGCCGACCCATCAACTAAGCAGGTACCCACGTGGCAGTACGTGGCTCCTAGGCCAACTAGTCAAGAACCTACGTGGTGGCATGCAGATCTTCATGAAGACCCTTCCACTATGCCAGCTCGGCAGCTTGCCAGCCTACATGGCGCTGCATGCATCATTGGCTAGACGCGTGTCGGAGCAAGGCAAAGCGGCGACGGACAGGACGGGCTTCGTTACCGTCCCCGATAAAGCAAGAGGACTGAAAGTGCTAGTTATCGACTAGAGGGGGGTGAATAGGCGATTTTTATGAAAGTCTTCAAAACATGGAAGTTTCGAAGACAAATGATAGAAATGAACCTATTAACATACAGCGGAAGGTAGACTACACTAAGCAAGCCATAGTCAAGTATGCAATGAAGTGAAAGCATGAAGACTAATAGCAGCTAGGCAGTATGGATCAGGATGGAAGAGAGTATGAAGCCAATCAGAACAAATAGTCACACAGTGAATACAAACAAATAATGCAAGCAGGCAATGACTTCACAAGGACCAACTTTAGATAAAGAGAAGGAAAGGATAGAACCAGTTGCTTGGTGAAGACAAGGATTTGTTGGACCAGTTCCAGTTGCTGTGACAACTGTATGTCTGGTTAGGGAGGTTGAGATTTAACTCAAAAGACCATGTCTTCACCTTATTCCCCTTGATCTAAGGACACACAGTCCTCGCCCAATCACTCAGGTAAGTCTTCAAGGTAGACTTCCAGACCTTCACAGACTTCGTTCACCGGTGATCCACAATGACTCTTGGGTGCTCAGAACGCGACGCCTAACCGGCTGGAGGATTCACAGTCCTCAAGTGTAACAAGTCTTCAGATCACACAGACAGGATGACTTCAGTGATGCCTAACACTCTTTGGCTCTGGGTGTTTAGGGATTTGTCCTCGCAAGGATTTCTCTCTCAAAGGCTTCAGAGGCGGGTTGCTCTCAAACGACAAAAGTCGTGCACTAACTCTGAGCAGCCACCAATTTATGGTGTAGGGGGTGGGCTATTTATAACCACTAGGAAACCCGACCAGATTTGTCCGAAATGACCCTAGGTCACTAAGGAACTGACACGTGTTCCAACAGTCAGTTTTCAAACACACGCGACAGCTTGACTTGGGCTACAAGTAAAGCTGACTTATCCAGCTCTGGATAAGATTTGCTCTCATTGTCTTCGCTTGAAGACTTAGGATTTGGTTGAGCATCACTTTGGTCATTCTGACTATGTTCACTGGGACCCCACTTAACAGTACGGTGGTTCCTATGACTCAACAAAGAAGAAGATGAAACTACGAAACAACTATGTCTTCGCGCTCCAAAGTCTTCATGCGATGTCTTCTCATGTCATAGTCTTCAGTGTGAATATCTTCACATACCACCATTGTCTTCAATGTCTTCACACATTTTTAGGGGTCATCTCCGGTAGGTAAACCGAATCAATGAGGGACTACTACCTGTGTTATCCTGCAATTCTCACAAACACATTAGTCCCTCAACCAGGTTTGTCGTCAATACTCCAAGACCAACTAGGGGTGGCACTAGATGCACTTGCAATCTCCCCCTTTTTGGTGATTGATGACAAACTGGTTGAAGTTTTCAACGGGGATAAATGTATGTGAAATTGTAAAGTATTGAGGTATTGTCTTCATAAGTAGCAAAAGGGCTCCCCCTGAAGATGTGCATATAAGTATTTTGCTTTTGAATGCAAATGCACATGGTAGGTTGTACTTGCGGAGATCCTCTTCTACTTATGAAGACAATTCATCATGCATGAAGAGATATAATAAAGATAATGACATGCATAATGAAAAATGGACATCTCCAAAATGACTTCGTGCGGAATTTATCGTCGCACATGTGAATTTATCATCGCATCACATAGTTGACAGAAAAGGTAGCAGACGACCATCAAGTTTAAGTGTTACAACTCAAAAGAACCAAATGTATCAAAAGCGAGAGTTGTAAGCACTTGTCAAATGTAGCAAAAGTATAGCAACCACCCTTATGGACCCGCTTGAACACTATCAACTCATATGCTTCTCCCCCTTTTGTTAGTAATGACCAAAAAGGTTTGAAGACATAGAGCTTGCTACTCGTTCCCATGAGGAGTAGGCGAAGCAGCAGGGTCGTCGTTGAGGTTTGGTGGTGCATAAGAACTTGGTGCAGTGTCGATATGCGCCGAAGTTGGAGGTGGTGAAGTAGCATCATCTTGGTTATCAGTGACTCTGGCATTAACTATTGCAGCTGAGGAAGAATATTCAGAGTCTTCGAGTGAGGGAGTCTGGCGCAAGTGAGTGTTCCGGGGAGGAGTGGAGTCAAACTTGAATCTCTTCGTGAAGCCATCCTATTGAAGATCATCTTCCGAGCTCAGCAGAGTCAGACTCTTCCATGATCGGCGACAGGTTTCATGAGTGACAAAGGCATTCTTGGTGGCAAGGTTGCGAATGCGATTGACATCCACCAAGAGGCTCTGCATTTGACGCTTGAGCCAGACATGATGCTTATCATGTTTCTGATGCAGGGCGACTAGAACACGAGAACGCTTCTGAGGCCTTTGGGCAATTGTGCTCTAAGTGGCTTCAGTTTGGGTATGAGGGGCACGTGTATTGCCAGCCAAAGGATAAACACGAGTGACAGCCTAAACTCCTTCAATGGGCTGTGTGAAGCTTTGGTGATCAGCATTGTGAAGATAAACAGGCTCTTTGGCAGGCTCTGGGTAGATGGCTTCGATAGACAGATCAAACTCTGGCGAGAATATGAGAACATTGCGTGCAGAAGGATGATAGTTGATTGCAGAGTGAAGCTTGATGAGGCGCATTACCCATGGAGCATAGAACTTCATACCAAAGATATCAGAGCCAGATGCAGCCAATTGTCTGATGAAGAAGTCTTGAGCATTGAAGCTGATGCCATTGAAGATATAGAAAACCAATGTCTTCATTTCTCCTTCAAGCTTCGCTGTATGAGAATGTCCTTTGATAGGCCATAGAGTTCGCCTGATGATATGGAAAATAGTGCGGGGTAGATACTCTAGGTCTTCAACAAAGAACTCCTTGGGATAGTCAGCGTCATGGGGCAGTGGCTTCATCATGCTCAGCATTTGGCTCATGTTAGGCTCTGGCTTCTAGAAGATGCTCTCCAAAGCATTCTGGTGTAGCTGACAGCCTGGTTCATAATGTTCTCCAAGAGTGGGCAGGGCAGTAAGCTCAATGATATCTTGGGCTTTAGCTTCATGGTGTACATCGCATGTCATCCACTCAAGGATCCAAGTCTTCGGATCCCTGTTGTAGCCGCGAATGTGGAGGGTAGCATAAAATTGTAGCAGAAGCTCTTCATTCCAATGTTCTTTGGCAGTCACAAACTATAGAAGGCCAGCATCTCTGAAGCAGTCAAGGGCTTCTTCTAGGCAGGGCAGGTCAGCCATGGCTTCGCAGTCTAGACGCATATGAGGGAAAATGCGCCCCTGATTGTATAAGATGCAGGAATAGTAACTGCGCCGCTGATAACTCCAGAATCGATTTGATGAAATTCTTGGCCTTGTGTAGGGGTTCTTGGCATTGTCAAACAATGTGTTGTGTGCCTTGAAGCCATTCAGATTAAATGATCCTGGTGAAGTTGCAGTACCGGGAAACCTTGGTAGCCTAGGATTTGGCTTCTGGACCTGAGGCATGTGCTCCACATGATAGTCGAATTGTGGTCCGGGAGCAGGAGGAGGTACCAGAATGGGCCAATGAACAATGACAGGTTGGCCATGGTCAAAAGCCAGCTCAATGGTATGAGGCCTTGGAGGAGGCACAGGAGCATTGGCATTGGCGTGGGCTTCGAGCTGCACAATGGCTTCGGGGTTCACATGCACTTCTGGCGCCACATTAGCTTCAGGCACCACATTTGCTTCGGCCATGACAACGTCATTGGCTTCAGTATTGGTGTTTGTGGCCGCCTCAGTATTTTCAACATCCACTTGAGTAGCTGGAGGGTCGGACACGTTCTCGTCGAGAAAAACTTCTTGGTTGGACAGGGGCGTAGCAACACGTTCTTCTTCTTGACTTGGTTCTTCTTGTTCATCGGCTGATGCAGCCAGAATGTCTTCAGCAGCTTTGGCTTTAGACTCTGAGATGTTTGTAGTTGGAGTGGCTTCAGGAAACACTTGGCGCGATACTGAGTGGTGGTGCTCTTCTCCTTCTGGAACACTCGAAAGAGTGATTTGTGGCCTTGGACCTTTGCGAAGCCTGCGAAACACTGGCGACGCCTTTGGAGAAGGAGTCGGCTGGGCCACAAAGTCATCATCTTCAAGCACCAGAGTGGTGGCTTGAGGTGGGGGTGTACTTAGTGATTCTTGATGGGGGGAGTCTTGAGGGTGATCAACCCGTGAATCATCCTGAGCAATTGGCGTCAAAGGACGACCAATGTTGATGAGTTCGCTATTCGTCAGAACAGGCGATGATACCATGTTGTGCTCGATCTGAGAAAGGACTTCGTCATCTTCAACATTGTCTTGGGGACCAATGTCTTCAGCTGTGGTGGGGTCAACAACTGGATCTTCTTCAGCTTCAAGAGCCTCTGTGATAGCAGGCTCATGAACTATCAACTGGCGCTCACAGTGTTCAGACGCAGGACGAGCCACTGAGATTGGCTCGATGACAAGGGGCTCTGTGGGAGCAGCTCGATCTTTCTTCTTGGTTGGTGGAGCCTCATCAGTGGTGTTCTTGGTTTTGCGCTTTCTGGCTTCGGCTGCCCTTGTTTTCTTGAGCTCCGAAGCCACTGTGGGGACCTTAGGCTTCACGCCTATCATACTGGCGGGGAAGACAATGCGAGGTTCTTCCCGCCTGGATGCTTCAGCTGGGGCCACAGTAGGCTTCTTCTTCTTGGCAGCCATCTTGGGGTCGATGCGAGGACTCCCAAGTGCCTTGCGCTTCTCGGCTTCATTGTAGGCTTGAACACATTTGGCAGCCAGGTGTTTCATGCGCTCTCGAGAACCTTTAGCTTCGTCATGTTTCTTGTGAAACGCCTCCTTGAGTTCATGCATCATTTGCTTGAAGTTTTGGACGTCTGTTACACTGAGTTGGGCCATGTGCTTCTTGAACTGAGCCTTTTCATAGTCAATCTTGTGCTTCAGTTTAACAATTCTCTGAGCTAGAGCCAGCTCAGGAGCAATGGCTCCATCAAAGGAGATGCTGAGGCCAATAGGGAGTTGAAGATCATCAAAACTGAGGTTTGAGCTGTCAAACCACTCGTCAATGAACTTGTTCAGGATGTTCACATCAAAGAGGGGAAGATCATTGAAGATTTCCGCCTCTTGCTTGCTCTTTATTAGCAGCTCAAGAGCATCATCGCCAAGATCGTTGTCACTTGACAGATCAATGGCTTCGTTCTCATTCCTCAGAACGACAGCTAGGGTCAATGCTTGACCAGTAGTTTGCATGGGCTTCTTCCTCTTCTCAAACTTGGAGATGCGAGAGAGATCTTCAGAATGCACACTTGGTGGAGGAGGAGCAGTGGCCAGAGGCTTCGCTCGCGAAACACTTGGTGAAGTGGATGGCTTCGAAGCCTTGGGTTTCATCTGCTTCGTAGGCTTCGGTGATGCAGGCGCTTCGTCAGAATCAGCGTCATCTGCAGAGTGATCCACAGCTGCCCCTTGAACCATAATGTGAGTGATGAGACCTTCAAGGTTATAGAAGGGCCCGATAATATTAGGTTCAGCATCGCGTGTGCCGTCGGCACAAGGAGCAGAGGGGTCGGGGTTGAATTCTAATCCTCGCGACTTCTTGTTCTCTTTGGCCGAGTTCTTGGCAAACTGGTAGTTGTGCTTGAAGAGATTGTCTTCACGACACCACAACAGAGAGGATGGGTCGGCATCAGCAGGCTGAAGTCCACGGACCATGCAGGGGTAGAAGCCTTGAGCAATGGCTTCGGGTTTTGACTTGGGCTGAAGCCCTTTGTATATAATATCTCCCTAGGGCCCCTTGATGGCATTCTTTTCAGCATATTCGTTAGTGACAAATTTGTACTTGAACCATTCCTCTGCCCAATATCTTCGAATCCAATGGATTCGGTTCTTGCGTTCTCCATAGGTCTCTTCTGGATCTGACTTATATAGCTCATAGAGATCTGGTGGCAGGTCCTTAGCTGTGTTCCCATGGCGCTGTCTGCCGCCCTTCCTGACTAATTTCTCTGTTGCCATGAAGTTCAGACTGAATGGCTTCAGAACTTGCAAAGGCTTCCGTCTGCTGGTCAGACAGGAACTGGCTTCGGGAGAATTGATGTGACGCTGTAAGAACTCTGCAAATGAATGCAAACTATGAGAACCAAGGGATTCTCCCACGAACATGTACCTGTGACAACATTTAGAGATGCGAGGGAAGGGGAATAGGTCATATGCATTCTTAGACGATTTTGAAGATAAATCAGTTTAGAAGACATTGACCTCATAGTGCAAAGACATTCACTCATATGATGAGAGTTGGTTCCAGATTTGTACGAATCCAAGAATAAGTACAAGTGAGGAATCTAACTACTTTGTGAAGCATAAGTGAATATACTAGGCATGTTATGAGATGCAGAACAGGATAGATCCAAATTTGTAGGGACAGAAACCACTTGTGGTTGAAAAGGATGAATTTATCGGATCAAAAGGACTGTAAAAAGAGATTTTATTTACCACACGAAGAACTGCTAGACAGAGTAGAAGATGAGGCCGAGTAGTTCAACCTTCCGTGCCCTAACTTGGCGACGGAGGACACCTATGGCGACGGCGGAGAAGACGATGTCCGCAGCCGGCATGAGGACAGCGTCGGTGAGGTCGCGGCAGCTAAGCGCTTCGTCGTCTGCCTCGTCGAGAGCTAGCAGTGGCGCTAGGGTTTGTGCGAGAAGGAGAAGTGGAAGAAGAGATAATGACTGGGGTGTGGCGTGTATTTATAAGGACAGGGGCGGCACAACGTTATTACGCATGTGCCCCTGGCGGTTCACATCTGAAGGACATGTGGCGAGCATGCAACACATTGGAGGTTGTTCCATGTTCCCACGCACGCCTGGATTATCGGGTGGTCGTTCCCGCTTCTCCGGGTTTCAGGCAAAAGGATTGAGTATTTAAATCAGATTTAATGTTTGTCTATGTGTCTTCTGCTGATAAGGATGCAAAGAAGACATTCGACAGTTTCAATAGAATGCATATGATTTGGATAGATAGATTTGAGACGGGAGCATAGAGAGGTTAGGGTCCGATCACGTTCACTTAGTTCAAAAGATTCAAACGAGAAGACATAGCTATAAGTGAATGTTGTAGAGGACAGAACGCTGATGTATGAATATATCCGAATAAGACCAAATCAATATAGTGAAGATAAACATGAAGTCATGTTAATATTGAAGACAAACCGAACGCTCAGATTTTGCAAATGTAACGCCAACAGAAAACACTCCAAGCAAAAGTTTGGTGGTGGCGTTACCCACAGTATAGGAAGTATTAGACCTAGACACGGTGCACAATTATCGTGGTGCTCCGAAGTCAAATTCTGCGTTAATGTATTCACACTTAGAGTGTAAGTCTTCATTAATTGAAGATATATGTTACTTCGTGCATTGCACATCTAAGTCATCAACATGCATAAGTGTTAGGATGTGTGCCTAATCACAGGACATTTGAGGATTCCAAGATATTTAGCTCACACCGCAACTTGCAAAACCTTTCTCATCCAAGGGCTTTGTGAAGATATCTGCCAATTGCTCTTCAGTGTTGAAGTGAATGATATCAATATCTTCCTTCATGACATGATCTTTGAGAAAGTGATGACGGATCTGAATGTGCTTTGTCTTCGAGTGCTGAACTGGGTTGTTGGCAATCTTGATGGCGCTTTCATTGTCACAGTAGAGTGGTACTTGCTTCAGATGGATGCCATAGTATTTGAGTGTTTGCTTCATCCATAGAAGCTGAGCGCGGCAAGATCCAGCAGCAATGTATTCAGATTCAGTAGTGGAGAGAGATACACAGTTCTGCTTCTTTGCAGACCAACAAACAAGTGATTGTCCCAGAGAGTGACATGTGCCTGATGTAGACTGCGATCCACCTTGTCACCAGTATAATCAGCATCCGAGAATCCAACTAGATCAAACTTTGAGCCCTTTGGATACCATAATCCTAGTGTTGGGGTGTAAGCCAAATATCGAAGAATTCGCTTCACAGCTAAGTGATGCGATTCCTTTGGTGCCGCTTGGAATCGGGCACACATGCAAACACTAAGCATGATATCTGGCCTAGACGCACATAAATAAAGTAAAGAACCAATCGTGGAACGGTATACCTTTTGATCAAACTCTTTACCATTGGCGTCAGGACCCAGATGACTTTTGGTTGGCATTGGCGTCGTGTAACCTTTGCAGTCTTGCATTCCAAACTTCTTTAGGCGGTCTTTGAGATATTTCTCTTGAGATATGAAGATGACCTTGCTTTGCTGCCGTATTTGAAGACCAAGGAAGAACTTTAGCTCACCCATCATGGACATTTGATATTGCTCTTGCATCATGTCTCCAAACTCATCACTGTATTTTTGATTAGTGCACCCGAAGATAATATCATCCACATATATTTGGCACACAAATAGTTCACCATCATATGTCTTCATGAAGAGTGTGGGATCCAGGGAACTAGGTTTGAAGCCTTTGCTCTTCAGGAAGTCTTTGAGTGTGTCATACCAAGCATGAGGGGCTTGTTTGAGGCCATACAGTGCCTTATTGAGCTTGTATACCATATCAGGGTGTTTTGGATCTTCAAATCCAGGCGGTTGTGCAACATACACTTCTTCTTCAATCTTGCCATTGAGAAAAGCACTCTTCACATCCATTTGATACAGGAGGATGTTATGATGATTTGCATAGGCTAGCAGTATGTGAATGGCTTCAAGCCTAGCCACGGGAGCAAATGTTTCATCGAAGTCAATTCCTTCAACTTGAGTGTATCTTTGAGCAACGAGACGAGCCTTGTTTCTGACAACTTGGCCATGCTCATCTTGCTTGTTGCGATATATGCATTTAGTGCCTATGATATTGTGTTTACGAGGATCGGGACGCTTGACTAGTTCCCACACATTGTTTAGCTCGAACTGTTGAAGCTCTTCTTGCATAGCTTGAATCCATTCAGGTTCCATGAAGGCTTCAGCAACTTTCTTGGGTTTAGATATTGAGACAAATGCAAAGTGCCCACAGAAATTTGCTAGTTGTGTTTCCCTTGAACGAGTGAGTGGACCAGGTGCATTGATGCTATCAATTATCTTCTCAATCTGTACTTCATTTGCAACACGAGGATGAACTGGACGAAGATTTTGCCCTTGCTGATCATTGTCATCATTAGGAGGATTGTCTTCAGGTTGATTAGGTGCAGAAATGATAAGTTCCTCTTCAACCTGAGCTTTAGACGGTATGATTTCTCCAGTTCCCATAAGCTTGATGGATTCACTAGGTTGAATTTCATCTAGCACATTTGGCAAGTGCTCTCTTTGTGAGTCATTAGTATCATCGAACCGTGCATCCATAGTTTCAACCACTTAATAGTGAAAGAGGTTGAAGAATCTGTAGGAGTGTGAATCCTTTCCGTAACCAAGCATAAAACCTTCATGTGCTTTCGGTGCAAATTTTGAAGTGTGATGTGGATCCTTCATCCAGCACCTAGCACCAAATACTCTGAAGTAACTGACATTTTGCTTCTTACCAGTAAGGAGTTCATAGGATGTCTTCTTCAGAAGCTTGTGAAGAAAAACACGGTTGATGACATGGCATGTAGTATCAATGGCTTCGGGCCAGAACTTTCTTGGAGTCTTGTATTCATCAAGCATCATTCTTGCCATCTCAATGAGTGTTCTGTTCTTGCGTTCCATGATGCCATTCTGCTATGGCATGTATGGAGCTGAGAACTCATGAGTGATACCCAAGGTGTCAAGATAACTGTCGAGGCCGGTGTTCTTGAATTCTGTGCCATTGTCACTTCGGATGTGCTTGATCTTGACGCCATAGTTGTTCATGGCTCGATTGGCGAAGCGTCTGAAGACATCCTGCACTTCAGTCTTGTAGAGGATTATGTGTACCCATGTATATCTTGAATAATCATCAACAATGACGAAGCCATAGAGAAAAGCAGTAGTAGTTAGAGTAGAGTAGTGAGTAGGGCCGAAAAGGTCCATGTGTAGCAGTTCGAAGGGTTGAGTTGTTGTCATGATTGTCTTCGAGGGATGCTTGGCCCTCGTCATCTTTCCAGCTTCGCAGGCACCGCACAAATGATCCTTCTTGAACTTGACGCCCTTAATGCCTATGACGTGCTTCTTCTTTGCGAGAGTATGTAGGTTCCTCATGCCAGCATGCCCTAGCCTCCGATGCCAGAGCCAACACTCTGAAGCTTTTGCAAGAAGACATACGGCAAGTTGTAGTCCTGCTGAGAAATCTACCACGTACAAATCATATTTGCGATACCCTTCAAAGACTAGAGACTTGTCAGATTCCATTAGAACAAGGCATCGATATTTTCCAAATATCACAATCATGTTCAAGTCATAAAGCATTGAAACAGACATTAAGTTGAAACCAAGGGATTCAACAAGCATCACTTTATCCATGTGTTGATCCTTTGAGATTGCAACTCTACCTAGACCCAATACCTTGATTTTACCAGTATCAGCAAATGTAATGTGACTCTTATCAGATGGACATAAGGTTGAGTCCATGAGAAGACTTCGTTCGCCAGTCATGTGGTTAGTGCATCCACTATCAATAATCCATTCTGAAGCAGCTGGTGTCATACCCTATAGTGCAGTTAGGGGCGTAGGCTTCACGGAGAGAATTGTGAAGAATAAACATTTGACGAGCAAGTGGATTATGAAAGCTTAGATCGAGGTTAGGACTGATAGGATGAATAGCAAGTGACTCGGGAACAAAATACATAATAAGACCATTTGGGCATTTTATCTTGCGCCCCACAAGATGTTTTAGGTCCCCAGCAATAGCTTTAGACGCCTTTGTTTTCCGGCTGGAGACCCCTTTCCCTGCAAAGAGTTAAGTTTTCTTAGCCACCCACATCTTCAGGGGTGGCTTCAAAGTAATGAGTCTAAGTGCAGCATCTGAGAATTTTGGCTTTGGAGCCCTATCAAATAGTCTTGCAGGAGGTGAATAATACTCATAAGAATAAGCAGAGTAGTTCTTGGTCTTGAACATGGCGGTTTGATGAAACACGCTCATATTCATAGGCCTGAGTATGGTTTCCCTACAAAACATTTGTGTTAGTGCGACTCTGGTGAGTCCTCTGTCTGTATGAAGCATTTGGACCATATGAAGCCTATGGTCTGGGGTTTGTCTTCTTACCTTGTGGTGTCATGACGACATTCACGGGAAGATTCTCCAGACACCTTTTGGGCACCTAGACTTTCTTCATAGGTGGCCCATTCCTGTAGTTAGTACCGATATACCTGGCAAAAACTTCACCATTCTGATTCTTAAACAGTTTATAGTTTGCATCAAAGGACTCATCAATGATAATAGCATTAGCACAAGTGAAGCCAGATATGGCGGAATGATCCACTGAAGGTTCCTTTGCAGCAACCCATGTGGTTTTGGGGTACTGCTTAGGCTTCCAGTAAGAGCCATCAGCATTCATTTTCCTTTCGAACCCAACACCCTCTTTCCTAGGGTTTCGGTTCAGAAACTGCCTTTTGAGGACATCACATAGTGTCTGATGCCCTTTAAGACTTTTGTACATCCCTGTTTCAAGCAATGTCTCCAACCTAGCATTTTCATCAGCAATAGCAGTGGCATCCTCACCAGAGGGGTTAGTTACCACATCAATAGTTGAAGATATTGCAACAGTAGCAGCAGTAGAACATTCAGCAACAGAAGTAGTGTTATCACGCTCAAGGCATTTTAGACATGGTGGTTCAAATCCTTCCTGAGCGGGACTAATCTGTTGAGCGTGAAGTGACTCGTTCTCCTTTTGAAGATCTTCATGAATTGCTCCCAATTTCTCAAGTTCTTGCTTCCTTTGAAGATAATCATAGGAAAGATTTTCATGAGTTGTTGAGAGCGTTTCATGATGACTTTCAAGTTCCTCATACTTAACATGGAGATTTTTTATGTCTTCAATAAAGGACTGAGATCGAGTCATTTCCGCATCCAACAGGTCATCGCTTTTGTCTAACAGTTTTTGAATACGTTCCATAGCTTTCTGTTGTTTAGTTGCAATTTTAGCAAGTGTTTTGTAGCTGGGTTTGGAATCACAATCAGAGTCGTCTGCACTGGATGTTTGATAGTGAGCATTGCGTGAGTTTATCTTGGCACCACGTGCCATGAGGCAATAGGTGGGAGCGGAGTCGTCCTTGTCATTAGCATCAGCGTAGGTGATGAGGCCATTGTCTTCAGTGTTGAAGATGGACTTGGCAACGTAGGTTGTAGCTAGACTTGCAACGCCAGAGTCGGACTCCTCCTCAGACTCCACCTCTGCCTCCTCAGAAGCAGACTCCTCCTCTGAATCCATTTCCTTGACAACAAACACACGAGCTTTTCCAGATGAGCTCTTCTTGTGTGATGAAGACTTTGAGGAAGACTTGGAAGAAGACTTTGAGTATTTCTTCTTCTTCTTGTCATCAGAATCATATTCCTTGCTCTTCTTCTTCTTCTTATTGTTCTCGTTGTCCCACTGCGGACACTCAGAGATGTAGTGACCAGGTTTCTTGCACTTGTGGCATGTTCTCTTCTTGTAGTCATGAGTAGAAGCTTCATAATTCCTTGAGCTGGATCATGAAGACTTTCTGAAGCCTTTCTTCCTAGTGAACTTCTGGAACTTCTTCACAAGCATAGCAAGCTCCTTTCCTATATCTTCAGGATCATCAAAACTGCAGTCAGATTCTTCTTCAGATGAGGAAACAGCTTTTGCCTTCAAAGCGCGAGTTCGGCCATAGTTGGGACCGTAGATATCTCTTTTATCAGAAAGCTGAAACTCATGTGTGTTGAGCCTTTCAAGTATGTTAGATGGATCCAGTGTCCTGAAGTCAGGGCATTCTTGAATCATCAGGGCTAGGGTGTCAAATGAGCTGTCAAGTGATCTCAGGAGCGTCTTGACGATTTCATGCTTGGTGATCTCGGTAGCGCCGAGAGCTTGAAGCTCATTTGTGATGTGAGTGAGGCAATCAAACGTGAGTTGAACATTCTCATTGTCATTTCTCTTGAAGCGGTTGAAGAGGTTGCGAAGGACGCTGATCCTTTGATCTCTCTGGGTTGAGACGCCTTCGTTGACCTTGGAGAGCCAGTCCTAGACTAGCTTCGATGTTTCCAGAGCACTCACAAGGCCATACTGTCCTTTGGTCAGATGACCACAGATGATGTTCATTGCAGTAGAATCCGATTGAACGAACTTCTTGACATCAGCAGGGGTGACACCTTCACCAGTCTTGGGAACGCCATTCTTGACGACATACCAGAGGTCGACATCAATGGCTTCAAGATGCATGCACATCTTATTCTTCCAGTAGGGATATTCAGTTCCATCCAAGACGGGGCACGCAGCGGAGACTTTGATTATCCCTGCAGTTGACATAGCTAAAACACCAGGTGCTTAAACCGAATCACACCGAACAAGGGAGTACCTTGCTCTGATACCAATTGAAAGTGCTAGTTATCGACTAGAGGGGGTGAATAGGCGACTTTTATGAAAGTCTTCAAAACATGGAAGTTTTGAAGACAAATGATAGAAATGAACCTATTAACATGCAGCGGAAGGTAGACTACACTAAGCAAGCCATAGTCAAGTATACAATGAAGTGAAAGCACGAAGACTAATAGCAGCTAGGCAGTATGGATCAGGATGGAAGATAGTATGAAGCCAAGTAGAACAAACAGTCACACAGTGAAGACAAACAAGTAATGCAAGCAGGCAATGACTTCACAAGGACCAACTATAGATAAAGAGAAGGAAAGGATAGAACCAGTTGCTTGGTGAAGACAAGGATTTGTTGGACCAGTTCTAGTTGCTGTGACAACTGTATGTCTGGTTAGGGAGGCTGAGATTCCCCTTGATCTAAGGACACACAGTCCTCGCCCAATCACTCAGGTAAGTCTTCGAGGTAGACTTCCAGACCTTCACAGACTTCATTCACCGGCGATCCACAATGACTCTTGGATGCTCAGAACGCGACGCCTAACCGGCTGGAGGATTCACAGTCCTCAAGTGTAACAAGTCTTTAGATCACACAGACAGGAAGACTTCAGTGATACCTAACCCTCTTTGGCTCTGGGTGTTTAGGGCTTTGTCCTGGCAAGGATTTCTCTCTCAAAGGCTTCGGAGGTGGGTTGCTCTCAAACGACAAAAGCCGTGCACTAACTCTAAGCAGCCACCAATTTATGGTGTAGGGGTGGGCTATTTATAGCCACTGGGCAACCCGACCTGATTTGTCCGAAATGACCCTGGGTCACTAAGGAACTGACACGTGTTCCAACGGTCAGTTTTCAGACACACGCGACAGCTTGACTTGGGCTACAAGTAAAGCTGACTTATCCAGCTCTGGATAAGATTTGCTCTCATTGTCTTTGCTCGAAGACTTAGGATTTGGTTCATTCTGACTATGTTCACTGGGACCCCACTTAACAGTATGGTGGTTCCTATGACTCAACAAAGAATGAAACTATGAAACAACTATGTCTTCGCGCTCCAAAGTCTTCATGCGATGTCTTCTCATGTCATAGTCTTCAGTGTGAATATCTTCACATACCACCATTGTCTTCAATTTCTTCACACATTTTTAGGGGTCATCTCCGGTAGGTAAACCGAATCAATGAGGGACTACTACCTGTGTTATCCTGCAATTCTCACAAACACATTAGTCCCTCAACCAGGTTTGTCGTCAATACTCCAAAACCAACTAGGGGTGGCACTAGATGCACTTACAAGGACACCTATGTAGCGCATTTAATGCATTTTGTCCCGTGGTGTCAGGTGATAAGCTCGACTACTGTACAACTTTCCACCTCCTGTGTGCCACTGTGGCAGCCCCTTTGACTATAAAAGGAGGCCCGTGGCATGCTGTGAGAGGATTCGGACTTTTTGGACCCTGCACGCTTTGTAGCTAGTCCAAGAACACCAGATAAACACAAACCAGCAGGAGTAGGGTATTACGCATCATTTGCGGCCCGAACCTAGATAAACTCCCCCGCATTAATCTCCTAAACCCGCTCTTTTTACAGCCCCGCGCCCCAGCAACCGTAGAAGGGATTCCCCGTGTTCCCATAGGTGTCATTCCTGAGCCCCAATAGGAGTCCAGGTCCTTCCATATAGGACTTAATTACAAACTGACTACAGAGTGAGTATTTCTACTTAACGCCTCCATCAATGCAATTTTATTGTCTCTCAAGCATTAAGGTAAAAGGGAACATATCACTTTCTTTTGAATGGGCTATATTATGAATCCAGTTAGCATATCCAGGCTATAGGTTTGCTCTTTTCTCATATATATATATATATATATATATATATATATACATATATATATATACTTTTTATGGCATTTCTCATATTTCTAGTTCATTGGAATTTTTACAGATAACATGTTTATAGGAATGACTCAATATTCTCATGGTAAAATGAGGATGGGACACTCTGCTCATCTAACATTTATTCTACCAACAGGGCTGGTGGCACTCTATGGAATATGAAGCTACTTGATAAGTCATGACATGAAATTGCCCGGCCTTTGATATAAGCCAAGCATCAGCCTTGAGGTGATCCGTGGGGCTGCAATGATATGCTTGAATGGAAATATATTAAGCCATGGTTGGATGTTGCTTTCAACCAGTAAATGGCCGTGTTAACTGAGCACGTAGAGACTGAAATGGAATTCATGACACTATGTAACTTTATCTCTTGGGTAATCAAAGAAATGCTCCACGAATAAGGCATCCACCGATATATCTTCAACATCATGTTCCACTACTTAAGCAGTGTTATCTTTAGGCTTGCTGACTTGTTTATTCATGATTGATGAGCTTTATTACCTAGCATGTAATCTTCCAAGTTTATTTACCCATCCTTCATCATTTTTTAGTTTTCTGTACACCCTTCCATGTGAGTATGGAAAAAGGCAATGACATCCATCAACTGTTGCCGCACCAGCCAACTATAAAGAAAATTTGTAGGGCATGTGCAATTATTTCTATCAATGTACTTGCCATCGTTAGAAAATTGGATATGGACCTATATGTGAGATCTTTAGAGATCATTTATGAACCTGTAGGTTTGATCCTATGAACATATAGAGACAAAGCCAAATATGTGACTGCAAAATGTTCTAGTTTGCAGCCAATCATAAACATATATGCAAGAACTGTCACCTATGCGTGACGAAAACCTATTATAAATAGGTGCTAGCTACCAGTACTATGCAGATTCATGGAAGAGCTTTGCGCTAAAGATTAGGAAAAAGAGAAACATAAGAGACAATTCAGCAAGTTTACTTATGGGGGCGAAAATATTTCTACTTATATAATTTATAATACAAGTTGTAATAAACGAGAAAAGGCGTGGGATATTTTTTCCTGTTGCAACGCACGGGGCATTTGTGGTCTCGTACTAACCCATATCACGAAGTTCTGTTAAGTTTTGCGTCATTGAATTTTTCAAGTTGATAATAAAGCTTTGTATCTTTTACTTCAATAAAAATGTCAAGTATAGCCTTTACCATGCTTATTTTGCAAGTCTATATGTGGCTGTTTGAAAATAGAAAGTTGCACGCTAGTGCGTGAATTCTTGAGAAAAGTCAGAATGTCATAAAATGTTGATTTTTTGCACAATAAGATATGATAAATTTTCTCCCGTGTGGTAAATTTTCAGATTTTTTGGATTTAAAGAAGTATGAATCTTCTTACATCCTTTACAGATTGTCCTGTTATGATAGATTGTTGTTATGTTTGCATTGTTTGCACATGTTTGCTTGTTTCATGATTCTATTTGAGGATAGGAGTATTAAATATGCAGAGTCATTTAGCATGCAATGTTAAATAATAATTTTAGTGATTTGCTACAGTAGAGAATGATAAGGTTATTGCATTGATTTATACTAACTTATCTCACGAGTTCTTGTTAAGTTTTGTGTGGATGAAGTTTTTAAGATTTAGGGAAACTGTGATATAAAATGAATTAAGGAGACACAAAAGATAAAGCTTGGAGATGCCCAAGGCATCCCAAGATAATATTTCAAGAAGTCTGAAGCATCTAAGCTCACATATGCCCCGGTAGGCATCCCACCTTTCTTGATCAACAATTATCGGTTAGTATCGGTTGAGCCTAAGTTTTTGCTTCTTCACATGAGTTGTGATATTCTTGGAATGCCATTTTATTTTGTTTTGCTTGCTGTTTTAATAAAATACTTAGATCTGAAAGTTGTTAAATGAGAGCGAGTCCACAAATAGCTACCCATTTACTTAACTACTCAATTGATCTTCACTTATATCTTTTTGGAGTACTTTGTCATTTACTCTCATGATTCACTTATATCCTATGAGTAAATTGTTGAATGAACTGAATATCATAAAGTTATAATTATATCTTGTATCATACCTAGTAGTAGCTCCACATTGGGTTTAGAAAGTGAAATCTATTGAAGCTTCACAATCACAATATTGGTCATACAAGCAATTCATGAATGATTGGTATAAGGAAGAGAACTTTCACATACAAATATATTATCTTGGACATCTTTTATGATTGTGAATACCCATTAACAATTTTAAAACTTGAGCAAATTAATTGAAGTTGGACAAGGACGACAACGTAATGAGTTATGGTTGTGTATATTTGCATAGAAGTTATATTTTTATGGATCCTCCAACATGTGGTGTTTGCTTAGGATCTTTTGCTAGCCAAAAATTCGTACTAAGTAGAGATACTACTTGTGCATCCAAAAACCCTTAACCCCAGCTTCTTGCCATGAGTGTCCACCATACCTACCTATATATGGATTGAATAAGATCCTTCATGTAAGTTGTCATTGGTGCATAAGCAATAAAATTGCTCCTAAATATGTTTGATCTTTTATTGTAAGGGAAAATAAGCATTGACAAACTTGTGATGGCAAAGTAATAAAAGCGACGGACTGCATGGCAATATAACGTGGCATTCCTTTGCATTAAGAGATTGTGCATCTAAAAATAGAAAGCGCATGACAACCTCTGCTTCCCTTTGTGAAGGGCCTATCTTATACTTTTCAGTATTTACTTTTATGCAAGAGTCAATAGTATGCATTCTCATTTCAACCTCAATTATTCTCTAGTTGGCAAGCATCATGTGGTGGGGAAATATCTAGGCACATATGCCTAGTCAAATATATGTGATCATGAATTATTATTGTTGACAATTATCTCTATGATAAATGAGTTGGGAGGCAAAACATTAAGCCCCTATCTTTCTCTCTGTTCGATGGATGTCATTTGTTCTAAAAATATGCTTTGAGTACTAGCAATCATAGAAGACTATATGATGATTGAGTATATGGAGCTCTTACTTAGACTTGGTTGAGAATAAGTTGAATTGCAATTTTTTGGTGACTAAGAACATAGGTTGTTAAGTTTCAAGAGAAGGCATTGTTTGAACTGTAACATGCGAATTGATTGCTACTTTATCACGTTGAGTTTATATGAGAAAGAGTTGTTGTTATGATTCTACGAAAAGTGATTGAAATTATCATTGATCAAACTTATGCGATTTGCTAGCATTCACACTTCATAAATTATTTCTTTTATCATTTACCTACTCAAGGACGAGTAGAAATTAAGCTTGAGGATGTTGATGCGTCTCCAACGTATCTATAATTTATGAAGTATTCATGCCATGTTTAAAAAAAATATATGGTGTTGGTATGATTTAAACGGAACTAACCTGGACTGACGCTGTTTTCAGGAGAACTACTGTGGTGTTGTTTTTTGTGCAGAAATAAAAGTTCTCAGAATTGGACAAATTTTTTGACTAATTTTTTGGAAGAAAATAGAAATAATGGAGCAAAGAACCACTAGAGGGGGCATGCTGCCCACAAGACACACGGGCGCGCCACCCCCCTGGCATGCCTTGGTGGGTGGTGGTCACCCTAAGGCCCATCTTCGCGTGATTCCAATGCTAAAAAATCATATATATTCATAAACCCCCAAAAGTTAACCAAGATCAGAAGTTTCGCTGCCGCAAGCCTATGTAGCCATGAAAAACCAATCTAGACCGTGTTTCGGCACCCTGTCGGAGGGGGGAAATAACCATAGGTGGCCATCTTCATCATCCTGGCGGCCACCATGATGACGAGGGAGTAGTCCACCCTCGAGGTTGAGGGTTTGTACCAGGAGCTATGTGTTTAATCTTTCTCTCTCGTGTTCTTGACTTGGCATGATCTTGATGTATCACGAGTTTTGTTAATATAGTTGGATCATATGGTGTTTCTCCCCCTCTATCTTGTTGTGATGAATTGATTTTTCCCTTTGAGATTTCGTTATTATCGGATTGAATACTTCTATGGATTTGAGAGCACTTGATGTATGTCCTACTGTGAATACCCATGGTGACAATGGGGTATCATATTGATTCACTTGATATATGTTTTGGCACTCAACTAGTGGATTCCGAGGTGACATTGGGGTAATCAATGCATAGGGGTTGATGCACGTTCTCGTTTTTGTTTCTTCGGTAGAAATCTTGGGGCACTCTTTGAGGTTCGTTGTGTTCAATTGAGTTTTATGAATCTGAAATTGTTTGGTGCATATCGTATAATCAACTCACAGATACTCGTGGTGACATTGGAGTATCTAGGTGACATTAGAGTTGGTTGATGTGTATCATATGGTGTTATTTTAGTACGAACTCTTAGATAGATCGATCGGAAAGGATAACTTGGTGTTATTTTAGTACGAACTCTTGGATAGATCAATTGGAAAGGATAACTTTGAGGTGGTTTCGTACCCTACAAACAATTTTGTCTTATGTTCTCCACTAGATAAGAACTTTGGAGTGATTCTTCATCGCATGTTGAGGGATGGTTATATGATCCAATTATATTACATTGTTGAGAGATTGCACTAGTGAAATTACAGACCCTAGGCCTCATTTTTAAGCATTGCAATACCGCTTGTGCTCACTTTTGTTACTTACTACCTGGCTTCTTTTAATTGTTACTATTACGAAAATCAATATATACTATCATTACTACACTTGTATCACCATCTCTTCGCCGAACTAGTGCACATATACAAATTGCCATTTTATTTGGTGTGTTGGGGACACAAGAGACTCTTTGTTATTTGGTTGCAGGATTGTTTGAGAGAAACCATCTTCATCCTACGCCTCCCACGGATTGATAAACCTTATGTCATTGATACGTCTAAAACGTATCTATAATTTTTTATTGTTCCATGCTATTATATTATCTATTTTGGATGTTTTATATGCATTAATCTGCTATTTTATATGATTTTGGGACTAACCTATTAACCTAGAGCCCAGTGCCAGTTTTTTGTTTTTTTCCTTGTTTTAGAGTTTTGCAGAAAAGGAATACCACAAGCAGTCCAAACGGAATAAAACTTTCGCCATGATTTTTCTTGGACCAGAAGACACCCACGAGACTTGGAGTGCAAGTCAGAGGAGCCTCGAGGCGGCCACAAGGGTGGAGGGCGCGCCCCCCGACCTTGTGGGGCCCTCGTAGCTCCCCTGGCCTAATTCTTTCGCCTATATATACTCTTATACCCCAAAAAACATCGAGGCGGCCACAAGGGTGAGGGCGCGCCCAGGGGGTAGGGCGCGCCCCCCAACCATGTGGGCCCCTCGGTGACCCCCTGACCTAGATCTTCCTCCTATATGTACACATATACCCCAAAAACTTCCAGGGGAGCCATGAAACCACTTTTCCACCGCCGCAACCTTCTGTACTCGTGAGATCCCATCTTGGGACCTATTACGGCATCCTGCCAGAGGGGGATTCAATCACGGAGGGCTTCTACATCAACACCATTGCCTCTCTGATGAAGTGTGAGTAGTTTACCACAGACGTATGGGTCCATAGGTAGTAGCTAGATGGCTTCTTCTCTCTCTTTGATTCTCAATACCATGTTCTCATCGATGTTCTTGGAGATCTATTCGATGTAATACTCTTTTGCGGCGTGTTTGTTGAGATCCGATGAATTGTGGGTTTATGATCAGCTTATCTATGAATATTATTTGAATCTCCTCTGAATTCTTTTATGCATGATTTGATATCTTTGCAAGTCTCTTCGAACTATCGATTTGGTTTGGCCAACTAGATTGGTTTTTCTTGCAATGGGAGATGTGCTTAGCTTTGGGTTCAGTCTTGCAGTGCTCGATCCTAGTGACAGAAGGGGAACCAACACATATTGTATTGTTTCCATCAAGGATAAAAAGACGGGGTTTTCATCATATTGCTTGAGTTAATTCCTCTACATCATGTCATCTTGCTTAAGGCGTTACTCCGTTCTTTACGAACTTAATACTCTAGATGCATGCTGGATAGCGGTCGATGTGTGGAGTAATAGTAGTAGATGCAGAATCATTTCGGTCTACTTGACACGGACGTGATGCCTATAATCACGACCATTGACTTAGATATCGTCATAACTTTGCGCTTTTCTATCAATTGCTCGGCAGTAATTTGTTCACCCGCTATAATATTTTCTATCTTGAGAGAAGCCTCTAGTGAAACCTATGGCCCCCGGGTCTATTTTCCATCATATAATTTTCCGATCTACAATTATAGTTTCCTATTTACTTTCTTTGCAATATTTTACTTTCTGTTCCATAAACCAAAAATACCAAAAATATTACTTTACTGTTTATCCATCTCTATCAGATCTCACCTTGCAAATAACCGTGAAGGGATTGACAACCCCTTTATCGCGTTGGGTGCAAGGTTGGTGTTTGTTTGTGCAGGCATTCGGTGGCTTGCGCGTTGTCTCCTACTGGATTGATACCTTGGTTCTCAAAACTAAGGGAAATACTTACGCTACTTTGTTGCATCACCGTTTCCTCTTCAAGGGAAAAACCAACGCAAGGTCAAGAGGTAGCAAGAAGGATTTCTGGCGTCATTGCCGGGGAGATCTATGCCAAGCCAAGACATACCAAATACCCATCATAAACTCTTATCTCTCGCATTACATTATTCGCCATTCGATTCTCGTTTTCCTCTCCCCCACTTCTAAAATGATTTTCGAAAAAATTCGCCTTTTCTTCGCCCCTCTTTCGTTCGTCTTCTTCATTTGCTTTTTGTGTGGTCGTGTGTTTAAACGCCCGGTTAGCTCTCATGTCTAGCCCTTTCTCTCTTCCTTTGTCTCCCGATTTTGAAGTTCTTCACTTCAAACAAAGACAAGGAGAAAATTTAAAAGATGGTTGGTATAGGATTATAGAATCCTATCATAGTTACACTATAGAGGGATATTTCAAGATTTTACTTCACAATTTTTATGTCGGGCTAACCATGTCCCATAGACAACTCTTGGATTTTACCGCTAAAGGGGATTTTAATGAAATTGATCCCAGTATTGCGTATGAGATTATAGAGGGGATAGTAGGAGTACTACCCCCACAAAAGGGATTACATCATACTCAAGAAGGGACTCAAGTTTTTGAGAAACTATGCGAAGTAACAAAAAATTTGCAAAAATTTCTTAAACCTTTTAAAAATGTTAGCGGGAACCTTCACCGCATGAATATGTTGACCACTCTTTGCAATAAGCGGTTGGATGTTCTAGATCTAAAAATTTCCGAGTATGACGGGAAACGTAAGGAACCTCCCGGGTTCGAGCATAACTTCTGACGGATTTCGGGTTCCACAGACCCTTGAGAGGTTCGAACTCTGGGGTGCGTGCAAAGAACTCGTCTTCCCTAGTCTTCCTACTCGCTAATCTCAGAGCCTAGCTCGATGAACTGAATGTAAAAGAGACACAACGGTTTACCCAGGTTCCGGCCACCTTGCGGTGTAAAACCCTACTCCTGCTTTGTGGTGGATTGGCCTCGAGGAGCTGGGGATGAACTAGTACAGTGGGAGAACAACCTTAGGAGGAGGAGTGTTCTTGTGCTCGATGAGCTGGTGGGTGTGAGGATGATCTGAATGATCCCCTTCTATGGTGGTGGCTAGGTCCTATTTATAGTGGCCTTGGTCCTCTTCCCAAATGAAGGCGGGAAGGGATCCCACAACGGCCAAATTCGAAGGGAGACAACTAGTACATGCTATCCTGACAGAAGTAGTCTTTGCCTACAAAAGCCTCTGGTCGTGACGTCGTGGTGGGCTTGGCGATGACCTCCATCCTGCCATCCTGGTGATCTTGGTCTTGTTGCACCGGAATAGAAACCTTTGGCTGATTACTTGGGACTCCGCGCCTGCGCTTGCCTCCTTAGCACCAAAGAGGAAACTGGTACACTACGCCCGCTGGCGCCCACCTGGCCTTGGTCATCATGGCTCACGTCATCCGAACCTCGCGAGGTGAGCCTTGCATAGAAATCCCCGCTCCTTGGGAGCCAGCCTATAGAGAATGCTCCTCGTGGAGGTCTTGATGTCGTCCACCTCGCAAGGCTTGGCCCCTCACGAGGGTCTTGAGTTGTTGATGCTGAAGCTGGGCCATACCGGGCCGTTGATGGAGCCATCTCGTGGGCCGTAGGTAGGAAATTCTGGGTACCCCCGTGCCCAGAACACCGACAGTAGCCCCGGGCCCAAGGCGCGTTCGAACTTGGCTTCGAGGCGAGGCCAAAGGGCAAGTGCGGAGCGTCGCGGGCCCTTACTGCCTGCGGCCTTGGTTGACGTGTGCAGATTGATGGGACGTGGGCGTCTCCGCTTCCCCATGCTGCCTCGGCAACCGTTCGACTTGATGTGACTCTACTGCATGCAGAGGAAGACCATCATTGTGTGGGATCGTGGAGGCCGGCGGTTGGCCTCCCTAAGGCTATAAATGAGGGAAGGGGCGGAGCCCCTCTTGCTCATCTCCGTCTTCTCGCCGTCCGCTTCTTCTTCTTCTTCTTCTTCCTTGCCCCGTCGTCTCGCTGCAGTTCTCATGGCGCCGCGCGAGGAAGTTTTCCACCGCCGAGAAGGGAAAAGCACCCAAGGAGGGACCAGACTCGCCGCCGCCCAAGAGGGGGAGAGGCCGCCCTCGCAAGCATGTTGCGACCCCGGCGGTAGCTCCTCAAGGGCGCGGATTTACTTCTTCGGGGGCTGGTGTCGCTTTGGGTGGCCGCGGCGGCGCTTCTTCTCGAGGTGGGGGATGCCAAGGGCGAGGAAGCCCCTACGATAAGGGGAGACGTGATGTGGTCACCCGGCCTCCTCGGTCGTGCTTCCATTCGGCGGATGTGCTCCCAGAGTTCGTCGTGTGGTCAGAGAGGCCCGCCGGCACCTGGCTCCAGCTTCCGCACTCCTTTGCCGGCCAGTTGTCGGCCATGGGGCTTGACGGCCTCTGGCTGTAGGCTGGCGGCTGCTACAGCAGGGCCTCATGGGCCGGGGTTGAGGTCACCGTCACGGGCAACGTGGCCTTGACCCGTGGTTGGCAGGCATTCACCCGCGCACGAGGCCTGAGCGGGAGGTGCACCCTCGACTTCAAGTATGATGGCCTCGCGACCCTCTATGTGAGGGTGTTTGGGGAAGACGGCCGTCACGCCGGGTGCTGCCCCAAAGACGGCAGCGACGATGATGAGCTTGGCCTTGACGGCAGCCGTGAAGACGCTGAGGGTGAGCTTGCCCTTGGCGACGGCCGCACTTCCTTCAGCAGCGGCGGCTCCTCATCCGGCGAGAGCATGAGCAGCGGCGGCTACGACCAGCTGCCACGTCATTGGGCTTGCACTGGGGAAGGTGGCGGGTCGTCTCGTCGTCGTGCTCCGGTGAAGCGGGAGGAGGACTCGGGCTGAGTCCGGGGCTGCCGGGGCCTGGCATCGGGAGCTGCTGCGGCCGTGCGGGCCACTTTTGTTTAACCTTTCCTTCTTCCTGCATTTTGAAAAAATTAGAGGGCCCCGCTGGGGTGTGTAATGAACTATGGCACTTACGCTACTATGCTATGCTTATTATTTTGATGTTATGCCATGATATCTATACTCCGAGTAAGTGCGGTTTGGGTACTTAGCTTGATATGCTTGCGGTAGTTTCCTGCCTCACGAGGGCACACCTCTCCAGCGGCGTCCGGTGAAGCTCCCTTCCTGATGCCTCAGGAGCCGTCGGGGCTCAGGAGGCATTGTAAAGCTGCAGAGTTATAAGAAAGCTTAGCGGGGTGTCTCATTCTTCCTCGTGCGAGCCCCCATGCATGGGTTGGCTGGGGCTAGTACAATGCGTCGCACTGCCCAGAGGCACGGACTTAAGAGGGTGCGCACGCCCACGAGCTCATTCAAGAGCATCTCGCGAGGATTAAAGAAGTCGAGGCTTCGGCGAGGTGTCTTCACAGTGTGGGCGAACCCAAACGCACACACCTGCCTAGCCCCCACGCACATGACGCATGAGGAGGAGCGACGGGCAACTGCAGCTCTTCTAGGGCCAAGACTGAGAGGCGAGCGAAGCAAGAAGAGAAAATTTCCAACTCGAAGAACAAAGAAGAACGCGAAAACTCCAAATTCCATTAAGAAGTTGCAAACCAACCACAGGAAGCAAGCAAAAGAACAGTTGCGTCCGGCACCTAGTCTAGTCTTCTCACCAGCGTAGAGCTAAGTGCTGCCACTAGGACGTGGGAGGAAGCCCCCGTGAGGCCCACGGGCGACACTCAGGAGACTTCGGGGCGTGTACAGCCCCACTCATTATTACGTGAGAGTGTCACAAGCGAAGACCTTCACAGGCATTGATCCTTGCTTCACGGGTATAACTTCCAGAGGTGCTGGATATTCCAGGTGTTCTGGATTGGGATCCCGTCCTGCGTCTCCAGGCGCACGTCACCAGGCCTAGAGACACGGGAGATCCTGAATGGGCCCTCCTACATGGGTGAGAGCTTATGCAGCCCCTCCCTGGAGAGCCCCCGCCTCAGCACAAAATCACCCACCTCGAGCGTCCTGGAGCGGACGCTGCGGTAGTGGTACCGCCGTGGCGCCTGCTGGTACCTTGCTGCTCGGAGCGCGGCTTGACGGTGGTGTTCCTCCCCCAGCACGAGGTCCTTCCCCTGTGAGGCGTCCTGGCATGCCTCGTCAAACGCCAAGACCCGCGTGGAGTGATGCCTGACCTCGTGCGGGAGAACCATGTTAGCTCCGTAGATGAGGAAGAACGAAGTTTCGCCTGTTGGCTTGGTCACGGTGGTGCGGATGGACCACATCATGGACTGGAGCTCGTCCAGCTAGCCCCTGCCGCAGGCCTCGAGCTTCTTCTTGAAGGTCCTTGCCTTGAGGCCTCTCATGACCTCCACGTTGGCGTGCTCGGCCTGGCCATTGCTCCTGGGGTGTGCCACTGAGGCGTAGCATATCTGTGTTTCAAGGTTAGCACAATATGTTTTGAAAAGGTTGCTAGTGAACTGTGAGCCGTTGTTGGTGATAATGCGATTAGGGACCCTGAACTGGCTCACGAGGCCCTTGATGAACTTGACTACTGAGCTGGCTGGGATGGTGCGGACAGCCTCCACTTCTGCCCACTTGGTGAACTTGTCGATGGCGACGTAGAGGTAGCGGTAGCCCTCGGGCACTCAAGGGAACAGGCCCAAGATGTCCAGCCCCCAGACCACGAATGGCCATGAGAGCGGGATGGTCTAGAGACCCTGAGCAGGCTGGTGGGTTTGCTTTGCATGGAACTGGCAGGCTTCATAGGATCTCACCAGCTCAGTGGCGTCATTGAGCGCCGTGGCCTAGTAGAACCCGCTGCGAAACGCCTTGCCCATGAGGGTGCATGATGACGAGTGATGCCCGCAGTCCCCGCCATGTAAGTCGGCCAACAGCTCCCATCCCTGCTCCCTGGAGATGCATCGCAGAGAAACATCATTTGGCCGTTTCTGATAGAGCTCACCGTCCTGAATGCATTACACAGTGGCCTGTCGAGCCACGTGCTCCGCATCTTCCTCCTTCTTCGGCAGGGTCAGCTGAAGCAGGTACGCCTTGAAATCTTCGGTCCAGCACCCCTCCTGAGGCTCGAGCGCGAGGAGTAAATGCGCTCCCAAGGTTGGGCCACAAGCGGGGGCTCCCGAGAGGGGTGCTGGGGGAGCTGCTCCTGAGGCGATGTTGGTTCCGCAGCAGGAGGGGCTGCTGAAGGCTTGAAGAGCCGCTCCTCGAAGACGCCAGGCTCCTGAGGCAGGCACCGGGACACCCTCTTGGCGATGTCATCAGCTTCCTTGTTTGTTCCGCATGGCACATGTTGTAGTTCCAGGCCCAAGAATTGTTTCTCAATTTTGCGTACCTCCGCAAGGTGTGCCTCCATATGCTCGCCCTTCGGCTCGTAAACTTTGTTGGAGAAGTTGACGAGGAGCTCAGAGACGCCCTTGATGGTGAGGCACTTCACTCCCAAGGCAGCCACAGCCTTGAGACCAGTGATCAAGCCCTCATACTCCGCGATGTTGTTGGAGACCTTCTCGCCCTACTGGAAGCAGAGCTGCACGGTGTAGTAGAGATTGTCCTGGGTGGGCGAGATGAGCACGGCTCCAGCCCCCGCGCCCTGACGCATGAAGGCGCCGTCGAAGTACATGAACCGGCCGTCTGGTGCCTCGCTTCCTGGTGAGAGAGGTTGGTCCTCGCCTGCTTCGGGGCTGGGAACGTCAGTCCATTCCGCCACGAAGTCGGTGGGTGCGACGCCCTTGATGACCTTGGTGGTGCTGAACTCCAACTGGAATGCCTGCAACTCGATGTTCCATTCGGTGACTCTCCCCCGCAGCATTGGGGCTCCGGAGCACTCTTTCAAGTGGGTAAGCCGAGACGACCTTGATGGGGTGGCCTTGGAAGTAGTGGCACAGCTTGCGGGAGGCGAAAAGGAGTGCGAGCAAGATCTTTTGCGGCATGGGGTAGCGCGCCCACGCGTCGCGTAGTACCATGCTGACGAAGTACACCAGGTGCTCGACGAGGGCAGAAGTGTCGGCGGGGTCTTGTACCTCCTGAGGCTGGAGGGCCTCAGGAGCTTGGCCATTTGTTGGGGCAGCCAGGGCCTCAAGAGCGTCGTCCTGAGGAGCTTGGTCATCTGTTGGTGCAGCCGAGGCCTCAGGAGCGCCATCCTGAAGCTGCGCCGTCTTGACCGGGTGCGTGGCGTCGCTGGGCGGGCCCTTGGCCTAGCGCTCCTCCCTAACCGCCACCAGCGCTGTGCTGGCAGAGTGAGGTGTGGCGGCTAGGTAAAGCACCAGGGGCTCAAGAGGACACGGCACTACCATCACCGGTGGGCTGGTGAGGTATCTCTTGAGGTCTTGGAATGCCGCGTCATCCTCTAGAGTCCACTCTAACGGCCCCTTCTTTTTCATCAGCTTGAAGAACAGGAGGGCGCGTTCCCCTAGCTTGGAGATGAAGCGCCCAAGCGAGGTCACATAGCCCGCCAGCTTTTGCATTTCCTTGAGAGTTTGTGGCGGGCTCATCCTTTCTATTGCCTTGACCGGGTTTGCCTCGATTCCCCTGTGCGACACCAGAAAGCCCAGCAGCTTGCCAGAGGGGACGCCAAACACACATTTCTCCGGGTTGAGCCGCAGATCCACCTTGCACAGACTGAGAAATGCTTCTTCCAGGTCCTCGATAAGGGTCCTTGCCTCCCGAGACTTCACTATGTCGTCGACGTAGGCCTCGGCGTTCCTCCCGAGCTGCCGGCCCAAAGCGATGTGCATCAGCCGCTGGAGGCATTACGCAACCGAAACGGCATGCAGGTGTAGCAATACACCCCACATGGGGTCAGGAAAGCCGTCTTCTTAACATCCTGCACCGCCATCTTGATTTGGTGATAGCCCGAGAAGGCGTCCAGGAAACACAGCAGGTCACACTAGGCGGTGGAGTAGACGATCTGATCGATACGTGGAAGTGGAAAGGGGTCTTGAGGGCAAGCCTTGTCGAGGTTGGTGAAGTCGACGCACATGCGCCCCTTTCCTCCCTTCTTGGGGATGATGACCAGGTTTGCCAACCATTCTGGGTACCGCACATCCCGAATGACACCGGCATCTTGCAGCTTGCAGGTCTCTTGGATGATGAACGACTGCTTCTCTGTGGACTGCCGCCACGCCTTCTGCTTCACTGGTCGTGCATTGGGGCACACCCTTAAGTGATGCTTGATTATTCCCCTTGGGATCCCAACTAGGTCCTTGGGCTCCCATATGAACATCCTTGTTCGCGTGTAAGAAGTCAACTAACGCCTTTTCTTGATCTTGAGAGAGGTTGGAACCTATGGTGAAGGTGGCACCCGATGCCCCATCTTCATCGACCGGCACCTGCTTTGTCTCGGCCCGATCTTGAGAGAACATCTGCTTCTTCTTTGCTGGCCCAGCCCCCGGGGCCTCTGGGGCCCCTCCCTCGGCTGGACGCACTGCTGCTGCGGCCCTGAAGGTGAGCTTGAGGGTTGTCAGCGCGTCCTTGGTGTCTCCTGCCACGGTGAGGACGCCGCTGCTTCCCGACATCTTTATAAGATTGTAGGAAGGGTGAGTCGCTGCCATGATCTTGGCCAGGGTCAGGTACTCGAGGATGGCGTTGTACAGGAGGCTGATGCGCACGATGTTAAAGTCAATAAGCTCGGTGCGGTAATTGTCGCGGGTGCCGAAGGTGGCGGGGAGGCGGATCTGCCCGAGGGGGGTGGTGGAGCCATCGAGAACCCTAGAGAAGGGCTTCGTAGGGCGGAGCCGGCCATGGGGCACATGAAGCAAGCCGAATGCTTCCACCGAGGGGACGTTTAGGCCGGCTCCACCGCCGATGAGGGTTTTGGTGACCGCCACATTGCAGATGGTGGTGGTCCCCGGAGTCGAAGATGAGATCGGCCTTTGGCGCCGCCCAACCTGGCAGTGCCGCCTGCTGCCCATGGAGTGCGCCCGCCTAGCGAAAGAACTACTTGATGTGGCAACCCGAGGGTGGTGCCTGTGAACCACCTAGGAGGGCTGCGACGGCATGGGGCGCCAGTGCCGCGAAGCGCGCGACACAGAGGCCGCGCAACTCCTCCTAGGAGGCCACAAAAGATCCTGGCAGGCTGAGCAGCCAGGCACGCGGCGCGCCTACAAGGGCCATGGGGAGCTAGTTGGCCATGACCTTGTCGTCACCGCCGACTTCCCACACAGCCTCCTTGTATGCCCGGTGAAAACCTGTCGGGTCTGCCGCGCCGTCGTAGCGAGGCGGCATCTCCGGCCTGAACTTGGGTGGCCACTGCACTCGCCGTAACATGGGGGTGAAGGCCTAGAGACCCATGGCGCCTTCGTGCGCGCCCATCGACCCAGCCGGAGGAGTGGCGGCGTCTGCCATGAGAGCTGAACGGCGTGAGCGGAGTGCGGCGGATGGAGAAGTGAAGCTTCGACGCACCCCTACCTGGCGCGCCAAATGTCAAATTTCGGGTTCCACAAACCCTTGAGAGGTTCGAACTTTGGGGAGCATGCGAAGAACTCGTCTTCCCTAGTCTGCCTACTCGCTAATCTCACAGCCTAGCTCGACGAACTGAATGGAAAATAGAAACAACAGATTGCCCAAGTTCGGGCCACCTTGCGGTGTAAAACCCTACTCCTGCTTTGTGGTGGGTTGGCCTCGAGGGGCTGGGGATGAACTCATACAGTGGGAGAACAACCTTAGGAGGAGGAGTGTTCTTGTGCTCGATGAGCTGGTGGGTGTGAGGATGATCTGAATGATCACCCTTCTATGGTGGTGGCTAGGTCCTATTTATAGTGGCCTTGGTTCTCTTCCCAAATGAAGGCGGGAAGGGATCCCACAACGGCCAAATTCGAAGGGAGACAACTAGTACATGCTATCTTGACAAAAGTAGTCTTCACCTACAAAAGCCTCTGGTCATGACACCGTGGTGGGCTCGGTGATAACCTCCGTCCTGCCATCCTAGCGGTCTTGGTCTTGTTGCACCGGAATGGAAACCTTTGGCTGATTCCTTGGGACTCCGCGCCTACGCTTGCCTCCTTAGCACCAAAGAGGAAACTGGTACACTGCGCCCGCTAGCGCCCGCCTGGCCTTGGTCTTCATGGCTCACGTCATCTAAACCTCGCCAGGTGAGACTTGCATAGAAATCTCTGCTCCTCGGGAGACAGCCTGGAGAGACTGCTCCTCGTAGAGGTCTTGATGTCGTCCTCCTTGCGAGGGTCTTGAGTTGTTGATGCTGAAGCCGGGTCGTACCGGGCCGTCGAGGGAGCCACGCCATGCTCCGAAGGCAGGAAAGTCTGGGTACCCCCGATCCCAGAACACTGACAACTCCATCAAAAATATACAGGCCAAAGATGATAACACTTAGATCTATTCGTTTTTTATGCCTAGCTAGGGCGTTAAACAATAGTGCTTGTCGGGAGGAAACCCAATTTTATTTTTGTTCTTACTTTTTAGGTCCTGTTTTGCAATAAATATTTCTTCTAGCCTCTGTCTAGATGTGGTTTATGTTTTAATTAGTGTTTGTGCCAAGTAAGACCTTTCAGATAGCTTACGGCGATAGTGGATTTGATCCTGCTGAAAAACGGAAACTTTTGCACCCAGAAGATTAGTTTTCATTTTTTACAGAAGCGCGATAACATATTGATTCTTTTTGTAGAGGATTAATAAAAAAATTGCCTAGGACTTCCTAACTTTTCAGGATTTTTGGAGTTACAGAAGTATTCGAAATATCCAGATTGCATCAGACTATTTTGTTTTTGACAAATTCTGTTTTTCACGTGTTGTTTGCTTATTTTGATGCATCTATGGATAGTATCGGGAGGTATGAACCATGGAAAAGTTGGAATATAGTAGATATTACACCAATATAAATAAATAATGAGTTCACAATAGTACCAAAAGTGGTGATTTATTTTCTTATACTAACAGAGCTTACGAGACTTTCTGTTGTGAAGTTTTCAAGTTTTGGCTAAGGATTTGATGGAGTATGGAACAAGGAGCGGCAAAAGGGTAATATTCAAGGATGTCAAAAAGCCTAAGCTTGGGGATGCCCCGGGAAGGCATCCTATCTTTCGTCTTCATCTATCGGTAACTTTACTAGAGGCTATATTTTTATTCACCTCATGATATGTGTTTTGCTTGGAGCATCTTGTATGATTTGAGTCTTTTCTTTTTAGTTTGCCACAATCATCCTTGATGTACACACCTTTTGGAAGAGGCACACATGAAACGTGATTTATTAGAATATTGTATGTGCTTCACTTATATCTTTTGAGCTAGGCAATTTTACTCTAGTGCTTCACTTATATATTTTTAGAGCATGGCGGTGGTTTTATTTTATAGAAATTGATGAACTATCGTACTTCACTTATATTATTTTGAGAGTCTTTAGAACAGCATGGTAATTTACTTTGGTTATAAAATTAGTCCTAATATGATAGGCATCCAAGAGGGATATAATAAAAACATTCATATAAAGTGCGTTGAATACTATGAGAAGTTTGATTCCTTATGGTTGTTTTGAGATATGAAGATGGTGATATTAGAGTCATGCTAATAAGTAGTTGTGAATTTGAGAAATACTGGTGTTGAGGTTTGTGAGTCCCGTAGCATGCACGTATGGTGAACCGTTATGTAACGAAGTTGGAGCATGAGATGTTTTTTGATTGTCTTCCTTATGAGTGGTGGTCGGGGACGAGCGATGGCCTTTTCCTACCAATCTATCCCCCTAGGAGCATGCGCATAGTACTTTGTTTTGATGACTAATAGATTTTTGCAATAAGTATGTGAGTTCTTTATGACTAATGTTGAGTCCATGGATTATACGCACTCTCACCTTTCCGCCATTGCTAGCCTCTCTAGTACCGCAACTTTCGCCGGTACCATAAACCCACCACATATCCTTCCTCAAAACAGCCACCATACCTACCTATCATGGCATTTCCATAGCCATTCCGAGATATATTGCCATGCAACTTTCCGCTATTCCGTTTATTATGGCATACATCATCATTGTTATATTGCTTTGCATGATCATGTAGTTCATATCGTATTTGTGGCAAAGCCACCATTCATCACTTTTTATACATGTCGCCCTTGATTCATTGCACATCCCGGTACACCGCCAGAGGCATTCACATAGAGTCATATTTTTGTTCTAGTATCGAGTTGTAATTCTTGAGTTGTAAGTAAATAGAAGTCTGATGATTTTCATTATTAGAGCATTGTCCCATGTGAGGAAAAAAAGAGAAAGGCCAAATAAAAAAGAGAAGGCCCAAAAAAAGAAAAGAAAAGAAAGATGGAAAAAGAGAGAAGGGACAATGTTACTATCCTTTTTTTGCCACACTTGTGCTTCAAAGTAGCACCATGATCTTCATGATAGAGAGTCTCTTATGTTATCACTATTAGCTTTAATCTTGATTCCTTTTATTAGCATGTTTGAGTTTTGCATGTAGTCTAGTCTAGTGTGGTGTTCGTCCAGTGAAGGCTTCAGCTAAGCGTGCCAAGGAGGTGAGATCCCAGGATGCCGTGTGAGGCGGCGAGCATGGCGAGATGCCAATGGTGCTGCGTAAGAAGTGGCAAGACGTATCAGAGGCTGGAGCCGTGATGGACTGCATCAAATTGGGTTGGGTGAACCGTCCGGTCGTTCTGTTTGTTGGACTAGTTGTCCATGCGTGAGTTGGTTTAGTCCTAGCCGAGAGTATCGTTGCTAGTAGTTGATGCATGCATGTAGTGGCCTGGTCACAAGTGGCTGCCGAGTCATTTGGATCATGGAGTGAGTTTAGGCCGTGGGTAGTGCATGCAGTGGTTAGTTAGTGGTGGTAGTGGGCTGTTGTGCGTGAGTGCATGTCATAGTCTGTGGTCCTTTGTATATATAACCTTGCATTGAGTTAATGAGAAAGAGGTTGTGAGGGCTAGAGAAAAGATGTAGCGCCTCGTGTGACCGAGGAGAAAGGCCTCTTGGCAAAGCTGGTTGGATTTCTTCCTTGGTGTGTGCCTGTGTGTTTGAGTTTCTCCGATGTGAGTGTCTTCTTGTGTTCTTGAGAGAAGAAGATAGAGAGAAACCACAAGAGAGTTGTGTGAGGCAACGAGAGAAAAAGAAGAGCGGCGCTGCGAGGAGACGGTGCCAACAATCACTTTCATATACTAGTGGGAATTTTTCATTATAGAACTTGGCTTGTATATTCCAATAATGGGCTTCCTCAAACGCCCTAGGTCTTCATGAGAAAGCAAGTTGGATGCACACCCACTTAGTTTTCTTATTTTGAGCTTTCATAAACTTATAGCTCTAGTGTGTATGTTGCATGGCAATCCCTACTCACTCGCATTGATATATATTAATGGCCATCTTCGTAGCCCGTTGATACGCCTAGTTGATGTGAGACTATCTCCTTTTTTGTCTTCTCCACAACCACCGTCTATTCCACCTATAGTGCTATGTCCATGGCTCACGCTCATGTATTGTGTGAAAGTTGAAAAGGTTTGAGAATGTCAAAAGTATGAAACAATTGCTTGGCTTGTCATCGGGGTTGTGCATGATTTGAATATTTCGTGTGATGAAGATGGAGCATAGCCTGACTTTATGATTTTGTAGGGATAAGCTTTCTTTGGCCATGTTATTCTGAGAAGACATAACTATTTGTTAGTATGCTTGAAGTATTATTGTTTTTATGTCAATATTAAACTTTTGTTTTGAATCTTATGGATCTGAACATTCATGCCACAATAAAGAGAATTACATGGATAAATATGTTAGGTAGCATTCCACATCAAAAATTCTGTTTTTATCATTTACCTACTCGAGGACGAGCAGGAATTAAGCTTGGGGATGCTTAATATGTCTCCAACATATCTATCATTTTTTACTGTTCCATGCTATTATATTATCTGTTTTGGATGTTTTATATGCATTAATATGCTATTTTATATGATTTTTGGGACTAACCTATTAACCTAGAGCCCAGTGCCAGTTTCTATTTTTCCCTTCTTTTAGAGTTTTGCAGAAAAGGAATACCAAATGGAGTCCAAACGGAATAACACTTTTGTGATGATTTTTCTTGGACCAGAAGACACCAAGGAGACTTGGAGTGCAAGTCAGAGGAGCCTCGAGGCGGCCACAAGGGTGGAGGGCGCGCCCCCCGACCTTGTGGGGCCCTCGTAGCTCCCCTGACCTAATTCTTTCGCCTATATATACTCTTATACCCCAAAAAACATCAAGGGGGCCACGAAACCACTTATCCACCGCCGCAACCTTCTGTACCTGTGAGATCCCATCTCGGGGCCTTTTCCGGCATCCTGCCGGAGGGGGATTCGATCACGGAGGGCTTCTACATCAACACCATTGCCTCTCCGATGAAGCGTGAGTAGTTTACCACAGACCTACAGGTCCATAGCTAGTATCTAGATGGCTTCTTATCTCTCTTTGATTCTCAATACCATGTTCTCCTCGATGTTCTTGGAGATCTATTTGATGTTATACTGTTTTGCGGTGTGTATGCCAAGATCCGATGAATTGTGGATTTATGATCAGCTTATCTATGAATATTATTTGAATCTCCTTTGAATTCGTTTATGCATGATTTGATATCTTTGCAAGTCTCTTCGAACTATCAATTTGGTTTGGCCAACTAGATTGGTTTTTCTTGCAATGGGAGATGTGATTAGCTTTGGGTTCAATCTTGTGGCGCTCAATCCTAGTGACAGAAGGGGAACCAACACGTATTGTATTGTTTCCATCGAGGATAAAAAGATGGGGTTTTCATCATATTGCTTGAGTTAATTCCTCTACATCATGTCATCTTGCTTAAGGCGTTACTCCGTTCTTTATGAACTTAATACTCTAGATGCATGCTGGATAGCGGTCGATGTGTGGAGTAATAGTAGTAGATGCAGAATCGTTTCGGTCTACTTGACACGGACGTGATGCCTATATTCATGATCATTGCCTTAGACATCGTCATAACTTTGTGCTTTTCTATCAATTGCTCGGCAGTAATTTGTTCACCCACCGTAATATTTTCTATCTTGATAAAACCTATGGCCCCGGGTCTATTTTCCATCATATAAGTGTCCGATCTACAATTTTAGTTTCCTATTTACTTTCTTTGCAATATTTTAATTTCTGTTCCATAAACCAAAAATACCAAAAATATTACTTTACCATTTATCCATCTCTATCAGATCTCACCTTGAAAATAACTGTGAAGGGATTGACAACCCCTTTATCGCGTTGGGTGCAAGGTTGCTGTTTGTTTGTGCAGGTATTTGGTGTCTTGCGTGTTGTCTCCTACTGGATTGATACCTTGGTTCTCAAAACTGAGGGAAATACTTATGCTACTTTGCTGCATCACCATTTCCTCTTCAAGGGGAAAAACAACACAAGCTCAAGAGGTAGCAGTCATCCACTTGAGGGGAAATTGCTACTGTCCTACAAAACTCTGTGCTTTGAGGCCCAACACGAGTCTACAAGAATATAGTTGCGTAGTAGGCATCATCTTGCATGACACACCAGATGAGTACTTTGAATGTACTCGCAAGCTCACAGCAAGCAAAGCAATCAAGACAAACAATAGCATGGCATTTAAAGGTTAATTAATGATGAGCAAGATACAACTGGAACAATATGAGAGTGAGCATGGCATGTACATGTTACTCATGATATGAACATGATGATACTAGCACTAGCATGAGAGGGGGTCGATGTTTAACGTCTCATGGACCAACTTACTCTTCTCGGGGGTTATCTCGTAACCACCATAGATATCAAACTTACCATTGGGAACATCACACTATCACCTCAGGATCAACCAAGATCGGTATCAACAATACCATCATGATCACCACAAGACCACAATAAACTCGATATCTACATGTGATCATCGCATGACCACATAAAGCTCGACCAACTTCTGTCCTCATCGAACTGGGGTTGTTTATTAGTGAGGTTATTATTACTATCGACCCACAGTGTCACCTACTATGAATTGTGCCCTTGACCGAGGGCATGGCTACCGGTAGATTATACACTCTGTAGAGGTTAGTACATTGTACCCACACCACCGAATTCATGGCCTCATGTTCCCATTCGGGTGGACCAACGACATTCCGACAAAACCGATCTATTGCATAACACTCTCCCACCGCTCCGACAAACTCCCCTTTGGGCTATGTCATGGGTGGCCCCAGATGACAACTCTTGACATCTTCCACCATCGTGACCGGCCACCATCATGGCGAAACAAAACAAACGATCCCAAACGAGGACAAACGCGTGCAAACAACTCAGGCACACAAGGCTTATGGCCGCCTACCTGATTAGGGTAGTGTGCGCACATAACCTTCCCTGGTTGGAGGCACCGGTGTCGGTGTCAAAACCGGACGATCATGGGTAGGGGGTCCCAAACTGTGTGTCTGAGGATCGAAGGTAATAGGGGACAGGAGGAACACGATGTTTACCCAGGTTCGGGCCCTCTTAATGGAGGTAAAATCCTACGTCCTCCTTGGTTGTATTTGATGAGTATAGGGGTTACAAGAGTTGATCTACCTCGAGATCGAAGTGACTAAACCCTAGATGTATAGCTTATATGAATTCGGATAGCCTCTATGGACTAAAACCCTCTAGTTTATATATACACCGGAGGGGCCTAGGGTTGTACAGAGTCGGTTCGTGGAAGGAGGAAATTACATATTCGGACACCAATCTTACTATCCACGCATAGGAGAGTCCTACCTGGACACGGGGGAAAGCCTTCTGCTTTATATCTTCACGGCCCATCAGTCCGGCCCACATCCAGTAGTCCGGACACCCGAGGACCCCCTAATCCAGGACTCCCTCGGTAGCCCCCGAACTGGTCTTCAAATGACGATGCAATATCCGTCTTATGTCTTCGGCTTTTGCAAGGCTGTTTCTTCACCGTATACTGGGTGGACAATAGTTCGGCCCTGGCTTCATTGCTCCGTCTTTATGACTCCTTCCTTATCGCCTCGATTTCCACGCGTTGGGCGAATGCCAATGGTCCACCATTTTTTATTAAAGGGAAAACACCTGGCCACGTAGGGATGGTGCCAATATAAAGAGATCGAATCCTCAAAGTGCCATCCGCAACGCGCAGAAGAAACACCAAGATGAGCCACAAAAAAAGCTTCCAAACATGGCCAGCGCCCTAGGCTCTTCTTCATGCCCCCATGGCCCTCAAGAGGGCGATTGGCAGAGTTGATTAGTGCCTCATCTTCAGCTGAGTCGGCTCCAGACGCAGGGATATCTTCCCCTTGTAGATCTAGTCTCCGCTCGAGCGGGGTTGGCCTCAATAGGCAACAACGTGCTAACCAAAAATTCCCCAACCCCAATAGGGAGGAGAGAGTGTGCTTTGTCCCATTCCTTTTGCGGGGCATAGGTTTTCCAAGCCATCCCTTTCTCAGGGGTCTATTGGAATTTTACGGCATCCAGCTGCACAACCTCACCCCAGGTTCGATTCTACACATCTCAGGTTTTGTTGCCCTATGCGAGTTGTTCTTGGGCATTGAGGCCCATTTCGAACTATGGAAAAAGTTCTTTTGTCTTGTCCCCCGCCATCGAGGAGGTTCCATATTTGAAGTGGGCGGTGCCGAAGTATGGTGTATAGCCGGATCTGGATACCCCGTAGGAACTCCCAAAAAACATATCCACGGTAGTCTTCGGAGTGGTTTTACATGGATGACGTCCCACTGCCAGACCCAGTACAGCGCGGCCTTCCCGAATTTTCCAGCGCTCCCTTAAAGAAGCGCCTCAACTGGCGTCCCCAAAGTCCCAAGGAGGAGGATAGTGCGGAAATAAAAAGGCTGGTCAGCAAGGTTAGATTATTAGCCCATACAGGGCTCTCGACAATTGAGGTTATGGCCATTGCAATAAAAAGATGCGTCTAGCCCCTCCAGTCCAGAGTAACTCCCTTATGGTGCTACAACGGAGAAGATGATGCATCTCGTTACAGACGCAAGGGTCCGGATACCCCAACCGAACTGGCCATGATCCTGATCGATCTGTACAAGGGCGAAAAGGAAGATTTCCTCCTCTTAAACTGTCGGGAAGGTTACTCCATGTACAACCCATTGAATGGGTAAGATTTCGATTACCCGTGTCGCTTCATTGCTATCACGGCATGCTAATCCAGTTGTTTTTTTTGTTGTTACAAAATAGTCATGGAGGAAGATGATCGTGGACGTTCACTATCCTGCCGCACAGCCAGAGGATCACAATCACGATGAAGACCCTGGTTTCTACGACGATCCGGATATATACATAGAGTTCGATGATGGGGTATTTTGTCAAGAGAGCCTTGACGACTCGGAAGTGGCTATTGCAGCAGACTACCCCCGCCCCTATCCTTTCTCCATCGTAAGTATTTAAAGATCCTTCAAAAAAGAAATCCCCATTTGCGCCTTTATCCCTTATACCAAACTGTACTTTATAGGATCGGTGCGCGGCAGGCCGCACCCCTTCGAGAGCGGCCCCTGCGCAGGGTAATCGTTCAAAACGAAAGGAGACCGGGAGCGCCATAGAGGCCTCACAGTCTTCCAAGAGGTATCTTCGCTTGATACATGCCTGGGCACGAGTTCGGATTGCTAAAGTCCCTTTTTATTCTTGATTCAGGAGAAGCACGCGGCAGACTGTGGGAAAACGCCCTGCTAGCCGAATGTCAGCCAAGCCGGCGCCGGAGTTGTCAACTAGTATGAGGGTCGATGCAATGCCTGTTCCACCGCCTCATGAGGATTCGGATGACGTATCCGTCACGAATTCCGAGGTGGAGAGCCTAATGGATCACCGTCGACTGAAAGAGGCCATGCGCACTCCAGCCTTTTCCGAGCAGGAATTTACCGCACTCAGTTCAATGGACACATATATCCGGGCCGCTCGAGACAGACTTGCCGGAGTCACTCAACTATTCTCAAAGGATATATAGGTAAAAGTTTGCGCAATTTTGATAGTCATATGCTAGTAGCCCCCGAGACTTGAAGCGGTTAAGCAAACCGATTTAAGAATCGATATGACCTGCAGGTTCTCAAAGAGAAGAATACTGCCCTATCCCAGGAGCTGAAGACAAACCAGGCACGGCTGAATGCCGTCACCGCCAAACTGGCGGAAATGAAAAAGGCCGCAAAGGGCACGTCCAAGAAGAAAAAACACGAGGAGGAAAAAGACAAACAATCCGAAGAGATAGAGAGCTTAAAGGCTCGGTTATCGGCCGCTCAAAAAGAAAATGCGAAGTTGAAGGGCGGCATGTTCGGTATGACTTTTAAAACCAACATAGGGGCTCATGTTTAGTCCACAATTTGGAATGTCATAACTATGTTGCTGTAAGTCTGTTAACTGGTCATGCAGAAGAAGTGTCCGGATTTCATGGCGACGTGCTGAAGGAGTTGTCTGTGGTGCATGCGCGGGCCCGGAAAGCCATGAAGAGTATGGTCAAGGCTTTATGGCCATCGGATACCCCTCCAGAGAGTATGGAGGGTTTCGCAAACCTGTTCAAAGGTGCCCAACATTGCTTTGAGCTATGGAAGACATCCGCCTGCCGTGAAGGCACACGAGAGGCCTGGGCAATGGTGAAAACATGCTTTACTAAGCTAGATCTGAATCATATGGCCCGAGTAGGACCGCAGGGACCAGACGGTAAAGAAATTCCGTTGAACTTGGTGTATGACCAAGTAATGATAGCTACGAAATATTCATTGGAAGGCTGTAGGTTAAAAAGTTTGATAGATGGGATAGATAAGGTATAGGTATTTGATTCAATGTATTATTGTACTTTGTGATCAACCTATATCATTAGCCGAACATGTTGAAAATTTGTCATCACAGGCTTTCGGCTTTAACCTCCGAACCAAAAATGGTGGAGTGTTTCCGGATATTATTGTGGAATGAAAGAAGCATTCACTATGTCCAGAAACCAGGCAACCTAGTCATTACGCTCGAACAGACAAAAAATTTAGTTCGGGAGGTATGTTATATTACATGTGTAAGAAACATCTTCCAAGGAGAATAGTTCCGTTAAGGGTTCCTTTCCTTGGGTTGGCATGCTTTAATTATGCGTGCCTGGGATGTGGTCCATAATACGGAAAAACCGCCTCATATTTTTAAAGAGTTACTAGAATGTAACAATCTGTCGTTTGATTGCCGACCAATTATTCTCTTAAGAACGCTAGCTTTTGGCTTCACCCGTCTGAGGTACATGTCCGGATTACCTGGTTGTAACAATCGCAGAGGTGCTCCCTTTATGCCCTAGCCGAACAATCGGGAACATAGGGCCTAAACACAGGAGCGAGGAAACCCAGCTTGGCAAAAACTTAAGTCATAGAGGTGCATATAATGGCAAAAAAAGGTGTATATGGACAAACAACGTATAATTTGTGAGCTCCAGGCTTGGAATAATAATAAGCTTCGGTTAAAGAAGCCCCCAGCCATGGTGGGGTGTATACATTTTAGGATGTGTACCCCTCAAGTGTTCGGCCTATCCGAACATATCCTAGGAATTGTATAAAAACGAGAAAAAAACAAATGAAGAGGAGAAAAAGAAACATGGTCGAACTTATGCGTAGAGTCTTTGGAGCCGAGCAGCATTCCATGGATTCGGCTCTAGGCGATTATCCGATGCATTACGAAGGCGATAGGCTCCTCCTGTAAGAACTTCATCTATAATGAAGGGGACCTCCCATTTCGATTTGATCTTGTCCTTCTTCTTCTCTGGGAGGTGTAGAGTTCGCCGACAATATAAGTCTTGGCCCGCACTTCTCTGCTTTGGTATCCCCGAGCATGTTGTTGATAAAATGCGGAACGGGCTCTTGCAATATCGCGCTCCTCCTCCAGGCCGTCGAGGTCGTCCTGCCGATCAAGCTCGTCCTCTCTCTCTTCATACATGCGCACTCGAGGTGAGTCATGAATAATGTCGCAGGGCAAGACAGCCTCTGCGCCGTACACCATAAAAAGGGTGTGTATCCGGTTGTACTATTAGGCATAGTCTGCAATCCCCAGAGTACGGAATCGAGTTCCTCGAACCAGTGTTTATCTAACTCCCATAGGGATCGCACTAGTCTGGGTTTGATGCCGCTCATTATCAGGCCATTAGCCCATTCTACCTGACTGTTTGTTTAAGGGTGATATACGGAGGCGTAATCGAGCTTAATGCCCAAATTAGCACACCAATTTTTTACCTTATCGGCTGTGAAATTAGAGTCGTTGTCAGTAATGATGTTGTGCGGGACACCATAACGGTGTACCACGCCGAATATAAAGTTGATCACCGGCCCGACTTCAGCTATTTTTACTGGTTTGGCCTCTATCCACTTAGTGAATTTGTCCACCATAACCAAGAAATATTTCTTCTTGTGGCTTCCCCATTTAAGGGGTCTGACCATATCTAGCCCCCAGACCGCAAAATGTCAAGTAATGGGGATTGTTCTTAAGGGAGTGGGCGGCATATGACTTTGATTAGCGAAAAGCTGACATCCCACATAGTGTTGTACAAGGGCCTAAGCGTCTGATCGGGCTGTTGGCCAAAAGAAGCTTGTACGGAAGGCCTTGCTTATGAGGGCCCGAGCTGCGGTGTGATGACCACCAAGACCAGCATGTATTTCGGCCAAGAGCTGCCGTCCCTCCTCTTCGAAGATGCATCTTTGAAGAACTCCAACACTTTCCTTGTAGAGTTCACCTTCGTGAACATTGTAGGCTTTAGAGCGTCGAACTATGCGACGGGCCTCATTCTAGTCATCAAGGAGCTCCTGCCTATTAGGGTAGGCCATGAAGGGTTCGTTCCATGGAGCAATGACGGCCATGATTACATGGGCGGAAGGTGTCATTTCGGTATTCGATCCCCTGATGATATCAGAATTGTGTTCGGCATCTAGGGGTATGATCGGCTCCATACTAGTATTTCCGCTTTTGTCCTTCCATACCATGGATGGCTTGAAGAGCCTTTCCACAAAGGTGTTAGGCGGGACGGGATCGCGCTTAGCGCCCATTCGAGCAAGGATGTCTGCTGCCTGATTACTGTCTCGAGCAACGTGATGGAACTCGAGCCCCTCAAATCGAGCTAATATTTTGAGTACAGCATTTCGGTATGCCACCATCTTTGGGTCTTTTGCGTCGAATTCTCCATTTATTTGGGATATTGTGAGGTTTGAATACCCACACACCTCTAGGCGTTGTATGCCCATAGAGACAGCCATTCGGAGACCATGTAGTAATGCCTCGTATTCATCCACATTGTTGGAGTTCATATACATGATTTGTAACAAGTAGCGGACTATGTCCCCCGTAGGGGATGTTAAGATGACAGCATCCCCCAATCCGGCTAACATTTTAGAGCTACCGAAGTACATGATCTAGTTGGAGTATGTGTTGTACTCTTTAGGGAGTTCGGCTTCCGTCCACTTGGTGACAAAGTCGGCCAACACTTGAGATTTAATAGCTCGGCGTGGCTTGTATGTTATTTTCAATGGTAAGAGCTCGATGGCCCATTTGGCTATGCGGCCGGTGGCATCCCGATTATTTATGATGTCATTGAGTGGTACTTCGGATGCCACCGTGATCGAACACTCTTGAAAGTAGTGCCGCATCTTCCGAGATGCCATGAAGACCGCATACGCTATCTTATGATGGTGTGGGTATCGAGATTTGCATGGTGTAAGGACCGCCGATACATATTAAACCGGTTTCTGGATGGGGAATTTGTGTCCCTCTTCCTCTCGTTCAACGACGAGTACGACTCTCACTACCTGGTGAGTCGCAGATATGTAGAGCAACATAGGCTCGCCGACACCTGGTGCGGCTAGGATTGGGTTGCCTGCTAAGAAGGTTTTTATCTCTTCCAATCCGGATGTAGCCACATCCGTCCATTCAAAGTGGTCGGTGCGCTGGAGCAGTCGATAAAGTGGTAGCGCCTTTTCTCCCAATCTGGAGATGAAGCGGCTTAAGGCTGCCACGCGACCAGCTAGTTTTTGGACCTGCTTTAGGTCTGTTGGCATTGCCAACTGTGACAAGGCTAGGATTTTGGCTGGGTTCGCTTCAATTCCTCTATTGGAAACAATGAGCCGAGCAGTTTCCCGGCTGGAACGCCGAAGACACATTTTTCCGGATTGAGATGTATGTCATATGTTCGGAGGTTATCAAATGTGTGGCGTAGGTCATCCACCAGTGATTCGACGTGTTTAGTATTGATGACCACATCGTCCACATATGCCTCCAGTGTTTTGCCAATTTGCTTTTCCAGAATGTTTGAATCATGCGTTGGTAGGTGGCACCAGCGTTGTTGAGTCCGAAGGGCATAGTGTTGAAGCAGAAAGGCCCGTACGGGGTGATGAATGCCGTTGCGGCCTGATCGGACTCCTTCATCTTAATCTGATGGTAAATGGAGTAGGCATCGAGGAAACACAATGAATCATGTCCTGCAGTTGCGTCAATGATTTGGTCAATGCGGGGCAGCAGGAAGGGGTCCTTAGGGCAAGCCTTATTGAGGTCTTTGAAATCGACGCAAAGGCACTAGGATTTATCCTTCTTCGGCACCATGACCAGGTTCGCTAGCCAGTCCGGGTGCTTGATCTCCCTGATGAACCTGGCTTCAAGTAGTTTGGCTAGCTCCTCCCCCATAGCTTGTCATTTGGGTTCGGAAAATTGTCGCAGCATTTGCTTGACTGGTTTGAACCCCTTTATTATGTTGAGGCTATGTTCGGCCAGTCTGCATGGGATTCCTGGCATATCTGAAGGATGCCAGGCAAAGATGTCCCAATTTTCGCGCAGGAACGCTCGTAAGGTGACGTCGACCGTCGGGTCCAGCTGTGCTCCAATGGATGTTGTCTTGTTAGGATCCCTCGGGTGCACTTGAAATTTGACTATTTCGTCTGCTGGTTTGAAAGAGGTGGATTTGGGCCTCTTGTCAAGGATTACATCGTCTTTGTCCATTGTGGGACGCAGAGTGGTCAATTCTTCGGCCGTGAGGGCCTCGGATAGTGCCCCGAGGGCCAAGGATGCGATTTTGTTTTCGGCACAGAGTGCTATATCCGGATCACTGGTGATAGTGATTACTCCGTTGGGCCCTGGCATTTTGAGCTTCATATACCCGTAATGGGGTATGGCTTGAAAGCGTGCGAAGGCGTCCCGCCCCAAAAGGGCGTAGTATCCGCTATTGAAAGCGGCCACGCAGAAGAGCTACTCTTCGGACCTGTAGTTATCAGGCGTTTCGAATACTACATCAAGTTTAATTTTCCCCCAACATCATGCTTCTCGACTGGGGATAATACCTCGAAAGGTGGTACTGCTTTGCTTGATGCGACTCTTGTCTATTTGCATTTTGTCGAGCGTATCTTCGTATATGAGGTTAAGTCCACTTACGCCGTCCATGAGCACCTTGGTGAGTCGTAAGCCATGCACAATTGGATTTAAGACCAAGGCGACTGGTGCTCGGACTGATCAGGCCCTTGGTTCGTCGTTAGCGACGAAAGTTATGGCTGTATCGCTCCAAGGGTTCATTGCGGTTACTTGATTGACTTTGATGAGGTCACGGAGCGCCCGTTTGCACCGATTATTTGAAGAAAAGGTCTCAAAGACCGTAAAGACGTTGAAACTGTCATCCTCCGAAAATGCTTCTCTGGAGTAGTGTTGGTGAGGATAGCCTCACCGCTCTTAGCCACTTGCTGGAGTACCCAACATGCCTGAAGGATATGTGTTGGTTCGGTGCTTGGCGTCATATGTATTTGACAGGGCTTGTCGAGCATTTCGTCAAGGACGGTTTTATATCCCGTGAAGGGCTTGTTTTTCTTGTCACTTGGCTTATGATTGGATGCCTTGTAAGGGTGCATCCGTTTTGCCCGTCCGTAGGACTCATAGGATCGAGGCGCACCCGCCCGTGGGTGGCGCAGCCACCATGGGGTGCTGGTTCGAGCGGGTTGTCGACCGCGGCGGGCGATCTTAGGAGGGCGGTACAGCCGTGGAGAGGAGGGGCTGAGGGTCGGGGAGGCTTCATGGTGATCCAGAAGGAGCTCTGGTGACGTTTGGAGGGGGATAGGGCCTTGCATTGCCTGAATTTAAGAGAAGGCCGCCGGCGGTCCTAGTGTCCATGGCGAGCATGGAGGGACTCTGGCGATGAATTGATGGGTCGAGGAGGAAGCTCAGAGAGTGGGGAGGCTATTGATGGTCTCGGGAGGCCTCGAGACGGCTTAAATAGTCTGGGCAAGCTCACCAGATGGGCCCGCACATGGTGATGCATTGGCCGCACGCTAGAGCTCATAGGGGCACTCGTAGGAGAGGGGAGAGGTGCTCCATAGGTTTCCTACGAGGTGGAGAGGCTCGGGGACTTGCAGGGGGGCTCAAGGACGGCTTGGACGACAAGCCATGGAGGTGGGGACGAGGGCAGAGCACGGACGCGACTGCCGTGGAGTAGGGAGGAACAAAGAGGAGGGGCGAGGGCTAGGGAGTGAGCGTGTGGCCTTGGAGAAGCTCTTGGACATGGTGTGGTGTTGAGAGCATGACAAATGAGAAGCGGCCTAGGGCCCAACTTCCAGAGCATGTAGTTTCGCATGCTAGCCGCGTGGTCACCTGATAACCCACAAGTATAGGGGATCGCAACAGTTTTTGAGGGTAGAGTATTCAACCCAAGTTTATTGATTTGACACAAGGGGAGCCAAAGAATATTCTCAAGTATTAGCAGTAGAGTAGTCAATTCAACCACATCTGAAACACTTAATATCTGCAGCAAAGTATTTAGTAGCAAAGTAATATGGAAGTAACAGCAGCAAAATTAACAATAGCAGTTTTCTAGCAATTGTAACAGTGAACGGCAAAGTAATGTAGCAAAGATCAATATGTGAAAAGCTCATAGGCAATGGATCAATGATGGATAATTATGTCGGATGGCATTCATCATGCAACAGTTATAACCTAGGGTGACACAGAACTAGCTCCAATTCATCAATATAATGTAGGCATGTATTCCGAATATAGCCATACGTGCTTATGGAAAAGAACTTGCATGACATCTTTTGTCATACCCTCCCGTGGCAGCGGGGTCCTAATGGAAACTAAGGGATATTAAGGCTTCCTTTTAATATAGAACTGGACCAAAGAATTAGCACTTGGTGAATACATGAACTCCTCAAACTACGGTAATCACCGGAAAGAATCCCAATTATTGTCACCTTGGGGTATGCGGATCATAACTCGTAATAGGTGCCTACAACTTGCAAGATAGGATCAAGAACACAATATATTCATGAAAACATAACAGGTTCATATCTGAAATCATGGCACTTGGGCCCTAGTGACAAGCATTAAGCATAGCAAAGTCATATCTAACAACATCAATCTGAGAACACAGTGGATACTAGGGATCAAACCCTAACAAAACTAACTCGATTACATGATAAATTTCATCCAACCCATCACCGTCCAGCAAGCCTATGATTGAATTGCTCATGCACGGCGGTGAGTATCATGGAATTGGTGATGGAGGAAGGTTGATGATGACGATGGCGATGATTTCCCCTCTCCGAAGCCCAGAAGGGACTCTCGATCTGCCCTCCTGGTGAAGAACAGGAGGTGGCGGTGGCTTTGTATTGTAAAACGCGATGAATCCTTCTCTCTGATTTCTTTTCTCCCCGAACATGAATATATGGAGTTGGAGTTGAGGTCGGTGGAGGTCCAGGGGACCCACAAGGCAGGGCACGCCCTAGGGGGGTGGGCGCGCCCTCCACCCTTGTGGACAGCAGGTGGGTCCCCTCCGGTTGATTCCTTCGCCAATATTTTTTATTTATTCCAAAAATATTCTCCGTGGATTTTCAGGTCATTCTGAGAACTTTTATTTTTGCATAAAAGTAACACCAGGGCAATTCTGCTGAAAACAGCATCAGTCCGAGTTAGTTCTGTTCAAATGATGCATATTAGAGTCCAAAACAAGGGGAAAAGAGTTTGGAAAAGTAGATAAGATGGAGACGTATCAACTCCCCCAAGCTTAACCCATTGCTTGTCCTCAAGCAATTCAATTGACAAACTAAAAGTGACAAAGAAAAACTTTTACAAACTCGGTTTGATCTTATTGTTGCAAATCTCTATAGCTAGCATTCAGGTTTTTAGCAAAGATTATGAACTAACCATATTCAAAATAACATTTAGGTCTCACATTTACTCATATCAATGGCATAATCAACTAGCGAGCAATAATAATAAATCTCGGATGACAACACTTTTTCAAAACAATTATGATATGATATAACAAGATGGTATCTCGCTAGCCCTTTCTGAGACCGCAAAACATAAATGTAGAGCACCCCTGAAGATCAAGGACTGACTAGACATTGTGATTCATAGTAAAAGAGATCCAGTCACAATCATACTCAATATCAATTAATAACTACGCATATAAATCACAGTGGTGCTCTCAAACTGGTGCTTTTTATAAGAGGATGATGACTCAGCAATAAAAGTAAATAGATAGACCTTTCCCAAAGGGAATCAAGGACTTGCAGAGGTGCCAAAGCTCGATCTTTTTGAAACAGAGATTAATATAATTTTGAGCGGTATGCTTTCATTGTCAAGATAACAACCAAGAGAACTCGGTATCTTCCATGCCATATACATTATAGTCGGTTCCGAAACAGAATGGTAAAGTTTTAACTCCCCCTCCACCAACAAGCACACTCCACGGCTGGTCCGAAACAATGGGTACCGTCCATACTAACAACAATCATGTGGGAGTTTTGTTTGAAATTATATTTTGATTTGATTTGAGCATGGAACTGGGCATCCCGAATACCAGCCACTTTCTCGTGAATGATGAGTGAATCAACACTCATCGTGAGAATAACCCACCTAGCATGGAAGATACTGACAGCCCCTAGTCGCTACATGAGCGATTCGGGCATACAAAACAGATTATCATTTGAAGGTTTAGAGTTTGGCACATGCAAATTTACTTGGAACGGCAGGTAAATACCACATATAAGTAGGTATGGTGGAATCATATGGAACAACTTTGGGTTTATGGAAGTGGATACACAAGCAGTATTCCCGCTAGTACAAGTGAAGGCTAGCAAAAGATTGAGGGCCGACCAAATAGAGAGCGACAGCAGTCATAAACATGCATTGAGATTAGCAAACATTGAGTGCAAGCATGAGTAGGATATAAATCACTATGAATATAAATATCATGGAGGCTATGTTGATTTTGTTTCAACTACATGCGTGAACATGTGCCAAGTCAAGCCACTTGAATCATTCAAAGGAGGATACCATCCTATCATACTACATCATAACCATTTTAATAGCATGTTGGCACGCAAGGTAAACCATTATAAACCCCTAGCTAATTAAACATGGCATGAGTAACTATAATCTCTAATTGTCATTGCAAACATGTTTCATCCATAATGGGTTGAATCAAGAATGACAAACTAATCATATTTAAAAAAACAACATAGGTCGAGTTCATACCAGCTTTTCCTCATCTCAATCATTTCATCATATATTGTCATTATTGCCTTTCACTTGCACGACCGAACGGTGTGGATAATAATAATAGTGCACGTGCATTGGACTAAGCTGGAATCTGCAAACATTTATTTCAAAGGAGAAGACAAGGTAATCTGGGCTCTTTGTTAGATCGACAATAATGCATATGAGAGCCACTCATCATTTTCGTCGTGGTCTTCTCCTCTCGATCCCAAAGAAAGGGAAAAAGAATTTCAAAGAAACACACTGAAATATTTTTGGATTTTTTATTTTTCTGAAGAAAGCAAAAACAGGAACGAGAAAAACTATTTACACGGGAAAGCTCCCAACAAGCAAAAGAAGAATGAGAAATCTTTTTGGGTTTTATTTAATACTACTAATAAACAAGGAAGGAAACTAAAAATAAGCTACAACTTTTTTTGTCTTTCTCAAAGTTTTTCAAACACACAAGAAGAAAGTGAGAAAAAGAAAATAAACTAGCATGGATAATACAATGGAAAAGTATGAACACCAACAACTGGAATGAGTGTGTGAACATGAATGTAATGTCGGTGAGAAATACGTACTCCCCCAAGATTAGGATTTTGGACTAAGTTGGTCTAAGCCCATGGATCAAAGTAGCCCTCTCCTGGGTGCTGATACGGATCATGTGATGGCTCTGGATCAGGAACTGGGGATCGCGTTCGCTCCCTGTATGCATAAATGTCCTCGGGCAAAATGAGGTACCTGCCTGAATGAATATCGAACAAAGAAGGTGCAGGCAAAGTAATAATCTGACAGGTATCCTGGCTAAATACCAGGTTGTAAATGAGTCTCTTATCCTTATCATCACTAATAAAATCATGGTCTACCATACAGTTATAGTCTAAGTATATGGTGGGTAGCAGCTTCTCCTCTTCCTCATCATGCCTAATGGGTATCTCCAAGCATCTAGCAAGGCGTGAGGCATATATACCTCCAAAGATAGGACCCCCTCGAATGGTTTAAACTCAACCATCGAGCAACCATAGCGCCCAAACTAAAAGTTCTATCATGAAGTAAAGCATGGAACAAAATAGCGAGGTCAGGGGCGCAAAACGCCTCCACTCTCTCCACGGCCAATTAAACATCTCCCAGCAAATAATGAGTAATAGCGCAAAACAGGAAAATGCAAACTAGCCACTCTCGCTTCCGACACTCCTCTCCTTTCCCTTACGGTAACTTTATATCAATAAAATCTTCCACATATCTAGGACGTGGTTCATTGATGCTGCCCTCATAAGGTAATTTGCAAACCTCACAAAAGTCATAAAGTGTCATCTCCTTATGCTCATCATATAAATAAATCTCTACCGTGGGTGGTGATTTCCAAGCATGAAAGTGAACATTCTACACGAAGGTATTAGTGAGTAGGAGGTATTGATCACACTTATCATGAAGGAAGTCGGTGATGCCTGCATTATTATCCAAATAATAGAAATCCTCATAAATTTCGGCCACCCTCAAGAATGCATCACTTGGCCATTCACATGGCCGAACCTCCGCGGTGCGAGGAAGGTTGTACTTGGGCTTCTTCTTCTCTTCATTTTTCATTTTCCTTTGAACCCCGGCTTGAAGAGCCTCTCGACCATCTCTTTATCATTTCTTTTCTTTGAAAATTTCTGAAATTTTTAGTGACTCAAAATAAAAGTGAACCAAACTCAACAAGATTGATAGCAACTACTCCTACAAGTGTCTAGAGGCTATATCATGCATCAAAACTACTTTAGACCATATAAATTTGACATGCAAGCTCAAGGACAAGGTCACCATATTAGCAAAATTTTGCAATAAATAAAGCACTAGAACAAAAACTTATTGGACCAATGGAGGATTCACATACCGAAGAACAATCCCCCAAAACAGTTTTGCAAATGGAGCTTTGCACAAGGAGATCGAAAATGGCAGCAAGATGAGCTAGAACACTGGTTTGAGCAACTGGATGATTTTTTCTGGAGGAAGACGAAGTGGATGGGTGTCGGAATAAGTGAGGGGGGCCCACGTCGGACCCAGAAGGCAGGGGCGCCCCTAGGGGGGTAGGGCACGCCCTCTACCCTTGTAGTCCACTGGTGCAGCCCCTAGTATGTTCTCAGTGCCAGAAATTCTAAAATATTCTATAAAAAACCATACTAAATTTTCAGGGCATTTGGAGAACTTTTATTTTCGAGACATTTTTTATTGCACGAATAATTCAGAAAACAGACGGATACTACTATTTTTTCTTTATTTATTCTAAATAACATAAAGTAAAAAGTAGGTACAGAAAGTTGTGCTTTCTAAATTCATCCATCTCATGTCCATCAAAAGGAATCCATTAACAAGGTTGATCAAGTCTTATTATCAAACTTCTTTCAAATAACATGAAACTAGAGAATTTTCGAATAACACTAGGTTACCTCAACGGGGATATGCATGTCCCCAACAATAAGAATATCATATTTCTTTTTGATAGTAGGGACAGGGAATTCAAAACCTCCAGTAGTAATAGTTGAAATTTTTCCAATAGAATTGATACTATGAACTTGAGGTTGTTTCTTCGGAAAGTGTACCGTATGCTCATTACCATTAACATGAAAAGTGAAATTTCCCTTGTTGCAATCAATAGCAGCCCCTGCAGTATTCAAAAAGGGTCTACCAAGGATAATCGACATACTATCGTCCTCGGGAATATCAAGAATAACAAAGTCCGTTAAGATAGTAACATTTGCAACCACAACAGGCACATCCTCACAAATACTGATGGGTATAGCAGTTCATTTATCGGCCATTTGCAAAGAGATTTCAGTAGGTGTCAACTTATTCAATTCAAGTCTACAATATAAAGAGAAAGGCAAAACACTAACACCGTCTCCAAGATCACATAAAGCAGTTTTAACATAGTTTCTTTTAATGGAGCATGGTATAATTGGTATTCCTGGGTCTCCTGGTTTCTTTGGTATTCCACCCTTAAAAGTTTAATTAGCAAGCATGGTGAAAATTTCAGCTTCCGGTATCTTTCTTTTATTCATAACAATATCTTTCATATACTTTGCATAAGGAGACATTTTCAGAATATCAGTCAAACGCATATGCAAAAAGACAGGCCTAATCTTGGATGGTTTAGGAGGAAAGTGCATGGGTTTCTGAACCCATGGTTCTCTTTCTTTACCGTGCTTCCTAGCAACAAAGTCTCTCTTATCATAACGTTGATTCTTTGATTTTGGGTTATCAAGATCAACAACAGGTTCAATCTCCACATCATTATCATTACTAGGTTGAGCGTCAACATGAACATAATCATTAATATTACCACTAGGTTCATGTTGATCACCAGATTGTGTCTCGGCATCAGAAATAGAAATATCATTTGGATTCGAAGGTGTGTCTACAATGGGTTCACTAGAAGCATGCAAAATCCTATCAGCTTTCTTTTTACCTTTTAGAAGGACTAGGTGCATCAGTATTAACTCCCTGAGAATCTTGCTCAATTCTCTTAGGATGGCCCACAAGATACAAAGGTTCCTGGGTCATTTTACCACCTCTAGTCATAACCCTAACAGCATTATCATTGTTTTTACTATTCAACCCATTGAGCAAATCATCATGTGCCTTAAGTACTTGTTCTACTTGAGTTTTAACCATGGAAGCATGCTTACTAAGATCACTAACAGTTCTACTCATGTAATTACCCAAGCAGTCAAGCATGTAAGCATTACGTTTAAATTGTCTACTAACGTAAGCATTGAAATTTTCTTGTTTAACAATAAAATTATCAAACTCATCCAAGCATTGACTAGCGGACTTATTATGAGGAATATCACCTTCATCAAATCTATAGAGAGAATTTACCTCTACTACCTGTGTCGGGTTATCAAAAGCATGTATTTCTTCAATAGGCGGTAAATTCTCAATATCTTCAGATTTAATACCTTTTTCTTTCATAGATTTCTTTGCCTCTTGCATATCTTCAGGACTGAGAAATAGAATACCTCTTTTCTTCGGAGTTGGCTTAAGAATTGGTTCAGGAAGTGTCCAATCATTATCATTACTCAATATATATTCAATAGCAATTCAGCTTGCTCAACAGTTCATTCCCTGAAAACACAACCAACACAATTATCAAGGTGGTCCTTAGAAGCATTGGTTAGTCCATTATAAAAGATATGAAGTATTTCATTTTTCTTGAGAGGATGATTAGGCAAAGCATTAAGTAATTGGAGAAGCCTCCCCCAAACTTTTGGGAGACTCTCTTCTTCAATTTGCACAAAGCTAAATATTTCCTTTAAAGCAGCTTGTTTCTTATGAGTAGGGAAATATTTTTCAGAGAAGTAGAAAATCATATCCTGGGGACTACGCACACAACCAGGAGCAAGAGAATTAAACCATATCTTAGCATCACCCTTTAATGAGAAAGGAAACTACTTAAGGACATAGTAATAGTGAATTTTTTTCCTCATGAGTAAATAGGGTGGCTATATTGTTCAATTTAGTAAGATGTGCCATAATAGTTTCAGATTCATAACCATGGAAAGGATCAGATTCAACCAAAGTAATTAACTCAGGATCGACAGGGAATTCATAATCCTTATCAGTAACAAAGATAGGTGAAGTAGCAAACTTAGGGTCATATTGCATTCTAGCATTCAAAGATTTTTCTTTCCACTTGCATAATAATTTCTTAAGATCATCTCTATCCTTACAAGAAAGAAATTCCCTAACTACCTCTCCATCCATAACATAACCCTCAGGCATAACAGGAAGTTCATATCTAGGAGAGCTAGGTCTAACAGGTGTTTCAAAGTTTTCAGTTTCAATAATTTATCAGTTTTAGAAATATCATCATCTTCAGCATAATCAATAGTTATAACTCTAGCAAGATGTTCATCAAGTAATTCACCCAGTGGCGCAGTTTTATCAAGCAAAGTAGTAGCATCATTCCTAGTAGAAGTAGCATCATCAATAACATGTGACATATCAGAATCAATAGCAGGTGTAGGTGTCGCAAGTTTACTCAAAACATAAGGTGAATCCAGTGCAGAGCTAGAGGGCAGTTCCTTACCTCCCCTCGTAGTAGAGGGATAAATCTTGGTTTTTTGATCTTTCAAATTCCTCATAGTGATCAACAGATATAAATCCCAAGTGACTTAGAGAATAGAGCTATGCTCCCCGACAACGGCGCCAGAAAAAGGTCTTGATAACCCACAAGTATAGGGGATCGCAACAGTTTTCGAGGGAAGAGTATTCAACCAAAATTTATTGATTCGACACAAGGGGAGCCAAAGAATATTCTGAAGTATTAGCAGCTGAGTTGTCAATTCAACCACACCTGAGAGACTTAATATATGCAGCAAAGTATTTAGTTGCAAAGTAATATGGAAGTAACGGTAACAGTGGCAAAAGTAACAGTGGCAGTTTTGTAGCAATTGTAACAGTGGCAACGGCAAAGTAACATAGCAAAGATCAATATGTGAAAAGCTCATAGGCAATGGATCAATGATGGATAATTATGTCGGATGGCATTCATCATGCAATAGTTATAACCTAGGGTGACACAGAACTAGCTCCAATTCATCAATATAATGTAGGCATGTATTTCGAATATAGTCATACGTGCTTACGGAAAAGAACTTGCATGGCATCTTTTGTCCTACCCTCCCGTGGCAACAGGGTCCTAATGGAAACTAAAGGATACTAAGGCCTCTCTTTTAATAGAGAACCGAACCAAAGCATTAGCACTTAGTGAATACATGAACTCCTCAAACATAATAGTTTCAGATCTGAAATCATGGAGTTACTGTTTTGAGGGGTAATCACCGGAAAGAATCCCAATTATTATCACCTTGGGGTATGCAGATCATAACTCGTAATAGGTGTCTACAACTTGCAAGATCGGATCAAGAACACAAATATATTCATGAAAACATAATAGGTTCAAATCTGAAATCATGGCACTCGGGCCCTGGTGACAAGCATTAAGCATAGCAAAGTCATAGCAACATCAATCCCAGAAGTGGATACTAGGGATCAAACCCTAAGAAAACTAACTCGATTACATGATAAATCGCATCCAACCCATCACTGTCCAGCAAGCCTCCGATGGAATTACTCATGCATGGCGGTGAGCATCATGAAATTTGTGATGGAGGAAGGTTGATGATGATGATGATGATGATGTTGATGATGATGATGATGATGATGATGGCGATGATTTCCCCTCTCCGGAGCCCCGAACGGACTCTAGATCTACCCTCCCAATGAAGAACATGAGGTGCGGCGGCTCCGTATCGTAAAATGCGATGAATCCTTCTCTTAGATTTTTTTCTTCCCGAACGTGAATATATGGAGTTGGAGTTGAGGTTGGTGGAGGTCCAGGGGACCCACAAGGCAGGGGGCGCGCCCTAGGGGGTGGGTGCGCCCTCCACCCTTGTGGACAGTAGGTGGGTCCCCTCCGGTTGATTATTTCGCCAATATTTTTTATTTATTCCAAAAATATTCTCCATGGATTTTCAGGTCATTCCACAAACTTTTATTTCTGCACAAACATAACACTAAGGCAATTCTGCTGAAAACAACGTCTGTCCGGGTTAGTTCAATTCAAATCATGCAAATTAGAGTCCAAAACAAGGGCAAAAGAGTTTGGAAAAGTAGATACGATGGAGACGTATCATCACCGCGTGGCCATGGCATTGCCACGCGTTCTGGGTGGCCCAAGCATGTTTGGTGGGTTGGGCACCCCCAGAAGATGCTAGGAAGAAGACAGCCACAGTGGCTCAAGAGGTGACTGAACCAAGCTCAAACCTAAATCAACAACAAGGTGTTTTATCGATGATGGGGGAAATGAACATGGCCAACGGGCCTGATTTTTGGGTAAGGATAATCAATCACTAAGGTGACTGCCTATGGAAATTTGCAGCTCAAAAGGATGGGTCTAGCTAGCACTTGCTTTGCAATGTGCCCCACTGGACTAAAATGTGAAAGTTGATGTGGCACTCACATAGATGATTTTATTGAGCTGAAATTTGGTGTAGGATGATCATTTAGGCATATGAAGGCATTGCAAAATTTCATACCATTTAGGCATACCAAAACAGTACTTCCTTCACAGTGGTCCTCTCTGACAACAATTAAGGAAAATTCTAGAGAATTATTGACAAGATTAAATAAGCCCAAATTTGGTAGAGAGAGGTTATATAAGAAGGAGCATGTCTTGCATCATCAAACGTTAAGCATGCGGACCCTACGGGTTCGAGAATCATGTAGACATGACTGAGACATCTCTCCGGTCAATAACCAATAGCAGAACCTGGATGCCCATATTGGTTCCTATATATTCCACAAAGATTTTTGTCGGTTCAACCACGATGTTAAGGATTCAGTTAATCCCGTATGCAATTCCCTTTGTCCAGCGATATGTTACTTGCCGGAGATTCGATCGTCCGTATCTCCATACCTAGTTCAATCTCATTATCAGCAAGTCTCTTTACTCATTCCATAATACAAGATCTCGTGACTAAGCTCATTAGTCACATGCTTGCAAGCTTCTTGTGATGTTGTATTATCGAGAGGGCCCAGTGATATCTCTCCATCACATGGAGAGACAAATCCTAGTATCAATCCATGCAACCCAACAGACACCTTCGAAGATACCTGTAGAGCACCTTTATGATCACCCAATTATGAAGTGACGTTTGATTGCACACAAGGCATTCCTCCGATATCCGGGAGTGGCGTGATATCATGGTCCAAAGAACCGATACTTGACATGAAGAAACTGTAGCAAATAACTAAATGATCTGATGCTAAGCTTACGGTTGGGTTTGTCCATCGCATCATCCTCCTAATGGTGTGGTCCTGTTATCAAATGACAACTCATGTCTATAGTTAGGAAACCTTAACCATCTTTGATCAATGAGCTAGTCTAGTAGAGGCATACTAGGGACACGGTGTTGTACTGTTGTTTATGTATGCACACATGTATTTAAGTTTCCGGTTAATACAATCCTAGCATGAATAATAAACATTTATCATGAACGGCAAATATGATAATAACCGATTTATTACTGCCTCCAGGGCATATTTCCAACAGAGGTAGAGGCCCTCCGTGATCGATTCCCCCTCCGGCAGAGTACCGGAAAAGGCCTCCAGACGGGATCTTGGAAGACAGAAACTTGCAGCGGCGAAAAAAGTATTTTGGGTGGCTCCCTGATGTACTGGGAATATTTGGGAATTTATAGAGGTGAAATTAGGTCAAGAGGTGCCATGAGGGGCCCACAAAACTTTAGGGCGTGCCCCTCGGGCTTGTGGCTTCCTTGTGACTCCACAGTTCTTCTCCCGAACCTTCTAGGGTCCCTTCTGGTCCATAAACAATCATCAAAACGTTTCATAGCATTTGGACTCCGTTTGGTACTGATTTTCTGAAAAGCCAATAACAAGCAAAAAAAACTAGAACTGGCACTGGGCACTAGGTTAATAGGTTAGTCCCAAAAAATGATATATAATTTCATGTAAAACATCCATGATTGATACTATAATAGCATGGAACAATAAAAAATAGATACGTTGGACACGTATCATGTACCATGCGCACGGACCCTCGTGTCCATGGAGCACTTTAGCCCATACGCACGGCTGGTCCTGAAGAGGCGGGACGTGGGAGGCTAGGGTTCATTCCCACCCATTCACCCCTCCACGCCCTAGGACACCTCCAGGACATCGACGTCGCCTCCATCCTCACCGGCACCTCCTTGTGCCGGGGAGCCCTTCCGCTCCGCGGAGAACTCTCAGGATGTGGTCCTCCTCTAGTATGCCCCCCATTTCTTCTTCTTCTCTCAATGGATTCGTTGCATTTAGTTAGGGTTTCTCCTTTTACTAGATTAGGCAACTTTCCATGGAATAGTGCCTCAGCAGTTTTACACATTTGAGTGGGTTCCCTAGTGATGTCGCTTGAAACTGCGTCGGTATTTCCCCAAAGAGGAAGGGATGATGCAGTACAGCTATAGTAGGTATTTCCCTCAGTTGTGAAACCAAGGTATCAACCTAGTAGGAGAACCAAGCAACACTATGTAAATGGTACCAGCACACAAAGAACAAATACTTGCGACCCGACGCACATGAGGGGTTGTCAATCACTCTTCGGGTAACGGCGCCAGAAATTGTCAAGTTGACGGGATAAAATTATGATAGATTGGATAAATAGATCTCGATAAAAGGCGAAATAAAATAAATAATAAAAAAGTGCAGTAGGTATTTTTGGGTTTTTGGAATAATAGATCTGAAAACAAAAGCGAATAAAAATAAATCTCAAAGCAAATATGATAAAGGATAGACTCGGGTGCCATAGATTTCACTAGTGGCTTCTCTCAAGAAATAGCACACGGTGGGTAAACAAATTACTATTGGGCAATTAATAAAAAATCAAATAGTTATGACAATACCCAAGGCAATGATAAATATATAGGCATCACATCCAAGATTAATAGACCGGCTCCTGCTTGCATTTACTACTATTACCCCACACATCGACCACTATCCAGCATGCATCTAGTGTATTAAGTTCACGGAGAAATGGAGTAATGCAATAAGAACGATGGCATGATGTAGACGAGATATATTCATGTAGGAATATCCCCCATCTTGTTATACTTAATAGCAACGATACATGCGGGTCTTGCTGCCCCTTCTGTCACTTGGAAAGAACACCGCACGATCGAACCCATCACAAAGCACCTCTTCCCATGGCAAGCAAAATCAATCTAGTCGGCCTAACTAAACCAAAGATTCTAAGAAGAAATACGAGGCTATAAATTATCATGCCTATAAGAGATCAAAAGAAGACTCAAATAATATTCATGGGTATAGATCTGATCATAAACTCAAAGTTCATCGGATCCCAACAAACACACCATAAAAAAAGTTACATCAAATATATCTCCAAGAGACCATTGTATTGAGAATCAAAAGAGAGAGAGAGAGAGAGAGAGGAAGCCATCTAACTATTGATTACGGACCTATAGGTATATAATGAACTACTCACGCATCATCGGAGAGGCACCAATGAGGATGATGAACCCCTGCGTGATGGTGTCTAGATTGGATCTCGTGGTTCTGGAACTTGCGGCAACTAGAATTGTGTTTGTCGACTCCCCTAGGGTTTTTGGAATATTTGGGTATTTATAGGTCGAAGAGGTGATGCGAGAGGCCACTGAGGTGGGCACAACCCATCTGGGCGCGCCTAGGCCTCCAGGCGCACCCTGGTGGGTTGTGCTCCCCTCAGGGCTCCCCTCTGGTACTTCTTTGGCCCACTGGATGTCTTCTGGTCCAAAAAAATATCCAAAAGAGTTTCGCTGCGTTTGGGCTCCGTTTGGTATTGATTTTCTACGAAGTAAAAACAAGCAAAAAATAGCAACTGGCACTGGGCACTATGTCAATAGGTTAGTCCCAAAAAATGATATAAAGTTGCTATAAAATGATTGTAAAACATCCAAGAATGATAATATAACAGCATGGAACAATCAAAAATTATAGATACATTGGAGACATATCAGCATCCCCAAGCTTAATTCCTGCTCATCCTCGAGTAGGTAAATGATAAAAACGGAATTTTTGATGTGGAATGTTGCCTAACATGTTCATCACATATTCTTTTCTTTTGTAGCATGGACATTTGAACTTTTATATGGTTCAAAGTAATAGTCTAGTTTTGACATGGAGATTTCAATACTCAAGCATATCAACAAGCAACCATTGCTTTCAAAATATCAACACTAAAGAAAGTTATCCCTAGCCCATCATGCTTAATCATTTATCCATTCATGAAACACTCGCATATTAGCTACATCCAATGCTCAAGTATGATCGTAGTGCTCCCTAGTTGGTGTTTTATAAGAAAAAAGATGGAGACTCCAGTAAAAATAAAAATTGCATAAAGTAAATAGAAAGGCCCTTTGCAGAGGGAAGTAGGGATTTGTAGAGGTGCCAGAGCTCAAAGAAAAAATTGAGAGATAACATTTTTTGAGAGGCATACTTTTCCCGTCAATGAAAACGACCGAGTAATTCCCAGTACTTTCCATGCTAGATACATCATAGGCGGTTCCCAAACAGAAAATGAAGTTTATTCCTCTTTCCACCATTCTTTCACAATCCATGGCTATCCTTATCCATGGGTGCCCCAACACTTTCTAAGGAATTTATTATTTGACAACATAAAGCAAATTTCTTTTTTTTCATTTCGGGACTGGGCATCCCTATTATCGTCGTACTCTCGTGCAATGACAAGTGAATAAACACTCGTCTTGACAATAACACGTCTAGCATGGAAAATATTGTCCACCCCCTGCCGCTTCATGAGCGGTACGGGCACACAAAAAGGAAATTCATTTTAAAATTAGAGATGGCACATACAAATTTGCTTAGAACGGCATGGAAATACCGCATATAGGTAGGTATGGTGGACTCATATGGCAAAATTGGGTTTAAAGATTTCGAATGCACCAGTAGTATTTCTACTTAGTACAAGTGGAGGCTAGCAAATAGATTGAGAAGCAACCAACCAAGAAACGAAAAATCACATAAGCGAGCATTAAGCATAACTAACACCAAATAATGCACCATAAGTAGGATGTAATTTCATTGCATAACTATTGACTTTCGTGCTTGCATAGGGAATCACAAACCTTAAAACCAATGGCATAATTACTCACCAACATGACTCACATATCACTATCATCATATCTCAATACTATTACAAAGAATCAAGTTTAATTTGTCCAATGATCTTCATGAAAGTTTTTATTATATCCCACTTAAATATCTATCAATTGGGGACTAGTTTCATATGCTCCTTTTGATAAGCTCAAACAAATTTAAGTGAGGAACATGAGCATAAAATTTACGTCTCTCAAAATAATATAAGTGAAGCATGAGAGAATTTCTTCAAACATATTAAAGACATCGTGCTAAAAAGATATAAGTGAAGCACTAGAGCAATTCCATAGCTCAAAAAATTTAAGTGAAGCATAAAGAGCAATTCTAATAAATCATAGCATAATTTTGGCTCTTTCAAATAGGTGTGTCTAGAAAGGATATTTGACATAAACTAAAAAGCAAAACAAGCAAAGAATCATATCATACAAGACGCTCCAAGCAAAACTCATGATATGTGACGAATAAAAATATAGCTCCAAGTAAAATACCGATGGCCATTAGAAGAAAGAGGGGATGCCTTCCGGGGCATCCCTAAGCTTAGTTGATTGGTTCTCCTTGAATAATAACTTGGGGTGCCATGGGGCATCCCCAAGCTTAAGATCTTTTCACTCCTTATTCCTTCATCCATCGTGATCTCACCGAAAACATGAAAACTTCAATCACACAAAACTTAACAAAACCTTCGTGAGATCCGTTAGTATAACAAAGCAAATCACCACCCTAAGTATTGTTGCAAACCCATTCATATTTTATTTTTGCATTATATCTACTGTATTCCAACTTTACCATGGCTTATACCCCCCCCAATACAATCCATAGATTCATCAAAATAAGCACATAACACAAAGAAAACAGAATCTGATAAAAACGGAACAGTCTGTAGTAATCTGAAAACTTCCTATACTTCTGTAACTCCAAAAATTCTAAAAAAATAGGAAAATGTAGGAAATTTGTATACCAGTCTTGTTTAGAAAATATAGAATTTTATCATGCTTCTGTGAATTTAAACAATTCTTCTACCGGGCGCAAAAGTTTCTGTGTTTCAACAAGATCAAATCAACTATCACCCAACATGATCCCAAAGGCTTTATGTCGGTGTCAAAACCGGCGGATCTCGGGTAGGGGGTCCCGAACTGTGCGTCTAGGCCGGATGGTAACAGGACGCAGGGGACACAAAGTTTTACCCAGGTTTGGGCCCTCTCGATGGAGGTAAAACCCTACATCCTGCTTGATTAATATTGATGGCATGGGTATTACAAGAGTTGATCTACCACGAGATCAGAGAGGCTAAACCCTAGAAGCTAGCCTATGGTATGATTGTTGATGTGTATGTTGTCCTACGGACTAAAACCCTCCGGTTTATATAGACACCGGATAGGGTTAGGGTTACATAGAGTCGGTTACAATGGTAGGAGATCTGAACATCCGTATCGCCAAGCTTGCCTTCCACGCCAAGGAAAGTCCCTTCCGGACACGGGACGGAGTCTTCAATCTTGTATCTTCATAGTCCAGGAGTCCGGCTTGAAGGTATAGTTCAGCTATCCGAACACCCCCTAATCCAGGACTCCCTCAGTAGCCCCTGAACCAGGCTTCAATGACGATGAGTCCGGCACGCAAATTGTCTTCGGCATTGCAAGGCGGGTTCCTCCTCCAAATACTTCATAGAAGATCTTGAACACAAAGATAGTGTCCGGCTCTGCAAAATAAGTTTCCACATATTGCCATAGAGAGAATAATAATATTAACACAAATCTAATCTGCTGACGTATTCCGTGGTGCGACACGCCACGGCCAAGCCTTTATCCAAATCGTTTCACTATCCCACCTCAGCGCGTTATGCGAGGCGGTTTCCTTGGCACGTCTTGTCAAAGCAGAGATCGTGTCCCCTCTTTACGGGATTCTCATCAATATGGGCGTGGGTAACCCAACCGCTTCTAGGACTCCTAGATCATAGGCAAGTCCAAACGGACACGGGGAGGACACTTGATATCCACCCTCTCTATAAAGGGGCAAAGCTTTTACTTTTCCCTCCCGTGCTCAATCGAATCCTTCCCCCGCCTCAAGCTCAAACGCCCAAAGCTCAGGTCAGGTGCTCCGAACCTTCAGTCATGTCCGGATCCAGCCTTCAAGGCCGATGGATGCCCTCCTCCGTCATGGAAGAAGACATCAAAAAGTTGAGGGAGACCAGGTATCTAACCGCCGAAATATCGCATCGGCTGCCTCCCCGGGGGCAGGCCGTCCCCTCTCCCAAACCCAACAAGAGCGTTGTGTTCGTCCCCCACTTCCTCCGGGGTCTAGGTTTTGCACTGGATCCTTTCGTCAGGGGCTTGATGTTTTATTACGGGTTAGATTTCCATGATCTAGCTCCGGACTCCTTCCTGCATATCATGACTTTTGTTGTCGTATGCGAGGCCTTCCTCCGGGTTACCCACCACTTCGGCTTATGGCTCAAGACCTTTGAAGTAAAGCCGACGGTGATCGAAGGGCAACATACAGAGTGTGGAGGCGCCTCAATACGCAAGATGATGGGAGCTCTGTGGCCCAAAGGTTCCATCCCAGAGGTGTCTACATTGTGGCAACAGGAGTGGTTCTACATCACGACTCCTAGAAGTGCCAAGTGGGCGGCCGCCCCCGTTTTTCGCGCGGGCCCTCCACCATGACTGATGTCATGGATCAGCAGAGGACTGAGCTGGGGTCCAGCCAAGGACGTGCCTTTACTGCAAAGCCGCATTCGAGATCTCTTCAACGGAGATCTCGGTTTGGTCGCGGTAATACAAGTTATGCTGGTTCGTCAAGTCCAGCCTTGCAAACGTCGGCCCCTTCGCTTGTGGGAGTTCAATCCCGAGGGTCCGCGTGCCATTCAAAATTTTCTCATCCTAGCGCACGAGGATATGTATAAGTCATTCTTCGGACATCAAGTAGAGTGTCCGGAAATCACCGAGGACGTGGGCCTGAGCAGTAACCGCGCCGCCGAATAGGTAAAGAATCTTCCGGCCAAACATATTATCTTTCCTTCGTTACGAAGTTATTGAGAGTTCGCTTTTTCGACCAGGACTGGCTAATAAAGGCGAAATTGATTCGGTGTTCGGCCCCCCTCCCTGAGGGCTTGGAGAATCCGGTATTGGAAAAGATGCTCCAGACCGCACCTTGCCCGGATCCCTTGAAGGAAGATACTGGGGAGGGTAATGCGGGCGGACGCGGGCCCCCAACGCTGCCTATTCTAACCGAGGGAGCGGGCGTCTCCACGAAGGAAGACGACCGGAAAAGGTAAAGGATTGCGCCCGGGAATTCAGAAGCCGAAGCTTCCAAACGGAAGAAGAAATCTTCTACCGGGGGCCCTACCTTGGGGGGCGGTGCTGCCGCACAAAGTCCGTGGGGGGATCAATTCTCCCGGGAGTCGTAAGTGACCCGAAAACTTTAGTAGTATAGATATGCCATCTTTTTTTCTTCTGAGAAAATAATCACCGCATATATTTGTGTAGTTCGGGCCTTAGCCCCTCTCAAATGAGCTCGTCTTCAGGGGATCTTCTTCCAGAGATGATGGAGAGCGAGACGCCTCCTCCGGACTCCTCTGCTCCGGAAGCGGGCGACCCTGAAGTGTCGTCGCGGAGGGCCTCTCCGAGTGCGGAGAGGCCAGAAGGTGATCCAATCGATCCCCGAGGCTCCCAGTGTCTGGCTCCCCAAGAGGGTAGACAAAAGAGTCCGGCACCGTCTAGTGTGCGATCGGACATTCTGAGGGAGTTGGTGGGGCGAGCGGCCATCTCATATGATCACCGTGTGCTGATGAATATGGTGATGGAGAGGATATCGTCCGCCGAAAGCGGATCGCATGAAGCTTTTATGAGTCTACTGACAGGCTTTGAGGTACGTGAAAAGGAATGTGTAATAGTCCTGCACATGCTAGGTGTGCCCTGTGTAGATAGTAGCCCCTGAGACTCTGGTTATCATCGGAAACGATGACGAATGGAGGATCATATTCCCAGGTAATAACCATACTGCCTTTATGTGCAGGAGATGGAAGCTCCGGTGGCCAGCCGGACTAGCCAGTTTGCCCGTTTAGAACGGCGGTTGGATGCGGCAGATGCCGACATCGAGCTTGTTAACAGAAGGCTTGACGAGGCGCAGGGTAAGGATCCTTGTCTGGTAAACGCCAAATAGGAAGAGTATGATGCCAGTGTTTTTAACATGTTATGACTGCAGATGGAGCTGCCACTGTTGAAGCCTTGCGGGCGAAACTTGCCCGAGCCAAGGAACAAGCAAGATTGGGTAATGCGGCTGCTTTGAAGGCGGCTGAAGAGTTGCGAGCCGAGAAGGCCGCACATGGCGAGAGCCGGAAGAAGATGGCTAATATGGCCATAGGATTAAAAGCCGCCGTAGACCATTGCCGGGCTCTTGAAAAGGAAAACCAGGCGAAGGCATCGGACCTTGAGAAGGCTGCTGTAACGGGAAAAGACCTCCACTCTGCTATGAGGGCAAAGGAGGAGCTGTGGGAAGCTGGGGATATTGTAGCCGGGAAGTCCTTTATGCTGCAGAGGAAGTACGGAGATCCACGGTATGCGCCTCTAGATCGGCTGTGGAGTTCGGAGGATGCGTATATGGATTTGGCGGCGAGCGCTGCCAATGCGGCCAAGTACTTCCAGAGTCAGACGGACCGTGAAGTAGACCAGCTATTTTGGAAGCAATTCCTTTCTCCCGAGCGTCCGCTTTCGTTGACGGACCAATTAGCCGAATGGGCCGAACTAAATAGGTTGTCCGGACTCTCCATGAGGTCTGTTGTGGATCAACTATGGCCCGGAAGGTCAAAACCGAGCAGCTATTTCAGCTTGGTGCAGCAGGTCCTCGATGTGGTGCCGCGCATAAATGCGATGAAGAGGTCGGCGTGCATAGAAGGCGCACGGATGGCCTTTGCCCGTGCTAAAGCATACTGGGCAGAGATGGATGCTACCACTGTTGCAGCGCAGGATTCGGCCGTAGGTCGAAGGGCTGCTGAGCACTACTTTGAGGAAGTTCTTGAGGGTGCTCGTTTGATAGAGACCAAGTGCTCAAAAAATATTATGTTCGATTGACATGTAATCTCATTGTAAGCGAAATGCTTTTTAAATTTTTATGAGGCTACTTTTATACTTTTGCCTGAAAGTAATGTGATGCCTCCTGGGTGGCCGTTTATGTATACATGTGTATAACCTGAAAGATTGCAGTCGTCGGCTTCAACCCCCACACATATAAGTGGAGGTGTTCGCAGAAACACGCGTTCACACTTAACCCAACGTCTTGGTCCTATTGAGGAGGTGATAGCGGAGCGAGCGAGGCAACCGGACTATAATGCTTTAACACTTTCACTTAGCCATAGGAGTTTGACAGTGGGGCTACTAGATAGCCCCTGGTGGCTCCGCACTCTCCCGATCCCGGGGTGTGTATATGCCTGGCTAGAAAGCGGCCCTTCGTTAAGGCGGAGGAATTATAACATTCCCATGGGTCATCGAGTGGTTGACCAGTCTCACGCTAGATCATGACACCAGTTTTTGGCTTTTTCTACTGAGGCGCTCGTCCGGATGAACCAGGGCACAATCGCAGTAGTTATCCTGGTGCTACCTTAGCCGGTAAAGCGGAACGTAAGGCACCAAAACACAGGAGCCGGGCAAACCGAACATTTGACCAAAGACAATGATTCGGAGCTGATGCATATAGGGCCAAACTCGTGACGCCGAATACTCCCTAAGGTATTCGGTCTTTGTGGTATAAACCAGGCCTGAAGAATGGCCTTTGTAAGAAGCCCCTTGTGTCCAGGTACGTGCATTGTTCTGGCGTGGCCACATGCCAAGACGTCAGCATCCTTCTCAACAGTGGATATGTATCAACAAGAGACAGTAAAAAAGGTTTACGCGGGGTCTTAATCTAAAAAGAATCCTTGGGTCGGGTCCCTGTTGCACGTCTGCGCCTGTGTCTCCATTGTGTCGTATCCTGGACGGGTGTAGCATGATGATTATCTGTAAAAGAGAGGAATTTAGGTAAAAAGGTTGTCGTGCAAAAGGATAGTTTTCTAAAGAAACCATGTATAATTCAAGATAAGAAGAAATCGCCACATGTCTGCGTGCGTTGAGCCCCTTGTACTTTTGAAAGATAGGGGTGTGACCGTTTATTTGATATGAGCAGCGGCGCCGGATTTGGTTAGTTGTGTCTGAGGTCTTGACGACCTATTGGATGCTTTTGCTGGTCCGGGCGCCTTTAGTGTGCGGCTGCTAAGGCAGCCTCACTCTCTTCGGCGCGCAGAGATCGCTTGATACTTCCGTGCACTGAAATGATCCCGCGTGGACCGGGCATCTTTAGTGTTAGGGAGGCGTAGTGTGGTATTGCATTAAAGCGAGCGAAAGCTTCGCGTCCGAGTAGTGCTTGATAGCCACTTTTAAACGGAGCGATGTTAAAAGTTAAATGCTCGCGACGGAAGTTATCGGGGGAGCCGAATATAACTTGTAGTAGGAGGGAGCCCGTACAACGAGCCCCTAGGCCTGGCGTTACTCCTTTAAAGGTAGTATTGCTATGGCAAATTTGTGTTGGGTCTAACCCCATCCCGCGGATTGTATCCTGATATATTAGGTTTAGGCTACTGCCGCCATCCATCAGGACTCGTGTGAAGTGGTATCCGCCAATTATTGGGTCTAATACCAGTGCAGCCCATCCTGCGTGCCGGATACTTGATGCGTAATCACGATGGTCGAAGGTGATCGGTTGAGATGACCAGTGGCGGGACTTCGTGGTGATGGGCACTTGGGTATATTTTTCAAGGAGTGTCGCATTGTTTTTTCTCTTGATCACTTGTAACACGTTTACTGTTTTGACGTCGGGTGGAAATTTCTTTTGTTCCCCCTTGTCTTGATTGGGCGGCTCATCCTCGTCTTCACTTGGTGTATCTTCCCCTTTGTGTATGGCGTTAAGCTTGCCGGACTTCTTGAAGACCCAACATTCTCTGTGGGTATGATTAGCAGGTTTGCTAGGGGTACTATGGATCTGACATACTTGGTCCAGAATTTTGTTGAGGCTAGACAGTTCATCTCTGGTGCCTTTGGAGGGCGGCTTTTGGTTTGGCCGAGGGACTTTGAATCCGGCATTTACTGTCGTGCCCTTCGTGCTGTCTTCTTTATTCCGGCGTTTGTTATTGCTGTTGCGCCGTGATTTCCCGTTTCCATCTCTAACTTCAGATGTACTGGGGTCGCTGGTGCTGCATCTGGCTAGCCAGCTGTCCTCACCCGCGCAGAAGCGGGTCATGAGGTTTGTTAATGCGGCCATCGTTCTCGGCTTATTTTGGCCGAGGTGTCTGGCTAGCCATTCGTCGCGGACGCTGTGCTTGAAAGCCGCTAAGGCTTCGGCGTCCGGACAATCGACAATCTGGTTCTTTTTAGTAAGAAACCTATTCCAAAGCTTTTGGGCTGACTCTCCGGGCTGTTGAGTTATGTGACTCAAGTCGTCCGCATCCGGAGGTCGGACATAAGTCCCTTGAAAGTTTGCCCGAAAGGCGTCTTCGAGCTCTTCCCAACTTCCAATGGAGCTTTCGGGGAGGCCTTTGAGCCAGTGACGAGCTGGCCCTTTGAGTTTGAGAGGTAAGTACTTGATGGCATGGAGATCATCCCCTCGAGCCATATGTATATGAAGGATATAGTCCTCAATCCAGACCCCAGGGTCTGTTGTTCCGTCGTATGCCTCTATGTTTACGGGCTTGAATCCCTTTGGGAATTCGTGGTCCAGCACCTCATCGGTGAAACATAGGGGGTGTGCGGCACCCCTGTAGCTGGGTGTGCCGCATTGTTCGGGGGCTTGTTGTGTTGCATTGTATGCTGGGGCGCGCTTGCGTGGTCCATAGATGGATCTTGTTGCACCATCCTTTGGGTGCGAGCCCTCGCATGGGTCGCGTGTTGTATTGTGAGCAGCGTTGAATGCCGTTCTGTGGTGGTAGAGGGGTCGTCTATCCGACCAGGTGGCTGCTTTGATATTTGGTTGTGGGGGGTCTAAGGCCTCCTCATCGAATTCGGGTAGCAGCTTCCACTTTGGGTAGCTCTTGGAGGGACGATTGTCGCCGTACCTTGCTGCAGTGTTGAGTATTTTGCTACATCTGAACTGGAGCATGTTTTGCGTGGCCTTGAGCCTCCCCTTCTGCTTTTTGAGGCTCCTTGTGGTGGCGACGAGCCTTTTACGGGCATTCTGCTGCTCCGAGTGCCTGTCCGACGTTGTGTCGTCCGGACCATTATCATTGATAGGGTTTGTTTGTTCGGTTTGATTATCCGGATTGCCATTGTCTGGCAGCGGTTCGTCCTGCTCCAGCGCTGGATCAGTGTGATCGCTATTTCTGTCGAGGCAGGATTTGGGGCGGCGCATGCGTCGCCGCTTTGACTGCTTTTCGAGGGAACAGTCCTTCGGTGCGTCCTTCCGTTCCTCGCCGTCATCTTTGGGTGCGTCCACCATGTATACGTCATATGACGAGGTGGCGTTCCAGGGCTCGATAGGCGCTGATTCTTCATCGTCTCCTTCATCAGTGTCCATACCGTCGATGTTGTCGGAGTTGAAGTCAAGCATGTCGGTTAAATCGTCGACAGTGGCTACCAAGTGGGTGGTGGGTGGGTTTTGAATTTCTTCATCGTCCGAATCCCAACCTTGCTGACCGTAGTCCGGCGAGGGTTCTCTTGATAAAGAGAGAGATTTTAGTGACTTCAGGATATCGCCGAAAGGAGAGTGCTGAAAGACGTCCGCGGCCATGAACTCCATGATCGGCGCCCAATCGGATTCGCTCGGCAGGGGCGCGGAGGGTTCGGAGTCCGGAGAAGAATCCGACTCCATGCAGTCACGAGTCTTGCAGAGTACGGGGCTGGTGTTCGGCTCAACCGCCGTTGGGATCGCAGCCCCCGAGGCGGCGTCCAACCGCCCATCCTCGATCAGCGCGGTCGGCTCCGAACCAGGGGCCGGAGCCGATGCAGGTGCGGCCTCCAGGGCACTGTTCGGTGGCACAGCTAGATCATGCTCGTCGTGACAGTGCGGCGCTCGGCAGTGGTTCGAATCCATCGAAGATCAAGTCCCCGCGGATGTCGGCCGTGTAGTTTAAACTTCCGAATCTGACCTGACGGCCAGGGGCGTAGCTTTCGATCTGCTCTAGATGGCCAAGTGAATCGGCCCGCAGTGCAAAGCCGCCAAAGACAAAGATCTGTCCGGGGAGGAAGGTCTCACCCTGGACCGCATCTCCATTGATGATCGTAGGAGCCATCGGGCCTGACGGCGACGGCACAGAGGAACTCTCAATGAAAGCACCAATGTCGGTGTCAAAACCGGCGGATCTCGGGTAGGGGGTCCCGAACTGTGCGTCTAGGCCGGATGGTAACAGGACGCAGGGGACACGAAGTTTTACCCAGGTTCGGGCCCTCTCGATGGAGGTAAAACCCTACGTCCTGCTTGATTAATATTGATGGTATGGGTATTACAAGAGTTGATCTACCACGAGATCAGAGAGGCTAAACCCTAGAAGCTAGCCTATGGTATGATTGTTGATGTGTATGTTGTCCTACGGACTAAAACCCTCCGGTTTATATAGACACCGGATAGGGTTAGGGTTACATAGAGTCGGTTACAATGGTAGGAGATCTGAACATCCGTATCGCCAAGCTTGCCTTCCACGCCAAGGAAAGTCCCCTCCGGACACGGGACGGAGTCTTCAATCTTGTATCTTCATAGTCCAGGAGTCCGGCTTGAAGGTATAGTTCGGCTATCCGAACACCCCCTAATCCAGGACTCCCTCACTTTACATGGCACAAACACTAATTCAAACATGAAAAATACAATCATAACAGTAGCATAATTATGTAAACACTCAAGAATAGAGAGGAAAAGGCAAAAAAATATTCATTGGGTTGCCTCCCAACAAGCGTTATCGTTTTATGCCCCTAGCTAGGCATAATGTATAGATTCAAGTATTGTCATCTTTCTTCTTATTTTTCATAGATGTGTTCTTGTCAGGAGGTTTTGCATAAATAACTTGAAACACATTATCCATAGAAATTTTAGCATTATCAAGTTGCCCATCTACATATCCCCTTTGGTTTCCGGCTACAATCCAAGAATAGTGTTTATTAACATCATTGAAAACTTGTTGGATTATATCTAAAATAGGGATTCCTTTTTAAGGTTATCATAAAATAATTGGTTATTTCCAAGCAAATGTCTCAACATATAATCACTATTATAGAGGATCTCATCTATCATCGGTTTTTCACGGCTCATACCATAAAAAACAAAAATTTCCCTAGCTTCCCGCACTATGTAATCAAATTCATTCATGAGAACAAGGGTAGCTAACTTTTTAGCTTTAGGATCCTTTATAACGGGTAGCTCATAAAACAATCTTTGCAAAGTAGGATGGGTACGGATAAATCTATTTTCAAGTTTAGGAAATAGCGATGAAATAGCTTCCACATAATATTTAGTTCCTTTAAGTATAGGGGCATCATTAAGAGTCAAAGTTCCAACACAATTGAAAAAATCTTGGATATGTTCTTTTCCCATAACATTCCCTTGACCCAAAACAAAAGTTTTAGCATCTAGATTGCCAGATCATCCAATTTTAGGAGTTAGTCCATCATCTATTTCTGCCATACCAAAATCACTCATAGTGACAAATTCAAACAAATAAGATATCTGAAGTGAAAGCGGCGAATAAAACGGCAAATGTTTGTGAAGTGGGGGAGATGAAAACAACAGGCAAATGGCAAATAATGTAAATTGCAAGGAGATGAAATTTGTGATTAGGAACCTGGTAGATGTTGACGATGTCTCCCCAGCAACAGCGTAAGAAATTCCTTTTGATGTCGCCTGAAACTGCATCGGTATTTCCCCAAAGAGGAAGGGATGATGCAGTACAACTACAGTAGGTATTTCCCTCAGTTGTGAAACCAAGGTATCAATCCAATAGGAGAACCAAGCAACATTATGTAAATGGTACCTGCACACAAAGAACAAATACTTGCAACCCGACGCGTATGAGGGGTTGTCATTCCCTCTTTGGGTAACGGCGCCAGAAATTGTCAAGTTGATGTGATAAAATTGTGATAGACTGGATAAATAGATCTCGATAAAGAACGAAATGAAATAAATAATAAATAACGCAGAAAAGTATTTTTGGGTTTTTGGAATAATAGATCTAATAACAAAAGCGAATAAGAATAGATCTCAAAGTGAATATGATAAAGAATAGACCCGGGGGCCGCAGATTTCACTAGTGGCTTCTCTCGAGAAATAACACACATTGGGTAAACAATATATTGTTGGACAATTGATAGAAAATCAAATATTTATGATGATATCCAAGGCAATGATCAATATATAGGCATCACGTCCAAGATTAGTACACCGACTCCTGCCTGCATCTACTACTATTACTCCACACATCGACCGCTATCCAGCATGCATCGAGTGTATTAAGTTCATGGAGAAACGAAGTAATGCAATAATAACGATGACATGATGTAGACGAGATCTACTCATGTAGGAATTAATAGCCCCCATCTTGTTATCCTTAATAACAATGATACATGCGGGTCTTGCTACCCCTTCTGTCACTTGGAAAGAACACCGCACGATCGAACCCATCACAAAGCACCTCTTCCCATGGCAAGAAAAATCGATCTAGTCGGCCTAACTAAACCAAAGATTCGAAGAAGAAATAGAGGCAATAAATAATCATGCATATAAGAGATCAAAAAAAGACTCAAATAATATTCATGGACATAGATCTAATCATAAACTGAAAGTTCATCAGATCCCAACAAACACACCGCAAACAGAGTTACATCAAATAGATCTCCAAGAGACCATTGTATTGACAATCAAAAGATAGAGAGGAAGCCATCTAGCTACTGACTATGGACCCATAGGTCTATGATGAACTACTCACGCATCATCGGAGAGGCACCGATGTGGATGATGAACCCCTCTGTGATGGTGTCTAGATTGGATCTCGTGGTTCTGGAACTTGCGGCGGCTGGAATTGTGTTTTGTCAACTCCCCTAGGGTTTCTGGAATATTTGGGTATTTATAGGGCGAAGAGGTGGTTCGGGAGGTCACCAAGGTGGGCACAACCATTTGGGTGTGCCCTGGTGGGTTGTGCCCCCCTTGGGGCTCCCCCCTAGTACTTCTTTGGCCCACTAGATGTCTTCTAGTCCAAAAAAATCTCCAAAAAGTTCTGCTGCGTTTTGGACTCCGTTTGGTATTGTTTTTCTGTGAAGTAAAAAACAAGCACAAAATAGCAACTAGCACTAGGCACTATGTCAATAGGTTAGTCCCAAAAAATTATCTAAAGTTGCTATAAAATGATTGTAAAACATCCAAAATAATGATATAACAGCATGGAACAATAAAAAATATAGATACGTTGGAGATGTATCACCTAGTCGCGTTCACTCCCAGATATCGATCTGGAAGTGGCTACCACCGGGTGCACGGGCCTCTAAACCCCGTGCACACGCCCCCCTCCCCCCCATGCCCACGGACGTGTACCATGCGCACGGGCCCCCCATGTCCATGGTGGTTTGACCCCCATGCGCGCAGGGTAGTCAGGTGTGCCAGAACTTTTTTTGTACTACTTTCATTCCTCACCAAATTCTCGAGCACTTGCACCCATCTTTGATCGTGTCTCTTGCATGTTGATAAGAGGGCCGAGATCCGTTGCAAGTGCACCAAAGCAGGTTCCAGTAAGTTCACCATTGCTTGTGGTCAGCCGTCTAAAGGGATTGGTCAGGGTTCTCGGTCAGCTGGTCAGGTTTGTGTTCGTCGTGCTGCCACTAAATAGCCCGTGGTAGAGGCTTCAGAGGACTCATATGAGGAGTATGACTCTGTGGAAGATGCTCACTATGATCACACCACAGATGCAGAAGAAGAAGCAGAGGCTGATTTTGTTGATGGTGATGAAGAGGAAGAAGATGAGTGTATCACCGAGCAAGCCATTGCTAGCGGGTGAGATCTTAGGGGGCTTCCTCTTGCCAAATGGAGCAAGCCAGAGATCTGGGCTGAGAGGCGGGCTCATCCTTGTGCTACCGCCATCGGTTTGGGTGTGGATCCCAAGTTCAAGAATGGGTTTCAAAGAGAGTGTGCCATGAGTTGCTTATGACTAAGTCCAAGAAGTTTGCCCTGCACAAACAAGTCAATGTTGAGTGTCTCTGGGACAATTATCATCTCTATCCAGGCATATATTCTACAATTGGGAGGTTGGGGCTCCTCCCTTTTGTCACATTCAACCACCCATACAATGCGGATCTTGTGATCCAGTTCTTTGCTACCGCGTTATTCTCTAATGACTCTGCTCGCACCCTCACGTGGATGTCTGGGACGCATCGGTGCTCTGCCACTATGGCCAAGTTCTCTAAGATTACTCCGTATCCGTTCTTTGAAGGAGAGGCAGAGAATGATGAGTTTGGCTGTGTTCGTGAAAGTGGGCAACGCCACAAAGATGAGATTGCATTTGCTTATAAGCAAGAGAAGTCCTTTATCACCGGTTCGATCAAGGATCTTTTGCATGTCTATGATACTATGCGCCATATCCTGAGTTAGACTCTCACACCTAAGGCAGGTGACTCACTTAACTTGAGGAGTTCCATGTTGGATGTGTTTGTGTATTTGCATGGGAAGAAGAAGGTGGATGTTCTGGATTTCATGTTCTACGAGTTTCGTCATTGTGTGCAGGAAAAGAAGTCCTTGATCTATGCGCCATTCATCCAGGCTTTGATTGAGTCTGTCTGCCTAGACAAGTACATCTCTCAGTAAACTAGACCCTTGCCACTCCTACTCCGTATGTGCCTCCTAAGAAGAGGCGCAATCCTAGGCCCGAAGAGCAAGCCACGTATACTGTTGGCATGTCCTCCACTGCCCGATTCCTCGTGGTAAGGGCAAGAAAGTGGTGTTTGAGGCAAGTTTCACCAGAGGGGAGAAGAACTCTCTGTTCAAGACCATGAGCAACTTGTTTAAGATGTGTTAGTCCATTCAGCGCCGTTAGATCAAGGAGACCAACAGCGGTAAGCTTGAGAGGTGTCAGAAGAAGGTTGAGCATGTCGCAGCTGGAGAGGAGGTTGGCCCAAGGTCCAAGGAGAACGATAGTGCAGCCACAACTCATTCTTTTCCGATGGCAGGGTGGCACTTTGATGATGATGATGATGCTTCGAGCGCGCCCCTAACATGGCTAGGGACTATGTCGGTATTTCCCCAAAGAGGAAGGGATGATGCAGCACAACTACGGTAAGTATTTCCCTCAGTTGTGAAACCAAGGTATCAATCCAGTAGGAGAACCAAGCAACACTATGTAAACGGTACCTACACACAAAGAACAAATGCTTGCAACCCGACGCTGATAACCCACAATTATAGGGGATCGCAACAGTTTTCGAGGGTAGAGTATTCAACCCAAATTTATTGATTTGGCACAAGGGGAGCCAAAGAATATTCTCGAGTATTAGCAGCTGACTTGTCAATTCAACCACACCTGAAAGACTTAATATCTGCAGCAAAGTATTTAGTAGCAAAGTAGTATGGAAGTAGCGGTAACGGTGGCATAAGTAATAGTAGCAGTTTTGTAGCAATTGTAACAGTAGCAGCAGAAAAGTAACAAAGCAAAGATCAATATGTGAAAAGCTAATAGGCAATGGATCAATGACGGATAATTATGTCGGATGGCATTCATCATGCAACGGTTATAACATAGGGTGACACAGGACTAGCTCCAGTTCATCAATATAATGTAGGCATGTATTTCGAATATAGTCATACGTGCTTATGAAAAAGAACTTGCATGACATCTTTTATCCTACCCTCCCATGGCAGCGGGGTACTATTGGAAACTAAGGGATATTAAGGCCTCCTTTTAATAGGGTACGTGTCGGTGTACAAAAAGAGGGGTACACTTTTTGTACCCCTATAACTGTGCACGGGCAGGCTGAGCCGCGGATACCACCACACCAAGCAAGGCAAGGGAGGTGAGCCAAGGTAAGACCGAAGCTCAAGAGAACTAGAACAACGCCAAGGCCAAGACCACGAAGAGCAAAGGGGACGAAGCGGACTCCCCCGGCAAGATCCTTGCCGGGAGACAGTTCTAGCAACCCCGGCAAGACCTTTGCCGCGGCGACTCGTCCCGCGTCTACGGAGCAAATCACCCTTGAGTCCACTACCCCCAAAAGGGCAAGGATTCGGAAGACATCCCCGTGGTGGCATGCAGATCTTTGTGAAGACATTCAAGATCAGATACGCACTAAGGAGACGACAACCCTTGGCGGGATCCCAACCGAGGAAGACCACAAGGCCCTCGGCAAGCGCCTTGCCGGGGATGACAGCAGGTGCCTCGGCAAGACCCTTGCCGGGGCCCCAGCAAGGCCCTTACCGAGGACACCCGCAGGGCCACCATCAGGCCCACGCCGACTAAACCTCCACCACCGCATGCATGCAGCTGCCGACCCAACCAGCTGGGCAGGCACCTGTGTGGCGGCATGCAAATCTTCGTGAAGACCCACCACTGCGCCACCTCAGCTGCCTGCCTACCTACATGGCATCGCAGGCGTCGCTGGCCAGGGCGCGTGTCGACATAAGAAGGAGCGGCGACGGACGAGACAGGTTTCTCCCCCGTCCCCGATAAAGCAAGGACACCTAAGCAAGACGCATTAAATGCGCCTTGTCATGTGATGCGAGGGATAACCTTGCAGCATTGTACCCTTTCCACCTCCTGTGTGCCACTGTGGCAACCCCTTTTTTCTATAAAAGGAGGCCCGAGGCGACCAGAGGAAGGATTCGGCTTTTTGGAGCTCCTCACGCCCCATAGCTAGCTCAAGAACACAGATATACAATCCACCAAAGCAGGAGTAGGGTTTTACGCATCCTCGTGGCCCGAACCTGGATAAACGAACCATGTGCTATCTGTTTGATCCGCTCTTCTCACGACCCCGTGCCCCGCTAACCACAGTAGGGATTCTTGTGATCCCATAGGTGTCGTTCCCACCGACATCTTTGGCGCGCCAGGTAGGGGGCGCAGTTGTGAGAATCGGCTTTAGCAGTTAGCTCGGTGCTTCTTCATCATCATGGCGCCCAAGAAGAAGACGACGGTGGCGGTTGGCTAATCGGAAGCCGGACAGCCCGTCCCGACGCGGGCGAGCAGCGGACCGGTCGCAGAAAGGACCCAGGGCGCTGCTTGCGAACTCCAACACCATCCCAGCAGCCAGAGTTTGGGAGGCGGCGATGTTTGTGTGCCTGGTAACGGGCCACACGTCGCCAAATCCAAAGGCGGAGCCAAGCCCTTCGCGGGTGGAGCGGGGCCTTCCAAGGTCATTGCCGCCCCACCCGAAGGCGACGCAAGGGCCTCCAAGACTCCCACGCCGGCGCCAACAACGCGCTCCTCCCAGGCAGCGCGCAACGAACGGCGTAATCACGCCGAAGATCTCGGGCGTCGCCGCGGGAAGAGCCCCGAGCGCCACTCCTGGGACGTAGAAGACCTGCCCACTCGCCGAGGCACTGGTGAAAACGGCATGCGACCGCGGGGTCGTGATAGAGCTCCTTCTGACATGGTCAGAAGTCGAAGCGCGTCGCGATCCGTGCAGGTTTCGCTGCCACTGACGCCAGCAGAGGCCCTGGCGCGCGCGCAGTTGCTCCTCGACTTTCCTCCCACTACGGGGAAACTCGACGAATGGAGAGCCACTATCCGAAGCCTTGTTGCGGTGGCTAACAAAGACGAACCAAGTCCGGTGGGGCCCCCGGGTCGACGCTCCGATGGAGTCCTGCGGACCAGTGGCGGAAAAGCCGGCGGCGCCGTGACCACGGTGCATTCACCTCTTCCTCGTCCGGTACCGCGGACGTCGGCTCGTCGCGACGTCGCGGGCGACGACATCTCCATAGCATCGTCTGACCCGCGGACCCACTGTGACCAGCGCCAAGTTCTTCGAGAACGAGCCCATGAAGACGCTCGAACCACTATCGAGCGCCGGCACGGAGCGCGCCACCAGTCAGACAGGCGAGCAGGGCCTGCTGTGAACCACCCGGCCCCGGAGAGCCCTGGAGGCCTACCTTATGAGGTAGGCTGTCCGGCTTTTACCCGTGAGCTATGGCAGTTCCAGTGGCCCACTCACCGCGCCTTCAAACCTGACGTTGGCGAAAAGTACAATGGCAAGACTCACCCGTCTGAGTTCCTCAGCATCTACACCATCGCGATGCAAGCCGCCGGAGCCCGCGACGATAAGGTGCTTGCGAATTACTTTCCATTGGCTCTTAAACCCAACGCCATGTCGTGGTTGATGCACTTGCCGGTAGACTCTATTTCCTCCTGGTCGGATTTGTGCCATGAGTTTGTGGGCGCCTTTACTGGAGGTCACCAAGCCCATGGCCAAGCAAGCGACCTGCATGTCATTCCCTAGAAGGGAGGTGAGAGTCTGCGCAAGTATATACAGAGGTTCAGCCGGGTACAGTACAATATCCCTGATGTTCACCCTGCCGCCATCATCAGCGCGTTCCATCAGAACGTGCGTAACCGCAAGATGCGCGAAGAACTGGCAATGAACAAGGTGAAAGATGTGGCAGAACTCTATGTTCTTGCTGACAGATGTGCCCGAGCTGAAGAGGGAAGGAAGTACCCCGGCGAAGATGCCAGCGTGGAAACCGACTCCTCAGATGAGGATACTGCCACCCCGGCGAAGAAAGGCCGGTGCCGCAACAGGAAGTGCAAAGGTAAAGCTGTGCTTGCCGTCGAGGGATCTGACGACGCCGGCTCCGCCAAGAAAACCAAGGCAGATGACCCCGACAAGGAAATTTTCGGATGTGTCGCCTGCTGGGCCTTGGCGGCTGCCGAGAAGCCAGGAAACTCCAACAAGCAATACTGCAAGATCCATCACACCAAAGGCCATGATCTCCAGAACTGCCGACAGGTTGAGCTCCTTGCTGAGAAGCAGAGGGCTGAATATGAGAGGCGGGACAAGGAGAAAGGCCAGGACGGTGCTGAGGGGTCCAGCAAGAAGCGTGACGGCCAGGCGGGCCGTCGCGGCAAAGATAAACAGCAGAAGAGGCCCGCCCGGGGCCGTGACAAAAAGCCAGAAGACGATGATCACGAAGAGGACGATGAGTCTGGTGACCAAGAATTTCAGAAAGCTACAGAGGCCATGTGCGTCGATGGCGGCGCCTCACTGCATACCTCTCACCGCCAGCTTAAATAGTGGGCATGTGAGATTACAGCGGCGGAACCATCGTTTGATGCCCAAAGGCCGCTGAAGTGGTCCAGCACACCTATCATTTTTGACACTGAGGATCACCCTGATCGCACTACTGCAGTCGGGTGCTTGCCATTGTTGGTTTCACCAACAATACGCAACCTCAAGGTGACAAAGATGCTAGTCGATGGCAAGGCCGGTCTGAACTTAATCTCGCCTGCCGTGATCGAGAAATTGCAGATTCCTGATGAAGACCTCGAAGAGACGGGCACGTTTCAGGGGGTCAACCCGGCAAGAAGTCAACCAAAGGAAAAGGTCACGTTGCCCGTGACTTTTGGGAGTGATCTGAACTACAGGACAGAAAGGATTGTGTTCGACGTTGCCAAGATCCCCTTGCCTTACAACGGGATCCTTGGCCGCCCAGCGCTGGCCAAGTTCATGGCAGCGTCACATTACGCCTACAACACCCTGAAGATGCCGGGACCTGTGACGATCATCACCGTCCCATCAGACAAGAAGGATGCGCTAATTTGCGCTGACCAACTCTACCAACAAGCAGTTGCAGCAGCCGCCACTGCTAAGGCACTTGCTCCTGCCGCTGGAGCCCCGGGAAGGCAAAAGAAGAAGACCGGTGAGACGTTAGGCACCCACTCTGGCAAGCGCACCTCTTGGGAGTGTAGCGCTCCCGTCGAGGACGTGCCAGAGAGCTCCGCCGATAGAAACAAGAAGTCCAGGGCCACACCGCCAGGAACCAAGAAGGTTTCTGTCAAGGAGGACGGCACGGGAGGAGCTTTTACCATAAGCTCCACCCTTGACGACAAATAGGAAGACGCGCTCGTCACCTTCTTGCGGGCGAATGTCGATGTGTTTGCATGGCAAGCATCCGACATCCCCGGCGTTCCCAGGGAGGTGATTGAGCACCACCTTGCTGTCTGTCCTCATGCACGGCCCGTCAAGCAGAAGGTCAGAAAACAAGCTTTGGAACGACAAGAGTTCATCATAGAGGAGATCCGGAAACTGGAAGCAGCGGGTTTGGTAAGAGGAGTGCTCCATCCAACGTGGTTGGCCAATCTGGTGGTAGTGCACAAGGCAAATGGGAAGTGGAGGCTGTGTATTGATTACACAGATATTAATAAGGCTTGTCCCAAAGACCCCTTCCCGTTGCCGCGCATCGACCAGATTGTTGACTCCACAGCTGGGTGTGATCTGTTGTCATTCCTCGATGCCTACTCCGGCTACCACCAGATCTTCATGACAAGGGAAGATGAAGAGAAAACGGCATTCATCACCCCATGTGGTACGTATTGCTTTATACGGATGCCTTTCGGGTTGAAGAGTGCTGGTTCAACGTTTGCAAAGGCAGTCCATATTGGTTTTGAACCCCAGCTCCATAGAAATATGGAAGCTTATATGGATGATATATTGGTCAAAACCAAGAACAGGGCAACCCTCATATCAGATTTACAAGAAACATTTGCAAACCTACGCAAGATCAATCTCAAGCTGAACCCTGAGAAGTGCGTCTTCGGCGTCCCGTCTGGCAAGCTTCCCGGGTTCTTTGTGTCACAGCGTGGGATAGAGGCCAATCCGGACAAGATCAAAGCTATAGAGCAGATTGAAGTGCCCAAGCAAGTCAAGTATGTGTGTCGACTTGCTGGTTGCGTTGCCGCCATGAGCAGGTTCATTTCCAAGTCCGCCGAGCGCGCCCTTCCCTTTTTCAAGATTTTGAAAAAGTCAGGCCCGATGGAGTGGACGCCAGAAGCCGAAGCAGCATTGCAAGATTTGAAGAGGTACCTCTCCTCCGCGCCAATACTAGTTGCGCCTAGGCCACAGGAACCGTTGCTGCTATACCTGGCGTCAACGAACCAGTTGGTCAGCGCCGCACTAGTGGCGCAGAGAGAGGTTGACGACGAGGTAATGGCAGCGATAGAGCCCGATACCACCAATGCGGAGACGACACAGCCTGTTGAAATGCCGCCGAAGAAGAAAATGATGCAGCACCCGGTCTACTTTGTTAGTTCCCTCCTATAGGGAGCTAGATCAAGGTACTCCGGCGTGCAGAAACTGCTCTTCGGCCTTCTTATGGCCTCGAGGAAGCTGCGTCACTACTTCCAGGCACACGAGATCACTGTCGTCACCCGCCCCCCTCTGCAACGGATATTGCACAATCCAGATGCAACGGGAAGAATTGTGGAATGGGCACTGGAGCTGTCCGGCTTTGGCCTCAAGTTTGAAAGTACTTAGACGATTCAGAGCCGAGTCCTGGCGGAGTTCATTGCAGAATGGACCGCAACACCTGACGAAGAAGCCCAAGAGACTTCTCTCCACGGCAAGGAGGCAAGTTGCAGTTGGATCATGTACTTTGATGGAGCTTTCTCCTTACACGGCGCTGGGGCTGGCGTATTGCTTGTCGCGCCCACCGGAGAGCACCTCAAGTACGTGATCCAGATGCACTTCCCCAGGGAGGTGTCAACAAACAATACGGCAGAGTACGAAGGGCTGCTTTCCGGTCTTAGGATCGTGGCGGACCTCGGGATCAAGAAGCTCATCGTCAGGGGCGACTCGCAGCTCGTCGTCAAGCAAGTCAACAAGGATTACCAGAGCCCGTTGATGAAGGCCTACGTCGATGAAGTGAGAAAGCTGGAAGAGCGTTCTGACGGTATACAGGCAGAATACGTTCCCCGAGCGGAGAATGATATCGCCGATTACCTGTCAAAACGCGCTGCCCTCAAGCTACCTGTGGAACCATGTACCTTTGTGCTTCGGCTAACTCGGCCATCCGTTGATCCATCAACAGAGCAGAACAAGAGGAGAAAATTAGGGCCCGGCAAGTACTTTCCCGCCGAGCTCCCCGAAGCCGCCGGCAAGGATGTTGCCGGAGACACTGAGCCCGCCACGGGACGGCTAGCTCCGACAGAGCATCAAGCTCTTGCCATGGAGACAGCCGCTCCGATAGCGGAGGAAATGCCTTTAGTCCTCGTCGTCGAGCCCCAGGCTCCAACATGGGCACAGCATACCGTTCGATTCCTCCAAACAGGGGAACTTCCTGAGGAGCAGGAAGAAGTGGAAAAAGTAGCCCGTCGCTCTACTATGTACCAGTTCGTCGATGACGTCCTGTACAGAAAGAGGCCGAACGGCATGAAATTGAAGTGTATCCCTCGATAGGAAAGACTGGGGCTGTTGGCGGAGATACATGGAGGCATATGTGGATCCCACATCGGGTCAAGGGCCCTTGCCGGCAAAGCGTTTCGGCAAGGCTTCTTCTGGCCCACCGCCCTCTAGGATGCGACGACACTAGTCACCAGGTGTGAAGCGTGTCAGTTCCATTCAAAGAAGCTTCATCAGCCAGCTCAAGCCCTTCAAACCATTCCTCTCTCCTGGCCTTTCTCGGTCTAGGGGCTCGACATACTGGGCCCTTTCCCCCGCGCTGTCGGGGGATTTGAGTACTTGTACGTTGCAATCGACAAGTTCATAAAGTGGCCAGAAGTGGAAGCAGTGAGGAAGGTCACAGCACAGTCAGCCGTCAAGTTCTTCAAAGGACTGGTGTGCCATTTTGGTGTACCCAATAGGGTTATCACCGACAATGGCACGCAGTTCACAAGCCACACCTTCATGCAATATATTCAAGACCTCCCCAGCAAGGTCTGTTTCGCTTCCATTGCTCACCCACAAAGCAATGGTCAAGCTAAGAGGGCAAATGCTGAAGTACTGCGAGGCCTGAGGACAAAGACCTTTGATAGACTGCACAAGAGTGGAAGGCGCTGGATTGATGAATTGCCGACGGTTCTTTGGTCAATCGGAACGACACCAAATCGAGCCACCGGCCAGACACCCTTTGCCCTGGTATACGGGGCAGAAGCAGTTCTCCCCACGGAACTCATATACGGGTCACCTCGAGTACTCGCTTATGATGAGCTTGAGCAAGAGCAATTGCGGCAAGATGACGCAACGCTCCTTGAGGAAGATCGTCTTCGGGCGGCTGTGAGAGCAGCGCGCTACCAGCAAGCCTTGCGCCGCTACCATAGCCGCAAGGTTCATGCCCGAAGCTTTGAGGAAGGCGACCTTGTTCTTCGGCGCGTTCAATCGGCCAAGAATTCCAACAAGTTGACACCAAAGTGGGAAGGCCCTTATCAGGTAATACGAGTCACCAGGCCCGGCGCAGTTCGCCTGGAGACCGAAGATGCCGTTCCGGTGAGTAACTCCTGGAACATTGAGCATCTTCGCAAGTTTTACCCGTGAGGCGCGGCTTGCCGGGCCCCCTGGCAAGCCACCTTTTGTACAAGCCTTGCCGATGACGCATGTAACCCCTTGTACAAAGCCAGGCGCAGACCCTGAGTATAAATAAGTGAAGCGCTGGCGCCCTAAGTTATAGCATGCATGCTAGGTCGAGTCTCGTCCTTGGTTAGGGTTGATAGTGCTTAGCAGCGGCTAACCCCTAGCTTAGAGGTCGAGTGTGCGTCTCTTTGTCTTTCTTTTGTCTTCTTTGGTTCACAGGACACACAGATATCCATGCCGAACCACTTGAGGGGGAAAAGAGGAACAGACCAGCATCTAGCCCCCGGCAAGCCAGTATTGCCGGGGGCTGCAAGAGCAAAGATTCACCCACGGCGAACCAGGGTTGCCGGGGACTACAGCTTCAGATAAGTTCTTCATCCCTTATCATGCATTCCATTATGGACTGAGGTATGTGAAACCTCGTTTTCCCCTAAGCTACCGTGCTCCCATAACTCTAGGCCCTAGGGCTCGTTCCTGGGGCCAAGTTTGGTCGTAGTCGCGGCAGCGAAAGGATGAAACAAGGAGCCTGAACCCGCCTCATCCCTGCCTCCGCCAAAGGCGTGAGGAAGGTCGAGCGAAGTGGGGAGACGGCAAGGCCTGTTGCCGGGCAAGGAAATGTTTATCTTGAAGATATCAAGGATTTACTCCTTGTCGTGGGTTCCACCGGCAAACAAATGACTCGGCAAGCATCCCTTTTTCATTAAAAAAACATTCCACTCAGGTACAGTCCATAGGGAATGAAAAACATGAATGATGGGATTACAAGTTTTAAATTCAACAAAGGCCTAAAGGCTTACAAACTAAAAAGAGATAAGGTGCCCGTAATCCCTTTTTTGTCCCTCTCCTCAGGAGGCAGGTCAAGGAGGCGAAAAGGGCAAAAGGAGCGCCTAGGCGAGCTACGGGTGGCAGAAGACACCAAGAGAACATCTTGGTGGCCGTCCAAAGGCTGGATGGTGATGGCGGCGCCGGAAGCAGAGCTCGAAGATGAGGCGGCAGGACGTCAGCACGCGTCGAAGGCATCAGTGCCCGCGTACTCCGACTTGACGGCCTTGCCGCCTGCCCTCTTCCTCTTCCACAGCCTCCCAACGGCAGCCGCCCAAGGAGATGACCCCAAGAAGTTCAGGGAGCCGGCGACATGGATGATGGGGTCACCGTTGTCGCACGGAGCGGCATCCGACACCTAGTTGGACCCGTCATCCTGCCGCCTACTACCCTCGTCGTCGCTGCCGCTGTCCTCCTCGTCACACCCGCTCGAGGAGGAGTCTTCACTATCAGAAGAGCTCTCCACGCAGCACCTTGCACGGGTCCCAAAGAGCCCGAAGACCTTGACGGAGAGAAGGCCACCCTCCATCAGTTTAAAATGGAGAGTGAGCCCCTCCATCAAGCGGTGGATATGAGCAAATGTCTTCCATCCCCGACGAAGATACATCACGTGAGGGGCGGGGAAGTCGACGCGGACCCGCGTGCCACTGATCCCGCAGCCCCTCATGTGCAGCCGCAACGACTCCAGCGGATCCAGCTCCATCTCCCACGCAAATGGAGTCGGGAGACGAAGGCGACGGCACGGCGGCCGGCGCAGCCTGACGAAGAACTCACAAGGGTCGTCCCCAACATGGCCCTCCAATGGAGGAGGAGCTGCTGGCGGAGGCGAGGCCGGCGTGCCACCCCGTCCTCCTCTTCCCCGAGCACCCTGGCCTCGCCTCCTCCCCCTTCCCCTCGCGGCTGGCTCTGCCACCGCAGGCGCAGGAGAAGGAGGGACGCGTTGTCGAGCGGTGACCCTCGCCGCCACTGTTGAAGGACCGGGATTCCCTCTCTCCATGACGGATGGAAGGGAGGAGCAGAAGCTGAAGGAAGAAGAAGATAAAAGAATGCGGGACACCATCCCCCCCTCCCGCTCTTTATAAAGGATTGGGGTTGGGGCTCGGCCGCCCCGCTCGGCTAATCAAGATACGGAAGGCGCAGGGAGCCAGGACCGACCCGCCGCCCCAACCAGCGACGGCCCGGTTTCCCGCCTCCACCGTTTTCCACCCCAGGCGCATGGGAGACACGTGGCGGACGTGCAGAACCGAGGGGACAGGTGAGACGACCACTCCCCACCCCATGATCGTGGGGAGTGGACGCCTTGAAGACGGCACCTCAGCCCCATTCAGTAAATGGGTCGCGCCTCCACGCCTCCCTCCGTTTATGGGGAAGGCGCGAACCGCCCCTTTACTATGATGTGACGCATGCCTGCGGGAACCAACCCCACGCATGCCGCCCACGTCACACACGCCTCCCCACGCCGCGCCACGCGCGGGAATCGTGGGAAGCACAGCGCGCGAAGAATCTTACCGCGGTAAAAACTGCCCCGCCTGCCCGCGCACCGTTTTTGGGCCTAGCCCAACAACGCGTTGCGCTTATGTGTGGCCCATGCCCGGGGGCTCCTGTCGGTGTACAAAAAGAGGGGTACACTTTTTGTACCCCTATAACTGTGCACGGGCAGTCTGAGCCGCGGATACCACCACACCAAGCAAGGCAAGGGAGGTGAGCCAGGGTAAGACCGAAGCTCAAGAGAACTAGAACAACGCCAAGGCCAAGACCACGAAGAGCAAAGGGGACGAAGCGGACTCCCCGGGCAAGATCCTTGCCGGGAGACAGTTCTAGCAGCCCCGGCAAGACCTTTGCCGCGGCGACTCGTCCCGCGCCTACGAAGCAAATCACCCTTGAGTCCACTGCCCCAAAAGGGCAAGGATCCGGGAGACATCCCCGTGGCGGCATGAAGATCTTTGTGAAGACATTCAAGATCAGATATGCACTAAGGAGACGACAACCCTTGGCAGGATCCCAGCCGAGGAAGACCACAAGGCCCCCAGCAAGCGCCTTGCCGGGATGACAGCAGGCGCCTCAGCAAGACCCTTACCGGGGCCCCGGCAAGGCCCTTACCAAGGACACCCGCAGGGCCACCATCAGGCCCACGCCGACTAAACCTCCACCACCGCATGCATGTAGCTGCCGACCCAACTAGCTGGGCAGGCACCTGCGTGGCGGCATGCAAATCTTCGTGAAGACCCACCACTGCGCCACCTCAGCTGCCTGCCTACCTACATGGCATCGCAGGCGTCGCTGGCCAGGGCGCGTGTCGACACAAGAAGGAGCGGCGATGGACGAGACAGGTTTCTCCCCCGTCCCCGATAAAGCATGGACACCTAAGCAAGACGCATTAAATGCGCCTTGTCATGTGATGCGAGGGATAACCTCGCAGCACTGTACCCTTTCCACCTCCTGTGTGCCACTGTGGCAACCCCTTTTTTCTATAAAAGGAGGCCCGAGGCGACCAAAGGAAGGATTCGGCTTTTTGGAGCTCGTCACGCCCCATAGCTAGCTCAAGAACACAGATATACAATCCACCAAAGCAGGAGTAGGGTTTTACGCATCCTCGCGGCCCGAACCTGGATAAACGAACTGTGTGCTATCTGTTTGATCCGCTCTTCTCACGACCCCGCGCCCCGCTAACCACAGTAGGGATTCTTGTGATCCCATAGGTGTCGTTCCCACCGATAGTACGGGACCAAAGCATTAGCACTTAGTGAATACATGAACTACTCAAACTATGGTTATCACCGGGAGTGGTCCTGACTATTGTCACTCCGGGGTTGCCGAATCATAACACATAGTAGGTGACTAAAACTTGCAATATCGAATCAAGAACACAAATATATTCATGAAAACATAATAGGTTCAGATCTGAAATCATGGCACTCGGGCACTAGTGAAAAACATTAAGCATAGAAAAGTCATAGCAACATCAATCCTAGAACATAGTGGATACTAGGGATCAAACCCTAACAAAACTAACTCGATTAGATGGTAAATCGCATCCACTCGTCACGGTCCAGCAAGCCTACAATGGAATTACTCACACACGGCGGTGAGCATCATGAAATTGGTGATGGAGGATGGTTGATGATGATGATGGCGAAGAATTCCCCTCTCCAGAGCCCAAAACGGACTCCAGATCTGCCCTCCCGAGGAAGAACAGGGCTTGGCGGCAGCTCCATATCATAAAACGCGATGAATCTTTCTCTCTGATTTTGTTCTCCCCAAAAGAGAATACGTGGAGTTGGAGTTGAGGTCAGTGGAGTTCCAGGGAGCCCACAAGGTCGGAGGGCGCGCCCCCACCTTTTTGGCTAGGGTGTGGGCCCCCTGCTGCTGATTCTATCGCCAATATTTTTATTAATTCCAAAAGTTATCTCCGTGAAGTTTCAGGTCATTCCGAGAACTTTTTATTCTGCACAAAATAACACCATGGCAATTCTGCTGAAAACAGCGTCAGTCCGAGTTGGTTACATTCAAATCATGCAAGTAAGAGTCCAAAACAAGGGGAAAAGAGTTTGGAAAGGTAGATACGACAGAGATGTATCAGACGCGTAAGAGGGGTTGTCAATCCCTCCTCCATAAAAAGATAGATAAATTTGTATGGGTTTGGATAAATAGATCTGAATAAAACACAAAATAAAATAAGTAAAGAAAAAGTTCAGCAAGGCATTTTTGGGTTTTTGGAATAATATATCTGAAAACAAAGACTACAAAAGATAGATCGAAAAGCAAATATGATAAAAGATAGACCCCGGGGCCGTAGATTTCACTAGTGGCTTCTCACGAGAAAATAGTACACGGTGGGTAAACAAATTACTGTTGGGCAATTGATAGAGGAACAAATAATTATGAAGATATCCAAGGCAATGATCATGAATATAGGCATCATGTCCAAGATTAGTGGACCGACTCCTGCCTGCATCTACTACTATTACTCCACACATCGACCACTATCCAACATGCATCTAGTACATTAAGTTCATGGAGAAACGAAGTAATGCAATAAGAACGGTGACATGATGTAGAAAAGATATATTCATGTAGGAATAGATCCCATATTTTTATCCCTAATACCAACGATACATGTGTGCCTCGCTACCCCTTCTATCACTGTGTGAGGACACCGCAAGATCGAACCCATCACAAAGCACCTCTTCCCATTACAAGAAAAATCAATTTAGTTGGCCTAACTAAACCAAAGATTAAGAGAAGAAATACAAGGCTATAAATAATCATGCATATACGAGATCAAAGAAGACTCAAATAATATTCATGGATAAAAATCTGATCATAAACTCGAAATTCATCGGATCCCAACAAACACACCGCAGAAAGTCATTACATCAAATAGATCTCCAAGAGACCATTGTATTGAGAATCAAAAAGAGAGAAGAAGCCATCTAGCTACTGCATATGAACCCATAGGTCTATGGTAAGCTACTCACCGTAGTCATCAGAGGAGCACCAATGAGGATGATGAACCCCTCCGTGGTCGTGTTCCCCTTCGACCAGGTGCTAGAATAGGGCTCTAGATTGGATCTCGTGGTTCTGGAATTTATGGCAGTTGGAATTGTGCTTCATCGACTCCCCTAGGGATTCTGGAATAGTTGGGTATTTATAGAGCTGAGAGGCATTGGAGGAGACCGCCATGCGCCCCACAACCCATCGGGGCGTGCCAGGGGCCTTTGGTGCCCTGGTGTCTTGTGGGCCCCATGGGCCTCGCCCCAGGTGCTTCCTTGGCTCCCAAATTGTCTTCTGGTCCAAAATAAATCTCCAAAAAGTTTCGCTATGTTCGGACTCTGTTTGATAGGGATATTCTGTGAAGTAAAAGACAAGCAAAAATCAGCAACTGGCACTGGGCATTATGTCAATAGGTTAGTCCCAAAAAATGATATAAAAGTTGCTATAAATGATTGCAAAACATCCAAGAATGATAATATAACATCATGGAACAACCAAAAATTATAGATACGTTGGAGACTTACCAGCATCCCCAAGCTTAATTCCTACTCATCCTTGAGTTAGTAAATAAAAAATAGATTTTTTGATGTGGAATGCTACCTAACATGTTCATTACATATTCTTTTCTTTTGTAGCATGGAAATTTGGATTTTTAAATGGTTCAAAGCAATAGTCTATCTTTGACATGAAGGCTTCAATACTCAAGCATATCAACAAGCAACCATGTCTTTCAAAATATCAACACTAAAGAAAGTTATCCCTAGCCCATCATGCCCAATCATTGATCCATCCACGAAACACACTCAAATATTAGCTACATCCAATGGTCAAGTATGATCATAGTGCTCCCTAGTTGGTGCTTTCACTACTGCGGGATGCTGCTAACGTGACACTACGATCATAGACCCTTTGATGAAACTGTGTGCGATGCATTAATCGCAAACGGTGATGTAAAAAACCCGTCAAAAAAGATGCAAAACGTTTGCGATGAAGGATACATCAAACATGGTTCAGATTTTAGTTGCGTGTGCAATGAGGGGCATACGGTTATGTTCAATTAACTGTTTGCGATGTGGCAGAACAAAAGAAACGGGTAGCCAGATGAAAGCATGTGCGATATATAGCATACAGTTCACTCGGACGAACTGTTTGTGATTAGGCAACACAAAAGAAACGGTTAGGCAGATCAAGGTGTGTGCGATATACGGCATACGGTTCACTCGGATGAACTGTTTTTGATTAGGCAACGCAATAGAAACGGTTCAACCAGATCAAGGTGTGTGCAATGGAGGGCATATAGTTCATTCCGATAAACTGTTTAGGTTGAGCCAAGAGAACAGGAACGTTTCACATAATCAAAGTGTGTAATACACAGCAAACATCCAATTACATAGGTGGTTAGTACACACATAACATTTCCACACACCAAAGCAAACTATTATGCATAATTAACTAGGATAAACGAGCATCTGATCATCATCTACTTCTTGTGCTAGCTCGATGTTCCTTCTATTATAAGTTTCCATTAATTGATGGCATTTTATAAACACCCCACCATTTCCCGCCATTTCCTCACCGGTTTCTCGCCACCCAGCAATATTGCGCATAAACCTAGGCAGGGCGGGACGCACGGAGGCAACAAGTGCAGCCTGTAGCACATCCACCTTTTCCAAGCATGCCAACCCACCAAAGCGCCGCCTCTGCCATCAACCTCGTCGATGAGGAAAACGAGCAGGCGCCACAGCCCGTCGAGGCCGAGGCCCTCCCCGGCAATGCGATGGACGACGCTGTGATGTGTGTCATCGCCAGGGTTGAGAAGACCCTTGGTGCATGGCGCTTCAGCACCGCGGATCAAGATAGGCGTGTCGGCACCAAGAGGCTGCAGCTTGCCGCACAACATGATCGATGGCGCGCCGCAGAGCAAGCTAGGTGCGTCTGCGCCGATAGGCTACGGCTCGCCGCATGGCGAGACCGTTGGAGCGCCGCGGAGCGAGAGGCGCGGCGCGCCGCACAGCAAGAGCGGATCCATCAGCGCTTGCCTGCGGTCGACAGAGAGTCGCAGCTGGGTACACATTCTGTTAGTACCACCATTCCTCGCCAGGAGTGGGCAGAGGCCCTCTACACCGTACTTGCACCAGAGGTCGGCCGCACCATACTTGCACCTGACGCCCGCCGCGCCGTTCCCATGGGTCGCGCCGTTCACCTTGTCCACGGCCAGCTCAATGCCAATGCGCTGATCGGTAGGCTCAACCGCCTCCTTGGCCCAGGTTTCCACCTAGGCGCGGTAGAGGAACATGGTCGTCGCATCCTCGAGCTGGTGATCTCCAATGAAATAGCCAACTTGGAGCTTGAGATCGCGCTCCAGATGTACCGCGAGCATGTTAACCGCTTGGAAAAACACATGCATGAGTTCAGGCAAAGCCAAGAGCTACCGTAGGCAAGGGCTGATGTCACTAGAAGCTACGTTAGTATTTCCTCAAAGAGGAAGGGATGATGCAGCAAAGCGACGGTAGGTATTTCCCTCAGATATGAAACCAAGGTTATCGAACCAGTAGGAAAACCAAGCAACACAACGTAAACAACACCTGCACACATATAACAAATCCTCGCAACCCGACGTGTTAAAGGGATTGTCAATCCCTTTCGGGGTACAGTGCCTCAAGATAGGCAAACGGACGTGAGATAAATTTGTAGTAGATTGATAGATCGAATGCCAAATTAAATAAATAAAGAAAAATTGCAGCAAGGTATTTTTGGGTTTTTGGTTTAGTAGATCTGAAAATAAATGCAAGAGAAAAGTAGATCGCAATGGCAAATATATGAGAAAGAAGACTCGCGGGCCGTAGGTTTCACTAGTGGCTTCTCTCGAGAAAAATAGCAAACGGTGGGTAACAAATTACTGTTGGGCAATTGATAGAACCTCAAATAATTATGACGATATCGAGGCAATGGTCATTATATAGGCATCGCGTACAAGATTAGTAGACCGACTCCTGCCTGCATCTACTACTATTACTCCACACATTGACCGCTATCCAGCATGCATCTAGTGTATTAAGTTCATGGAGAAACGGAGTAATGCAATAAGAATGATGACATGATGTAGACGAGATCTATCTATGTAGAGATAGACCCCCATAGTTTTATCCTTAGTAGCAACAATACATACATGTCGTTTCCCTTTCTGTCACTGGGATCAAGCACCGTAAGATCGAACCCACTACAAAGCACCTCTTCCCATTGCAAGATAAATAGATCAAGTTGGCCAAACAAAAGCCAAATATCGTAGAAGAAATATGAGGCTATAAGCAACCATGCATATAAGAGATCAAAGAAACTCAAATAACTTTCATGGATATTAAAAGATAGATCTGATCATAAACTCAAAGTTCATCGATCCCAACAAATGCACCGCAAAAGAGTTACATCATATGGATCTCCAAGAGACCATTGTATTGAGAATCAAGAGAGAGAGAAATGAAGCCATCTAGCTACTAACTACGGAACCGAAGGTCTACAAAGAACTACTCACGCATCATCGGAGAGGCACCAATGGAGATGGTGAACCCCATCCGAGATGGTGTCTAGATTGGATCTGGTGGTTCTGGACTCTGCAGCGGCTGGATGAATATTTTGTCAACTCCCCTAGGGTTCTGGGATTTTTGGGGTGTTTATAGAGCAAAGAGGCGGTCCGGGGGGAACCGAGGTGGGCACAACCCACCAGGGCGCGCCTGGGCCTCTTGGCGCGCCCTAGTGGGTCGTGCCCCCTCTCGGGGCACCCCCCCCCCCCGGGCATAGCTAGGACCCGTTGTGTTCCTTTTGGCCCATAAAAATTCTCCGTAAATTTCGTTCCATTTGGGCTCTGTATGATATTGATTTTATGCGATGTAAAAACACGAAAAAATAGGAACTGGCACTTGGCACTATGTCAATAGGTTAGTACCAAAAAATGATATAGAATGATTATAAAACATCCAAGATTGATAATATAACATCATGGAACAATAAAAAATTATAGATACGTTGGAGACATATCAGCATCCCCAAGCTTAACTCCTACTCGTCCTCGAGTAGGTAAGTGATAAAAACAGAATTTTTGATGTGGAATGTTGCCTATCATGTCATATCATATTCTTTTCTTTATAGCATGGAAAATTGGACTTTTAGTTATTCAAAGCAATAGTCTAGTTTTGACATGATAATTTAGATACTCAAGCATATCAACAAGCAACCATGTCTTTCAAAATATCAACGCTAAAATAAGTTATCCCTAGCCCATCATGCTCAAACATTGATCCATTCATGAAACACACTCGAATATTAGCAACACCCAATACTTAAGGACGACCATATTACCTCCTAGTTGGTCCTTTCATAAGAGAAGATGGAGACAAAATAAAAATTGCGTAAAGTAAAAGAAAGGCCCTTCACAGAGGGAAGTAGGGATTTGTAGAGGTGCCAGAGCTCAAAGCAAAAAACTTAGAGATAAAAACATTTTGGGAGGTGTATCCATCCCACCAACAAAAACGACTTATAGTTCCCAATACTTTCCATGCATAGATATATCATAGGCGGTTCCCAAACAGAAAATAAAGTTTATTCCTTTTTCCACCATACTTTCACTTTCCATGGCTAGCCGTATCCACGGTTGCCCTCCATACCAACACTTTCTAAGGAATTTATTATTTGACAACATAAAGTAAATTCATGTTTGCATTTCGGGACTGGGCATCCCTAATACCTTTGCCTTACTCTCGTGCAATGACAAGTGAATAAACACTCATCTTGAGAATAACACATCTAGCATGGAAAATATTAGCCACCCTTCACCGCTCCGCGAGCGAAACAAACACACAAAAGAGAAGTTTATTTTGAAAATTAGAGATGGCACATGAAAATTTGAACGGAAAAAGAATACCGCATATAGGTAGATATAGTGGACTCATGTGGCAAAAACTGGGTTAAAAGGTTTTTGGATGCACAAGTAGTGATCATAGTAGTGCAAAATGAAGGCTAGCAAAAGCTTGGGAAGCGACCAACTAAGAAACGAATAATCTCATAAGCAAGCATTAAGCATAAATAACACCGAATAATGCACCATAAGTAGGATATAATTTCATTGCATGACTATTGACTTTCGTACTTGCATAGGGAATCACAAACCTTAACACCAATATTCTTACTAAAGCATAATTACTCATCAAAATAACTCACATATCACATCATCATATCTCAAAACTATTACTAAGAATCAAGTTTATTTTGTCCAATGATCTTCATGAAAGTTTTTATTATACCCTTCTTGGATATCTATCACTTTGGGACTAATTTTCATGTATTGCTTTTGTCAAGCTCCAACAAATATAAGTGAAGATCATGAGCATAATAAATTTTTCTTTCTCTCAAATTAATTTAAGTGAAGCAAGAGAGAATTTCTTGAAATTTTTACTAACTCTTAAATAAATCTAAGTGAAGCAAGAGAGCATTTATTAAAAAATACTAAAGCACACCGTGCTCAAAAAGATATAAGTGAAGCACTAGAGCAAGTCCATTGCTCATAAAAATTTAAGTGAAGCATAGAGAGCAATTCTAACAAGTCATGACATAATTTTGGCTCTCTCAAATATGTGTGTCTAGCAAGGAATCAAGACTAAAAACACAAAATAAAACAAGCAAAGACTCATATCATACAAGATGCTCCAAGCAACACAAATATCATGTGATGAAGAAAAATATAGTTTCGAGTAAAATATCGATGATCGTTGGAAGAAAGCGGGGATGCCACTCGGGGGCATCCCCAAGCTTAGGTGGTTGCTCATTTTTAGATAATAGCTTGGGATGTTGGGGCATCCCCAAGATTAGGCTCTTCTATCCTTCCTTCATCCATCGTAAGATAACCCAAAACTTGAAACTTCAATCACACAAAACTCAACAGAACCTTCGTGAGATCCGTTAGTATATGAAAATAATAAATCACTACTATAAGTACTGTATCAAACCAATTCATATTTTGTTTTTGTATTATATCTACTGTATCCCAACTTTTCTATGGCAAAAACTCATCAAAGAAAACCATAGAGCCATCAAAATAAGCACACAACACAAAGAAAACAGAATCTGTCAAAACAGAACAGTCTGTAGCAATCTGACTATTTTGAATACTTATGTAACTCCCAAAATTATTCAAAATTAGGAAGACCTGAGAAATTTGTATATTGATCTACTGCAAGTAGAATGGGTATTTTATCGCTCGCTGGTAAAAAATGGAAATTAATTATGTGAGCGCAAAAGTTTCTATTTTTCAGCAAGATCAAACAACTATCACCCAAGAAGATCCTAAAGGCTTTACTTGGCACAAAAACTAATTAAAACATAAAACACACAATCATAGTAGTAGCATAATTGTGCTAAAACACAAAAACAGGAAGCAAAAAGCAAAAATAAAATTTATTCATTGGGTTGCCTCCCAACAAGCTCTATAGTTTTACGCCCTTAGCTAGGCATAAAGCACTTAGAATCCTTCAAAGATTTAGCATAAAGATTTTCAACAACAACATTTATGGGAGTAAATTCAAAGATCTCATTCTTGCAAAAAGGATCTCTTATCACTTCAACAAAATCCGGGCGAACACTAATCATCTTAAGATCTCCATTATTACTATTACTAGAAGTAGCACCCTTCTTCTTGGATCTACCCCTCCTTACGGGAGTTTTCTCGATAGTTTTAGCGGAAGCAAAAGCCGTGCTTAGATTACTAAAGATTTCTTCTAATTTATCAATTCGAGATGGACTTTCTTCTATTCTTTCATGGGTTAAAGTACCCTTCTCTTTTAACAACTTAAGAATATCTCCCACCTTTGACCCAATATCGGTAGAAAAAATATGAATATTTTTATCTATAATTTCCATATGATCTTCGGTGAGCATTTTCTTTTCAATAGCATCTAGTCTTTCCATAACATGCTGAAGAGTCAAAGTTGTTTCATTAATCATAAGTGGTGGTGAGCCCACTAAGTTTCCCATAGCATTAAAGGCATCAAGAGAAGGACACATCAAGAAATTTCCACCGGTAATCGTATCAAGGACGAATCTATACCAGGTGGTGATGCCAACATAAAAACAACGAAGAAGAACAATGGTGGATTGCTTACAGGTAGATCTATTATGAGCATTGCAAATCCTATACCAAGCATCTTTTAAATTTTCTCCTCCCCTTTGTTTAAAGTTGAGAACCTCATTCTCGGGAGTGCAAGCAATAGAGGAAGAACTATCCATAATGATAATAACGGCAAACAAGGTTGCACACAAAAACATATCCGACAAGAAAACGGTGAACGGAAAAGAGCGGCGAATAAAAATGGCAAATTTTTGTGAGGTGGGGGAGAGGAAAACAAGAGGCAAATGGAAAATGATATAAATTGCGAGGAGATGAGATTTGTGATTAGGAACCTGGTATATGTTGAAGATCCTCCCTGTCAACGGCGCCAGAAATTCATTTTGATGTTGCTTGAAGCTACGTCGGTATTTCCCCAAAGAGGAAGGGATGATGCAGCACAGTGGTGATGACCCACAAGTATAGTGGATCTATCGTAGTCCTTTCGATAAGTAAGAGTGTCGAACCCAATGAGGAGCAGAAGGAAATGATAAGCGGTTTTCAGCAAGGTATTCTCTGCAAGCACTGAAATTATAGGTAACAAACAGTTTTGTGATAAGATAATTTGTAACAAGCAACAAGTAACAAAAGTAAATAAAGTGCAGCAAGGTGGCCCAATCCTTTTTTTAGCAAAGGACAAGCCTGGACAAATTCTTATATAGAGAAAATCGCTCCTGAGGACACATGGGAATTATCGTCAAGCTAGGTTTCATCATGATCATATGATTCGCGTTCGGTACTTTGATAATTTGGTATGTGGGTGGACCGGTGCTTGGGTACTGTCCTTACTTGGACAAGCATCCCAATTATGATTAACCTCTATTGAAAGCATCCGCAACTACAACAAAAGTATTAAGGTAAACCTAACCATAGCATGAAACATATGGATCCAAATCAGCCCATTACGAAGCAACGCATACACTAGGGTTTAAGCTTCTGTCACTCTAGCAACCCATCATCTACTTATTACTTCCCAATGCCTTCCTCTAGGCCCAAATAGTGGTGAAGTGTCATGTAGTCGACGTTCACATAACACCACTAGAGGAGAGACAACATACATCTCATCAAAATATCGAACGAATACCAAATTCACATGACTACTAATAGCAAGACTTCTCCCATGTCCTCAGGAACAAATGTAACTACTCACAAAGCATATTCATGTTCATAATCAGAGGGGTATTAATGTGCATATAGGATCTGAACATATGATCTTCCACCAAGTAAACCAACTAGCATCAACTACAAGGAGTAATCAACACTACTAGCAACCCACAGGTACCAATCCATACTTAGAGACAAGAATTGGATACAAGAAATGAACTAGGGTTTGAGAGGAGATGGTGCTGGTGAAGATGTTGATGGAGATTGGGGCCCTCCCGATGAGAGGATCATTGGCGATGACGATGGTGATGATTTCCCCCTCCCGAAGGGAAGTTTCCCCGGCAGAACAGCTCCGCCAGAGCCCTAGATTGGTTCCTCCAAGGTTCCGCCTCGTGGCGGCGGAGTCTCCTCCCGAAAGCTTTCTTATGATTTTTTTTCCTCATCGAAAGACTCCATATAGCCGAAGATGGGCATCAGAGGGCCACCAGGGGGGCCACGAGGCAGGGGGCGCGCCCAGGAGGGTAGGGCGCACCCCACCCTCGTGGGCAGGGTGTGGCCCCCCTCTGGAACTTCTTGCGCTCATTATTTTTTATATATTCTGAAAATGACTTCCGTGAAGTTTCAGGACTTTTGAAGCTGTGCAGAATAGGTCTCTAATATTTGCTCCTTTTCCAGCCTAGAATCCCAGCTGCCGGCATTCTCCCTCTTTATGTGAACCTCGTAAAATAAGAGAGAATAGGCATAAGTATTGTGACATAATGTGTAATAACAGCCCATAATGCAATAAATATCGATATAAAAGCATGATGCAAAATGGACGTATCAAGTGGCGGTAGGTATTTCCCTCGGATATGAAACCAAGGTTATCGAACCAGTAGGAGAACCAAGCAACACAACGTAAACAACACCTACACAGAGATAAAAAATCCTCGCAACCCGACGTGTTAAAGGGGTTGTCAATCCCTTTCGGGGTACGGCGCCTTAAGATAGGCAAACGGACGTGAGATAAATTTGTAGTAGATTGATAGATCAAACGCCAAATAAAATAAATAAAGAAAAATTACAGCAAGGTATTTTTGGGTTTTTGGTTTAGTAGATCTGAAAATAAATGCAAGAGAAAAGTAGATCGCAATGGCAAATATATGAGAAAGAAGACTCGCGGGCCGTAGGTTTCACTAGTGGCTTCTCTCGAGAAAAATAGCAAACGGTGGGTAAACAAATTACTGTTGGGCATTTGATAGAACCTCAACTAATTATGACGATATCCAGGCAATGATCATTATATAGGCATCACGTCCAAGATTAGTAGACCGACTCCTGCCTGCATCTACTACTATTACTCCACATATCGACCGCCATCCAGCATGCATCTAGTGTATTAAGTTCATGGAGAAATGGAGTAATGCAATAAGAATGATGACATGATGTAGACAAGATCTATCTATGTAGAGATAGACCCCATCGTTTTATCCTTAGTAGCAATGATACATATGTGTCGTTTCCCTTTCTGTCACTGGGACAAGCACCGTAAGATCGAACCCACTACAAAGCACCTCTTCCCATTGCAAGATAAATAGATCAAGTTGGCCAAACAAAACCCAAATATCATAGAATAAATACGAGGCTATAAGCAATCATGCATATAAGAGATCAAAGAAACTCAAATAACTTCCATGGATATAAAAAGATAGATCTGATCATAAACTCAAAGTTCATCGATCCCAACAAACACACCGCAAAAGAGTTACATCATATGGATCTCCAAGAGACCATTGTATTGAGAATCAAGAGAGAGAGATGAAGCCGTCTAGCTACTAACTACGGACCCGAAGGTCTACAAAGAACTACTCATGCATCATCGGAGAGGCACCAATGGAGGTGGTGAACCCCATTCGAGATGGTGTCTAGATTGGATCTGGTGGTTCTGGACTCTGTGATAGCTTGATGAATATTTCGTTGACTCCCCTAGGGTTCTGAGATTTTTGGGGTATTTATAGAGCAAAGAGGCGGTCCGGGGGGCACCTGAGGTGGGCACAACCCACCAGGGTGAGCCTTGGCCTCCTGGCGCGCACTGGTGGGTTGTGCCCCCCTCGGGGCATCCCCCAGGTGCAGCCAGGGCTGTTGTGTTCCTTTTCGCCCATAAAAATTCTCCGTAAAGTTTCGTGGCATTTGGACTCCGTTTGATATTGATTTTCTGCGATGTAAAAAAACACGGAAAAAACAGGAACTGACACTTGGCACTATGTCAATAGGTTAGTACCAAAAATGATATAAAATGACTATAAAATGATTATAAAACATCCAAGATTGATAATATAACAACATGGCACAATCAAAAATTATAGATACGTTGAAGACGTATTATGGGTTGCTGGTCATGGTCTCATGGACGCGTTTTATTTTGTTGAGTCGTTTCGACATGGATAGCTATGTATTTACAGCAATCATAGTATTCACTAATGCAGGTTGCTATTAACGTGACACTATGATCAGAGACACTTTGACGAAACTGTGTGCGATGCATTAATCACAAATGGTAGTGTAAAAAACTGTCAAAAAGGTGCAAAACGTTTGCGATGACAGATGCATCAAACACGGTTCGGATTTTAATTGCGTGTGCGATATGGGGCATACAGTTCAGTTCAATTAACTGTTTGCAATGTGGCAGAACAAAAGAAACGGGCAGCCAGATGAAGGCGTGTACGATATACAGCTTACGATTCACTCGGATGAGCTGTTTGTGATTAGGCAACACAACAGAAATGGTCAGCCAGATCGAGGTGTGTGCGATATACGGCATACGGTTCACTTGGATGAACTGTTTTCGATTAGGCAACGCAACATAAATGGTTCAACCAGATCAAGGTGTATGCAATGGAGGGCATACAGTTCATTTCGATAAATTGTTTGTGTTGAGCCAAGAGAACATAAATGTTTCACATAAACAAGATGTGTGCAATACGTGTTAAACATCCAATTACATAGGTGGCTAGTACACACATGACATTTCCACACACCAAAGTAAACTATTACATGCATAATTAACTAGGATAAACGATCATCTGATTATCATATACTTCTTGTGCTAGCTCGATGTTCCTTCTATTCTAAGTTTCCATTAATTGATGGCATTTTATGAACACCCCACAGTTTCCCGCCATTTCCTCACCGGTTTCCTGCCACCCAGCAATATTGCGCTTAAACCTAGGTGGTGCGGGATGCACAGAGGCAACAAGCGCAGCCTGTAGCACATCCACCTTTTCTAAGCATGCCAACCCACTAAAGCGTCACTTGTGCCATCAACCTCGTCAACGAGGAAAACGATCAGGCGCCATGGCCCGTCGAGGCCGAGGCACTCCCCGGCAACGCGATGGACGACGCCGTGATGTTCATCATCGCTAGGGTTGAGCAGACCCTTGGCTCATGGCGCTTCAGCGCCGCGGATCAAGATAAGCATGTCAGCACCGAGAGGCTGCAGCTCGCCGCACAACATGATCGATGGCGCACCACAAAGCAAGCTAGGCGCGTCCGCGCCGATAGACTGCGACTCTCCGCATGGCAAGACCGTTGAGCGCCACAGAGCGAGATCCATCGGCGCTTGCTTACTGCCGACAGGGCGTCGCAGCTGGGTACACGTCCCGTTAGTACCCCCATTCCTCACTAGGAGTGGGCAGAGGCCCTCTGCGCCGTACTTGCACCAAAGGTCGGCCGCGTCGTACTTGCACTAAATGCCCGCCGCATCATCCGCATGGGTCGCGCCGTCCGCCTTGTCCACGGGCCGCTCGATGCCAACGCACTGATCGGTAGGCTTGACCGCCTCCTTGGCCCAGGTGTCCACCTGGGCGCAGTAGAGGAACATGGCCGTCGCATCCTTGAGCTGGTGATCTCCGATGAAATTGCCAACTTGGAGATCGAGATCGCGCTCCAAATTTACAGCGAGCGTGTCGACCGCTTGGACGAACGCCTACACGAGTTCAGGCAGAGCCAAGAGCTACCATAGGCAAGGGCTGCTGGTCATGGTCTCATGGACGCGTTTTATTTTGTTGAGTCATTTTGACATGGATAGCTATGTATTCACAACAATCATAGTACTCACTACTTCATGTTGTTGCTAACGCGACACTACGATGAGAGACCCTTTGACGAAACTGTGTGCGATGCATTAATCACAAACGGTGGTGTAAAAACCCGTCAAAAAAGGTGCAAAACATTCGTGATGACGGATGCATCAGATACGGTTCAGATTTTAGTTGCGTGTGCGATGCAGGGCATATGGCTCAGTTTAATTAACTGTTTGCGATGTGGCAGAATAAAAGAAATGGGCAGCCAGATGAAGACATGTGCGATATACAACTTACAGTTCACTCGGATGAACTATTGTTGATTAGGCAACACATCAAAAACGGTCAGCTAGATCGAGGTGTCTACGATATATGGCATACGGTTCACTCCGATGAACTGTTTTCGATTAGGCAACGCAACAGAAACGGTTCAACCAGATCAAGGTGTGTGCAATGGAGGGCATACAGTTCATTCCGATAAACTGTTTGTGTTGAGCCAAGAGAACAGAAATGTTTCACATAAACAGGATGTGTGTAATATGCAACAAACATCCAATGACATAGGTGGCTAGTACACACATGACATTTCCACACACCAAAGTAAACTATTACATGCATAATTAACTAGGATAAACGATCATCTGATCATCATCTACTTCTTGTGCTAGCTCGATGTTCCTTCTATTCTAAGTTTCCATTAATTGATGGCATTTTATGAACGCGCCACCATTTCCCGCCATTTCCTCACCGGTTTCCCACCACCTAGAGATATTGCGCATAAACCTAGGCAGCACGCGACGCATGGAGGCAACAAGCGCAGCCTGTAGCACATCCACCTTTTTCATGCATGCCAACCCACCAAAGCGTCGCCTCTGCCATCAACCTCGTCGACGAGGAAAACGAGCAGGCACCACGGCCTGTCGAGGACGAGGCGCTCCCCGGCAACACGATGGACGACGCTGTGATGCGCGTCATCGCCAGGGTTGACCAGACCCTTGGCGCATGGCGCTTCAGCGCCGCGGATCAAGACATGCATGTTAGCACCGAGAGGCTTCAGCTCACCGCACAACATGATTGATGGCGCGCCGCAGAGCAAGCTAGGCGCGTCCGCGCCTATAGGCTGCGGCTCACCGCATGGCGAGACCGTTGGAGTGCTGCAGAGCGAGAGGCGCGGCGCGCTGCATAGAAAGAGAGGATCCATCGGCGCTTACCTGCTATCGATAGGGCGTCGCAGCTGGGTACACGTCCTGTTAGTACACCCATTCCTCGCCTGGAGTGGGCAGAGGCCCTCTGTCTTGCACCAGAGGTCGGCCGCGCCGTACTTGCACCGGATGCCCGCCACGCCGTTCCCATGGGTCGCGTCGTTCGCCTTGTCCGCGGCCCGCTCGATGCCAACGCGCTAGTTGGTAGGCCCGACCACCTCCTTGGCCCAGGTATCCACATAGGCGCAGTAGAGGAACATGGCCATCACATCCTCGAGCTGGTGATCTTCGATGAAATAGCCAACTTGGAGCTCGAGATTGCGCTCCAGATGTACCGCCAGCGTGTCGACCGCTTGGACGAACGCCTGCACGAGTTTAGGCAGAGCCAAGAGCTACCATAGGCAAGGGCTGCTGGTCATGGTCTCATGGACGCATTTTATTTTGTTGGGTCGTTTCGATGTGGATATATATATATATATATTCACAGCAATCATACTATTGCTCTGTTTATTGCTCTGTTTCAATGTCTGTACTCTGTTTTTCATTCTTATATGTTCTGTTTCAATGTGTGTATATACGCTTTCCATTTTATATATGTGGATGATAACAGCTAGATTCATATTAGTATACAAAAACAGATAGAAAATGGAATTCATAATATATATATATATATATATATATTAATTGTTCATTAGTTCATCACAAAATATATATAATATCATCACATATACGCGATGATACTTAACTACTAGGTGCATAAAATTGAAAATGGACAATACTAAAACTCATAATCCTTCATGGGGCTAGTATTTCGGCAGCCCCTCACAAGCAGCTCCCTGGTATGCGGCGTCTTCCCAGTGCGGAGGCAGTACTCCGCCTTCTCCACCTCGCAGCGCTTGATGTACCGATCTACCTCTTGCTGGCGGACGAGCACGAACGATCTTTCCATTTCGTCGGGCGCCCACCGGAGCTCCACGTTAGTGGCACGCTGGAGCTTATCGGCACACCTCCATGCAGCGATGAGGCGCCCAGCGCCTTTGACCTTCCTCGCAAAGTACCCATCTTCGTACACCTCCTCCGCACGACGACGCGCCCGCCCCCAAAGCTCGGCCACCTCCTTTTCCCAGGCGGCATCATTGGCTTCACAGGCTGCCTTGTACCTGGCTTCCTCCTCTGTCATCTCCTTCTTGAACGCCACTTGCCTGGCTTTCTCAGCCGGTGGCAGCGACTTCCACAAACAAAGATTGTACTGGCCCGAAAACAAATCCAAAGTTGGGGGTCCAGCGCAACCTCGTCCGGCGGTGTGTAGGGGTCCTCGTCATTGCTATTCGAGTGAGCGTCCACGGGGGGCGGCGACTCCTCGTCGGCGTGTGGGCAGACCGGCGGCACCATGGCAGAGATTTGAGAGAGAGAGAGAGAGGGCGAGCGAGGGGAGGATGTATATAAGAATGCAGGCGGGATGACGTGAGTAAGGTAGTATTTATTGACGACCGGAATCTAGATCGACGGGAACAGTACACACACCGGTCACCGGAATTTACGAGTACTATAGTTTGAATTACACATGATTCCCATAGCAAAATTCGTGTGTGACCTTAATAGCTGACGGTTTCCAATACAGAACTGTGTCTGATTAATGACCCCCGCCACTCACCTACCGAACCTTGAGCCGCGAAATAGAGTGCCAATCATGTGGGGGGCGGTTGTCTTGCCAGATCTTTACATTTTGTTTTTTAAACACCAGATATTTACATCGTCTGATGATTTTTTAACTCGCACACAAGTACACAAAAATATCATTTTCAAACCGTTATGGTTAGCCGTTGCATGTAGATGTAGTTAAAATTTGAATTACAATCATTAAATGACTATAAAATCACTTAATTGTCTTTAAAAGGTTAAATGACCCCTAGAATTTTCCAAATTTTCACATGATAGTTCTAGTAGTGCACGTTAAACGTAGAAAAAAATTGAAGCTCGTAAGAGGAAGCTATCTCCCGTTTGTCATCAGACATGCATTGTTCCCTCTCGGAACCATGAGCCTTCTAATGAGTTGCTCCGATTTATGAGGGGTGTGTGTCCAAACTTTCGTCAAACAGGCCATTTTTATTTTTTGGAATTGTGTCATAGACGTTAGACCAATATGTTTGAAAATTCCTTCTAATTTTACTGCACATGGAATTAAATCGCACACAAGTACACAAAATATGACTTTTAAAACCGTTATAGTTAGCTATTGCATGTGCATGTAGTTTAAATTTGAATTACGGTCATTAAATAGCTAGAAAATCACTTAAATATCTTTAAAAGGTCAAATGACCCCTGAAATTTTCCAAAATTTGACATGACAATTGTATTAGTACTACAAATTTTCTCGTACATTTAAAACACCATCCGTTGCCACTTTACTCCAAATTCATCTTTCACAGCAAATAAAAAATATCCAGAACATCAGAAGCAGTTTTTTTGTAGGAACCGTTTGCGATGAAAATTTCCGGGTCTATTTAAGTCTTCCTCCTTAAGCTTCACCAGCTCCTCTGCTCCAGTGCCGGCAATCGCCGAATCCACGAATCCCGATCCCCATTCCCACACCCCCCTTCTTGCAAAGATGACACCGTGGAAACACTTCGTGAAGGCACGTACGATGGCCACGTTCTCCCCGAGAGCCGCCGCCTGCGCCAAGAGCGCGGCCGCCTATGCCGAGAGTGTCGTCGCATCCGCATTAAGCGCGCCTGCATCCGCCGAGAGGGCGTCTGCGGCAGCCGAGACGGCTGCAGGTGCTGCTGCGATGGCGGCTGCAAACGCCCAGAGCGCTTGAGCTGCCGTCCGTGCTGCCGATGTCTCCCTGGCCTAGGTTGAGGCCATCCTCGCCAAGATCGAGGACGCACAGGCCAAGATATTCCAGTCCACCTTGGATTCCAGCATGCAACCGACGTCCGAAAAGGCGGCGATGTCCATGGAGCACCTGCTTCCTCATGAGATCGCCGAGTGGGAGCTGGAGATCCAGGAGGCAGTGGAGATCCAGGAGCGCCGGGAGAAGGAGTTGCGCGTGGCCGAGGTCAAGGTAGAGAAGAGTTTATCCGTCGAGGAATCGGCGGTGGAGTACCAACACGAACTCTGGCACAACCACTACTACGAGTACTACAACCTTGAGGGCGGCACTGAGGATGGCACCGAGGACGAGGACGCGGTCGACTTCGACAGGGGTGATGCGGAGTCCACCAACCGTGACATTTCGCTAGGACAAGTCATCGACGTCTCATCTCACACCGGCGAGGCGGCAGATTTGTTAAAATTATGCGTACTTAGGCTTTGTTTTTAATGTCAGTCTTTTGTTATAGCGATATTTAAGTCAACTAGCTCTGTTTAATTACTAAAATTGCTCGATTCAGTAAGTGTGGTCTATGTGCTGTACGCTCTTTTGTGTGCCCAAATTAGCAAGCGATATTAAATTATGCAATGATGTACCCGGATAAATTTCCACCAAAATTTGAATTATCAAACAGATCCCATGCGCATAAAGCAGAAGAATCGTTTGCGATGCACACAGTCGTTCAAAGTGAATGGTGTCCGGCGGCACCGCGCGCAAAGTTTCCCTCCACATTTCAAAAATTTTGGCCTACCGCCAAAATATCTACCCCCGCCCCCTCCCCCCTTTTCTCCTCGACCACAAGTCACATTTCCCCTGTTTCCTCCTTCCTTCCTTCCTAAGCTATAGCCGCTTCCTCACTTGCTTCCTTGCTCTCGTCGTCTCGCATCCTACCGTCGGGGTCGCCATGGTCTTCTTCAATGACCTCTCCAGCGGTTCCTCCTCCGACAATGACTCCTTCACCACCCCGGTATGCCTTTCTCCTCTCTCTCGGGCTATGACTTGGAATGAAGGATTTTAACCTGATGGTCGATTTGAGTCATTTCTTCCTCTTGTAGCTCCCTAGGACCATCAGTTGCAACGAATGGAGCAGGGTGGCTGAAGTCTATCTGCTCGTTGTCACCATCAATCTCCATGCGTGAAGCTAGTTGCATTTGAATCTATGGACAGTGGGAGGAAGTTTCTGGCATGTGCAGAGAAGGTTAGACCCTCTTTCGTTGTAACAAATCATTTGTTAGATGTGATTCAGACACTGTCACAGTCCCAACCCATTCATACCACACCTTCAACCAAACGCATCCTAAGACAGTGTCACAGTTTGTACCTAGTATCTAAAAATGTTGCCATCTCATCAGCGGTGCCATTAAAAAATTATTTGGCACCGCTTCAGCAGTTTGTGCAGCTAACTTTGGTCCATGCATCCGAGCATCCAAGCAGTAAAATACTAAATCTTTATCACATGAAGGAACTGGGCATCGGAGCAACTAGGTGCTCCGGAGTCCGGGTCCCTGATTTTTTCCGCTGCATCGGCTCACAAGTGCAGGGCACCAGTGCAAAATGTAGCAACAGTTGTCTTTACACGGTTTTGGCATACATAGTGGACGGCCTTAGTGCTATTAGTTCTATGTTACTAAATTTGTGCATGTACACACCTGTTAGTATCAATTTGCTGTCATCCAAACACTATCGCTATGCTATTGCAGTTATATTTAGCTTCCTCATAAAATATTAAATTTGTTATTTATAGTACATGGGTAAGAACTTGTAGCGTTGTTGTAGTTAATTATAGCTTCTAATATTTCAGAATTTGGTTGTTGTCTCAGTAGCAATTAATTCATTTGCACATTGATCTTTTTGAGAAGATATGTCATAATTAACATGTTTCTTCAGTTTTTTAAAATAAGTATTGGTGATTTTCTGTGTTGCTATAAACTCATTTCCCCTACAATTGTTACTGATCTAGTTTTAAATATTATTGGATGAATAGAAGTGTTCTTACTTGGAGTGGGTTGATCAAGAGTGGCCACAATCTTTGAAGATGTGCCTAGCAAAGCTCTGGAGCATGTATGAGGAAGAGAACAGAGGTAGGCTTAGAGAAAGTGTTGTCAATGCTGAAGAATATTTAAAGATGCGGGATAAAAAGAGGAAGGTGGAGAATGAGCTCAGATTTTTTAAATCAGACTTTGCTAAGATGGTGTTGTCGAAGGAGGAGGCACTGTCCTAGTTGGCCAGTGCAAAACAAGTTCTTACTGAACTGAAAGCAGAGGTGGATAAGACGAGCCTGGATGATCTCGATTAGGGAAATGAATATATTGTCCTAATATTGTTCTTATGAAGTTGAACTAGCCATATGTTGTACTGTGTTGTTTTCAGGTAGCTATCGTACTGTGATGTTAAAATATGTTTATGTACCTGATATGAAATTGTCAAACAGTTGTTCGATATGAAATGTGAATTTACGTAATACTGGAATTATTAAACTAATAAACCTGCTAAATGTGTCATGGAACTTTGCAAATGGTTCTAGCAGTAAAAGCGCTTGTGATGGATAGCCCAATGCCACACAGTTTTCTTCATCAAAACGTGTGTGATGTAGTTGATAAAAGCAAACGGTTAACCAAGGCAGAGCATGTGTGATAGTTACACCTATCACACGCGATTCTTAGATAAACCTATGTGGGATGTACATATGAACAGAAACATTTTCCCTGGATTGACTGTATGGGATGTACATATAAACAAAAATGTTTTCCCTGGATTGACTGTGTGGGATGTACATACGAACAGAAACGTTTTCCCTGGATTGACTGCGTGGGATGTACATAAGAATGGAAACGTATTCCTTGGATTGACTGTGTGTGATATACATACGAACGGAAAATGTTTTTCTGGGATTCACCGTGTGGGATGTACATACAAACGAAAACGATTGGGTTTCGATGCCTCGCCCGATCGCACATGAGCTCATTTTGCCCCAGCCTGTATGCCAGGAGGGCCTATCCCTGACGGTTTCTGGGTCATGTGGGAAGGATCCCCTATCGCCCACACTCACTTGGCGACGGTTCCAAATGTCGTCGCGGAAAGGGATTAAAAATCGTGTGTATAGCACTGACGCGTACCCGTGTTTATAAGAGAAGATGGAGACTCAAAATATGTTTTTCTTCATAAAAGTAAATAGAGAGGCCCTTCGTAGAGGGAAGCAGAGATTTGTAGAGGTGCCAGAGCTCAAAGCTTAAATTGAGAGATAATTTTTTTCGGAGGCATACTTTTCCTGTCAAAGAAAACGACTGAGTAGTTCCCAGTACTTTCCATGCTAGATACATCATAGGCGGTTCCCAAACATAAAATAAAGTTTATTCCTTTTTCCACCATTCTTTCACAATCCATGTGTGATAGCCTGGCTTATTAGGGATGATAGACTACTTATATCAATAAGGAATTCCTTCTTTTCCAGGAGCCCATTCGGAAAGAACTCCAAAGTTAAGCGTGCTCAGCTTTGAGTAGTTTCAGGATGGGTGATTGACCGGGAAGTTGCTCCCGGTTGCGCACGAGTGAGGACAAAGTGCGCAGAAAAGACTAGTATTGATATGTGGGGCCAGTCTAGATCCCGCCAGGAGTAACGACCACCGGCGGGTGTGTCCGGGGCGTTACACCATGGCTAGCCATATCCACGGGTGCCTTCCATACCAACACTTTCCAAGGAATTTATTATCTGACAACATAAAATAAAAAATCATTTTGGGACTGGGCATCCCTATTACCACCATACTCTCTGTGACGCCCCCGATTCGACCTTACACTAATCATACACACAAATGTGTACGATCAAGATCAGGGACTCACAAGAAGATATCACAACACAACTCTAGACACAAATTGAAAAGATACAAGCTTCATATTACAAGCTAGGGGCCTCGAGGGCTCAAATACAAAAGCTCAATACACAAGAGTCGACGGAAGCAACAATATCTGAGTACAGACATAAGTTAAAAAAGTTTTGCCTTAAGAAGGCTAGCACAAACATCAATGATCGAAGAGGCAAGGCCTCCTGCCTGGGACCTCCTAACTACTCCTGGTCGTCGGCGGCCTCCACGTAGTAGTAGGCACCGTCCGGGTAGTAGTAGTTAGCGGGGGTGGCATCTGGCTCCTGGAATCCACCATTTGGTTGCATCAACCTAGAAAGAAGAAAGAAGGGGAAAAGGGGTAGCAAAGCAACCGTGAGTACTCATCCAAAGTACTCGCAAGCATCAGATCTAAACTAACTATGCATTGGTATCAAATGGAAGGGTTGTATCGGTGAACTGAACTGCAGAATGCCAGAACAAAGGGGAAGGCCTAGCCTATCGAAGACTAGCATCTTCAAGCAGCTCCAAGCATCTTGCAACATGTAGAAGAGTAAAGAATAGCATATTATAATTAACAAACATGTTGTAGCATCAATGCCCAGAGATCCTTCCTCGACTCCCTGCGAGAAAGCAATTCCGGAGCTACATATCTCAAGTATCAATTTCTAGTGGCAATAGATCAGGATACAAGTCTGAACGTCCGTTACCGTGGATACGGCTATTAATAGATAATTTTCCTTGCAAGGGTGCACCAAGTTTTCCAACACGCTTGATTACTCTGGCCGGACACACTTTCCTGGGTCATGCCCGGCCTCAGAATACCAACACGTCGTAGCCCTACCTAGTCTCAGCACAGAGGTCCCCATCGGTCTACATCGTAAGCACTCCGGGGTCTGGGCCCATCGCCCATTGCACTCTGGGTCATTGTGCGACGAGCCGGGACGAGCACCACCTCATACTGGATGGCATTGGCCCAACATGCCCACAATGCTGAACTAGACGTTTGATAAAGCTTCGGCTGATACTGCGATGCCGAGGCCCATAACTATTCTCGCGTGGTGGTTAGTGCATAAAGGCCAAAGGCCAACTTAGAACAAATACCCAAACCTGTTAGTGCATTATTAAAAAGAAGTGACGACTGTCGGGACAAGTCCGGAGCTATCACCCCTCCTGGGTGATACGGCTAAATAGCCAACCGCCACCATAACTCCTCGGGTGCTCTCCAGGCCCGCCCGACTTTCACCAATGTCTCAAGTAAAGTCAAGGTAACCGTGTGTCCAAACATCAAGGGGAAACCCCCGAGGAATCACCCTCGGTGGATTCCACTCGATGTAATCATCAAGCTGAACGTAGGAGGAACCACCCTCGAGGTTCACACTTGAGGGGATGCACGACAGAGTCGTACCGGGAGTGGTAAAGGAGGAATCACCCTCGATGACCATGACCGAATAGCTACACTACAGAGTCATCATCAGGAGTGCGTTATGAGGTATCACCCTCAGCACTCGATAGTAGCTCTGCAGAGTCGAGCAACAAAAGGGGCGTGATGTGATGTGAGGTGTCGGGCTCTGGTCGTCGATCATGTTGCTCGAGTCGTCGATGATGAAGCAGGGGAAACAAGGACAAGGTGGGGGTCACTGATGGATCACTAACCAACCTATACTAAGCAATTTAGGATAAGCAGGTAAAGGTACAACAACAGGTACAAAAGAAGGTTATGCATCAGAATAGGAGCAATCAATTACAGTAGCAAAATATAATGCAAGCATGAGAGAATGGAATGGGCGATATCGGGATGATCAAAGGGGGGCTTGCCTGGAAGCTCCGCTGAAAGGGAAGAAGGGTCGTCGTCGACGTAGTCGATCACAGGGGCATCAACAGCGGTCTCAGGGTCTACCGAAGAGAAGAGGGGGAATAAACAGTAAATATAATGCAAACAGATGCATGATGGGGTAACATACGGGGCTAGGGGTGTTCTAACACGGTGCTACACGATACCAGCGAAGGGGGATAACATCCAGGCAAGTTTTCCCGAGGTTAGGCATTTTTGGACAAATGAATCGGAGGGGGACGGTTGCATGTTCGTTATGCTAGGGATTTGTGACGAACGAACGGAAGGCATATTCAGATTCGTCATTTTTTTCTGAGCAACTTTCATGTAGAAAACTTTTTCATCTGACATACGGTTTATTTTATATGATTTTTCAAAGTTTTAATCATTTTTTTAAAATTCCTAGATTTAATATTAATTCAAAAATGCACCTAAAATACTAGATGCACCTGGTCCAGTGAACCCAACAGTGCATCAGTCAACTGTGGACTTTGACTAGTCAAATTTACCAAGGGACCCACCTGTCATTGGGACATTCTTAACAATTTTCTTTTAGATGGATAAGTTGAGGGTTTTTTTTGAGACAAGGATAAGTTGAGGTGGGGGGGCACTTGTCATAGACTAAACTAGCCCCTAATCTAAACCATACTAATCCTAGCTAACAAGGGATTAGGCCCAGGTGGAAGTGGCTCAAGCCGTTAGAGGCCATGGTCGTGCTTGGGCACGCACGAACGCACGCGGGCGTCGGCGGCTGCGGTAGCCAGCAGCGGCAGGAGGCGGCAGCGATGGGCGAGTGGGCGCCGCGGTGCAGTGGTGGGCTGTTGCGGCTGTAGGCGGACAGAGGCGGGGCGACGCCAGGGGTCAGCGAGCGGGCTGCGTGGCGGCAGAATAGCAGCAGCAGGCAGAGCAGCATGTAGGAGCAACGACAGCAGTGGGAAGCTTCAGCAAAGAGCAGTAGCAAGCAAAGTAGCCGCGGCACAACCAGGCAGTAGCATCACGCAGCAGCAGCAATACAGAGCAATGACGACAACAGGCAGCACGGGCAACAACGACAGCAGAAGCAGTAACAGGGGGCATCAAGCGCATGCACGTACGCGTACGCAAGGGTTCGAGCTCGACGGAGATGACAGCCTACGGCGTTCAAATCGAAGGGCTAAAGGGGGATTCGAGGGAGGATCTCACCGAGGAGGCGCACAAAGGCCCGGTGAGTGACTATAAGCAGTAGTTCGCTCGTATTGGCGTGGCGAAGCTCCGACGATGCAGAGGAAGAAGACGCTCGATGCCGGCAATGCGGTGGCTCTCGGCTTGTTCCAGTGGGCGAGGAAGACGAAGAAGACGTCGACAAAGCTTCTGGACACGACGGTGTGACGCGGGGATGCAGCCGACCACGGGGACGACGACAAGGCGGCGACCGCGCGGTGAGGTGCGGGATCGTGCAAACGAGGGCGCGAGGAGAGGGAGGAAGGGGAACAGGGTGGGCTAGGGTTCCAGGGCAAGGGGAGAGCCCCTTATAGACGTCGAGGGGCGGCGGATGGGCGCCACGGCGATGGCCAGGGCCGTGGCGGCCATCGGCGCTGTCCACACCTCCTCTATGAATAGAGAGGAGGGGGACGGGGGCACGGTGGGCTGGCCTGGCCAGCTAGCTGGGCCAAGGCCCAGGGGAGGGGGAGGTTTTATCTCTTTATAATTTTGTTTTGTTTAGCTTTTCTTTTTTTTCATATTTATTTACTGTTTTATTTTACTATTAGCATATTTTAGTTTTATAAAAATATGAGGCCAACACCTAAATTAATGTTTTAGTTTAATCCCCTGCCACAAAAAGTTTGGTACTCAATTAATTTAGTCCTAATATTTTACTATTTTAAAAAGCATTTATATAATAGTTTAAGCCACTGTTTTAATTATCTTAATGCATTTAAACATTTTATAAAAGTGAGGTTTCTTCACCAATATTAACTATGAATTAATTGTCACAGTTTGCACATTTTAGTTTTTACATTTGCAAACTTTTATTTTTGACTTTAATTTAAATGAACCGATTTGAATCTAAGTGAGATTAGCAACAGTAACAGTGATGACATGTCATCATTAGCAGAGAATTACTGTAGCTTAATTATCCGGGCGTCACACTCTCGTGCAATGATAAGTGAATAAACACTCATCTTGAGAATAACACATCTAGCATGAAAAAATATTGGCCACCCCCAGTCGTTTCATGAGCGGTATGGGCGCACAAAAAGGAAATTCATTTTGAAAATTAGAGTTGGCACATACAAATTTACTTAGAACGGCACGGAAATACTGCTTATAGGTAGGTATGGTGGACTCATATGGCAAAACTGGGTTTAAGGATTTTGGATGCACAAGTAGTATTTCCACTGAGTGCAAACATAGGCTAGCAAATAGATTGAGAAGCAACCAACCAATAAATGAAAATTCATAGAAACGAGCATTGAGCATAACTAACACCGAATAATGCACCACAGGTAGGATGTAATTTCATTGCATAACTATTGAATTTCGTGCTTGCATAAGAAATCACAAACCTTAACATCAATATTCTTACTAAAGTATAATTACTCACGAACATGACTCGCATATTACTATCATCATATCTCAAAACTATTACAAAAAATCAAGTTTATTTTGTCCAATGATCTTCATGAAAGTTTTCATTATATCCCTCTTGAATATCTATCACTTTAGGAATAATTTCATATGTTGCAATTGCTTTTGATAAGCTCAAACAAATTTAAGTGAGGAACATGAGCATAAAAAATTTCATCTCTCAAAATAATTTAAGTGAAGCATGAGATAATTTCTTCAAAAATTTACTAACTCTCAAATAAATATAAGTGAAGCATGAGAGTATTTCTTCAAAAATATTAAAGCACACAATGCTCAAAAAGATATAAGTGAAGCACTAGAGCAATTCCATAGCTCAAAAAAATTAAGTGAAGCACACAGAGCAATTCTAACAAATCATAGCATAATTTTGGCTCTCTCAAATAGCTGTGTCCGGCAAGGATAACTGTGACAAACTAAAAAGCAAAACAAGCAAAGACTCATATAATACAAGACCCTCCAAGCAAAACTCATGATATGTGACGAAAAAAATATAGCCCCAAGTAAAATTACCGATGGTTGTTAGAAGAAAGAGGGGATTCCTTCTGGGGCATCCCCAAGCTTATTTGCTTGGTTCTCCTTGAATATTAACTTGGGGTGCCATGGGCATCCCCAAGCTTAGGCTCTTTTCACTCCTTGTTCCTTCATCCATCGAGATCTCACCCCAAACTTCAAAACTTCAATCACACAAAACTTAACAAAACCTTCATGAGATTCGTTAGTATAATAAAGCAAATCATCACTCTAAGTACTGCTGCAAACCCATACATATTTTATTATTGCATTACACCTACTGTATTCTAACTTTACCGTGGCTTATACCCCCGGTACAATCCATAGATTCATCAAAAGAAGCACACAACAAAATGAAAACAGAATCTGTCAAAAACATAAGAGTCTGTAGTAATCTGGACTTTGTCCATACTTCTGTAACTCCAGTTTTTTTTTGAAAAAATAGGACAACGTAGGAAATTTGTATATCAATCTTGTGTAAAAAAATTAGATTTTTTTCATGCTTTTGTGATTTTTAACAATTCTGCTACTGGGTGCAAAAGTTTCTGTTTTTCAACTAGACCAAATCAACTATCACCAAACATGATCCCAAAGGATTTACTTGGCACAAAAACTAACTAAAACACAAAAAACACAAACATAACAGTAGCAGAATTGTGTAAACACTCGAGAACAGAAAGAAAAAGGCAAAAATAAATTTTATTCATTGGGTTGCCTCCCAACAAGCGTTGCCGTTTTATGCCCCTAGCTAGGCATTGATAATTTTAATGATGCTCACATGAAAGGAAAGAATTGAAGCAGAAATAGAGCATCATATAGTATGTGAAAATCAAATTTAAGTCTAAAATCTATCCATAGGCATTTTATAAGCAAGCAAATTATCAAGACAAGAAATTTCTAGCATATGCAAGGGACAAGAATCAAACATTGACAATCTCAACATAACGAGAGGTAATTTAGTAACATGGAAATTTCTACAATCATATTTTCCTCTCCCATAATAATTACATGTAGGATTATAATCGAATTCAACAATATAACTATCATATAAATTTTTTCTTCATGATCCACATGCATAAAAGTTTTAAAATCTTCCAAGATAGTGGGATTAACATCAACTAAAGTCATGACATCTCCAAACCCACTTTTATCAATAATTTCATAAGACTGAACACTCTCCGAATATGTGCAATTATTTTTTCCTAGAGTTGACACTCTTCCAAACCCACTTTCAATATTGTTGCAAACATATTTATCATGAGGCATAAATAATTTTTCAAGATCATAAGAATCACTATCACCCCAATCATGATCATTGCAATAAGTAGTGGACATATCAAAATTAGCATCCCCAAGCTTGGGGTTTTGCATATTATTAGCACAATTGACACTAATAGAATTCATAATAACATCATTGCAACCATGCTTTTCATTCAAGGAGCTATCATGAATCACTTTATAAATTTCTTCGTTTAACACTTCATCACAATTTTCAAATTCATGAATCTCATGCAAAACTTCATAAAGATAATCTAGTGCACTCAAATCACTAGCAATTGGTTCATCATAACTGTATCTTTTAAAAAGATTAGCAAGTGGATGAGGATCCATAACAATAGATTTTCAGCAAGCAAAGATGCAAGCAAATAGAAGGCACATGGCAACATAAGCAAACATGCAAAAAGGCAAACGAAAAAGAAGACAAATAAAAAGGCAAATATTTTTGTGTTTCTCTGAAAATGTTTTAGAAGTGGGGGAGATGAAAATCGAGGCAACTGGAAAATAATGTAAATTGCAAGGAGAAGAGATTTTCGATTGGGTGTGTGATAGATGTTGATGATGTCTCCCCGGCAATGGCGTCAGAAATTCCTTTGACATGGCTAGAGATTGCGCCGGCATTTCCCCAAAGAGAAAGGGATGATGCAGCACAGCTACGGTAAGTATTTCCCTCTGTTGTGAAATTAAGGTATCAATCCAGTAGGAGAACCAAGAAACACTATCTAAATGGTACCTGCACACAAAGAACAAATACTTGCAACCCGGCGCGTAAGAGGGGTTGTTAATCCCTCCTCGGTAAAAAGATAGATAAATTTGTATGAGTTTGGGTAAATAGATCTGAATAAAACATGAAATAAAATAAGTAAAGAAAAAGTGCAGCAAGGTATTTTTGGGTTTTTGGAATAATAGATCTGAAAATAAAGACGACAAAAGATAGATCGGAAAGCAAATATGATAAAAGATAGACTCGGGGGTTAGTAGATTTCACTAGTGGCTTCTCTCGAGAAAATAGCACACGATGGGTAAACAAATGACTGTTTGGCAATTGATAGAAGAACAAATAATTATGACGATATCCAAAGCAATGATCACATCCAAGATTAGTAGACAAACTCCTGCCTGCATCTACTACTATTACTCCACACATCGACCGCTATCTAGCATGCATCTAGTATATTAAGTTCATGGAGAAACAGAGTAATGCAATAAGAACGATGACATGATGTACACAAGATCTATTCATGTAGGAATAGATCCCATCTTTTTATCCTCAATAGAAATGATACATGCGTGCCTCGCTACCCCTTCTGTCACTGGGTGAGGACACCGCAAGATCGAACCCATCACAAAGCACCTCTTCCCATTGCAAGAAAAACCAATCTAGTTGGCCTAACTAAAACAAAGATTCAGAGAAGAAATGCAAGGCTATAAATAATCATGCATATAAGAGATCAAAGAAGACTCAAATAATATTGATGAATAAAAATCTGATCATAAACTCGAACTTCATTAGATCCCAACAAACACTCCGCAATAGGTCATTACATCAAATAGATCTCTAAGAGACCATTGTATTGAGAATCAAAAAGAGATAAGATGCCATCTAGCTACTGCCTACGGACTCGTAGGTCTATGGTGAACTACTCACGCATCATCGGAGGAGCACCAATCAGGATGATGAACCCCTCCGTGATCGTGTTCCCATCCGGCAAGGTGCCAGAATAGGGCTCTAGATTGGATCTCGTGGTTTTGGAACTTGTTGCGGCTGGAATTGTGTTTCGTTGACTCCCTGGGGTTTCTGGAATATTTGGGTATTTGTAGAGCTGAGAGGCGGTGGAGGAGACCCCTGTGGGCCCCACAACCCATCATGGCATGCTAGGGCCCTCTGGCGCCCTGGTGTCTTGTGGGCCCCACGAGCCTCCCTCCAGGTGCTTCCTTGGCTCCCAAGTTGTCTTCTGGTCCATAAGAAATCTCTAAAAAGTTTCGCTGCGTTTGGACTCCGTTTGATAGGAATATTCTGCGAAGTAAAAAAACATGCAAAAAAATAGCAACTGGCACTGGCACTATGTCAATAGTGAAGGAAATATGCCCTAGAGGCGATAATAAAGTTGTTATTTATATTTCCTTATATCATGATAAATGTTTATTATTCATGCTAGAATTGTATTAACCGGAAACTTAGTACATGTGTGAATACATAGACAAACAGATTGTTACTAGCATGCCTCTACTTGACTAGCCCGTTGAATCAAAGATGGTTAAGTTTCCTAGCCATAGACATGAGTTGTCATTTGATTAACGGGATCACATCATTAGAGAATGATGTGATTGACTTGACCCATTCTGTTAGCTTAGCACGATGATCGTTTAGTTTGCTGCTACTGCTTTCTTCATGACTTATACATGTTCCTCTAACTATGAGATTATGCAACTCCCGAATACCGGAGGAACACTTTGTGTGCTACCAAACGTCACAACGTAACTGGGTGATTATAAAGGTGCTCTACAGGTGTCTCCGATGGTACTTGTTGAGTTGGCATAGATCGAGATTAGGATTTGTCACTCCGATTGTCGGAGAGGTATCTCTGGGCCCTCTCGGTAATGCACATCACTATAAGCCTTGCAAGCATTGTGACTAATGAGTTAGTTGCGGGATGATGCATTACGGAACGAGTAAAGAGACTTGCCGGTAACAAGATTGAACTAGGTATGTGAAGGAAATATGCCCTGGAGGCAATAATAAAGTTATTATTTATTTCCTTATATCATGATAAAAGTTTATTATTCATGCTAGAATTGTATTAACCGGAAACATAATACATGTGTGAATACATAGACAAACAGAGTGTCACTAGTATGCCTCTACCAGACTAGCTTGTTAATCAAAGATGGTTATGTTTCCTAACCATGGACAAAGAGTTGTCATTTGATTAACAGGATCACATCATTAGTTGAATGATCTGATTGACATGACCCATTCCATTAGCTTAGCACCCGGTCGTTTAGTATGTTGCTATTGCTTTCTTCATGACTTATACATGTTCCTATGACTATGAGATTATGCAACTCCTGTTTGCCAAAGGAACACTTTGTGTGCTACCAAACGTCACAACGTAACTGGGTGATTATAAAGGAGCTCTACATGTGTCTCCAAAGGTACATGTTGGGTTGGCGTATTTCGAGATTAGGATTTGTCACTCCGATTGTCGGAGAGGTATCTCTGGGCCCTCTCGGTAATGCACATCACTTAAGCCTTGCAAGCATTGCAACTAATGAGTTAGTTGCGGGATGATGTATTACAGAACGAGTAAAGAGACTTGCCGGTAACGAGATTGAACTAGGTATGGGATACCGACGATCGAATCTCGGGCAAGTAACATACCGATGACAAAGGGAACAACGTATGTTGTTGTGCGGTCTGACCGATAAAAGATCTTCGTAGAATATGTAGGAGCCAATATGGGCATCCAGGTCCCGCTATTGGTTATTGACCGGAGACGTGTCTCGGTCATGTCTACATTGTTCTCGAACCCGTAGGGTCCGCACGCTTAAGGTTACGATGACAGTTATATTATGAGTTTATGCATTTTGATGTACCGAAGGTTGTTCGGAGTCCCGGATGTGATCACGGACATGACGAGGAGTCTCGAAATGGTCGAGACATAAAGATTGATATATTGGAAGCCTATGTTTGGATATCGGAAGTGTTCCGGGTGAAATTGGGATTTTACCGGAGTACCGGGAGGTTACCGGAACCCCCCGGGAGCTATATGGGCCTTAATGGGCCTTAGTGGAAGAAGAGGAGAGGCAGCCAGAGCTGGGTCGCGCGCCCCTCCCCCCTAGTCCGAATAGGACAAGGAGAGAGGGGGTCGGCGCCCCCCTGCTTCTCTCTCTCTCTCTTTTCCCACCTCGCGAATCCTATTCCAACTAGGATTGGGGGAGAAGTCCTACTCCCGGAGGGAGTAGGACTCCTCCTGGCGCGCCCTATGATGGCCGGCTGGCCTCCCCCTCTTGAGCCTTTATATACGGAGGCAGGGGCACCCCAGAGAAAACACAAGTTGATCCACGTGATCATATTCTTAGCCGTGTGCGGTGCCCCCTTCCACCATAGTCCTCGATAATATTGTAGCGGGTTTAGGCGAAGGCCTGCTGCAGTAGTACATCAAGATCGTCACCACGCCGTCGTGCTGACGAAACTCTTCCCCGACACTTTGCTGGATCGGAGTCCGGGGATCGTCATCGAGCTGAACGTGTGCTAGAACTCGGAGGTGACGTAGTTTCGGTGCTTGATCGGTCGGGCCGTGGAGACGTACGACTACATCAACCAAACGCTTCCGTTGTCGATCTACAAGGTACGTAGATCATACTCTCCCCTCTCATTGCTATGCATCACCATGATCTTGCGTGAGCGTAGGAAATTTTTGAAATTACTACGAAACCCATCAGTGGCATCCGAGCCTAGGTTTTATATGTTGATGTTATATGCACGAGTAGAACACAAGTGAGTTGTGGGCGATATAAGTCATACTGCTTACCAGCATGTCATACTTTGGTTCGGCGGCATTGTTGGATGAAGCGGCCCGGACCGACATTACGCGTACGCTTACGCGAGACCGGTTCTCCCGACGTGCTTTGCACATAGGTGGCTTGCGGGTGACAGTTTCTCCAACTTTAGTTGAACCAAGTGTGGCTACGCCCGGTCCTTGCGAAGGTTAAAACAGCACCAACTTGACAAACTATCGTTGCGGTTTTGATGTGTAGGTAAGATTGGTTCTTGCTTAAGCCCGTAGCAGCCACGTAAAACATGCAACAACAAAGTAGAGGACGTCTAACTTGTTTTTGCAGGGCATGTTGTGATGTGATATGGTCAAGACATGACGGTGCTTCGGAGATGGAGATCACAAGCATAAAATGATGATGGCCATATCATATCACTTATATTGATTGCATGTGATGTTTATCTTTTATGCATCTTATCTTGCTTTGATTGATGGTAGCATTATAAGATGATCTCTCACTAAATTATCAAGAAGTGTTCTCCCTGAGTATGCACCGTTGCGAAAGTTCTTCGTGCTGAGACACCACGTGATGATCGGGTGTGATAGGCTCTACGTTCAAATACAACGGGTGCAAAACAGTTGCACACGCGGAATACTCAGGTTATACTTGATGAGCCAAGCATATACAGATATGGCCTCGGAACACGGAGACCGAAAGGTCGAACGTGAATCATATAGTAGATATGATCAACATAGTGATGTTCACCGATGAAACTACTCCATCTCACGTGATGATCGGACATGGTTTAGTTGATTTGGATCACATAATCACTTAGAGGATTAGAGGGATATCTATCTAAGTGGGAGTTCTTTAAGTAATATGATTAATTGAACCTAAATTTATCATGAGCTTAGTACCTGATAGTATCTTGCTTGTTTATGTATGATTGTAGATAAATGGCCCGTGTTGTTGTTCCATTGAATTTTAATGCGTTCCTTGAGAAAGCAAAGTTGAAAGATGATGGTAGCAATTACACGGACTGGTTCCGTAACTTGAGGATTATCCTCATTGCTGCACAGAAGAATTACATCCTGGAAGCACCGCTGGGTGCCAGGCCTGCTGCTGGAGCAACACCAGATGTTGTGAACGTCTGGCAGAGCAAAGCTGATGACTACTCGATAGTTCAGTGTGCCATGCTTTACGGCTTAGAACCGGAACTTCAACGACGTTTTGAACGTCATGGAGCATATGAGATGTTCCAAGAGTTGAAGTTAATATTTCAAGCAAATGCCTGGATTGAGAGATATGAAGTCTCCAATAAGTTCTATAGCTGCAAGATGGAGGAGAACAGTTCTGTCAGTGAGCATATACTCAAAATGTCTGGGTATAATAATCACTTGATTCAAATGGGAGTTAATCTTCCAGATGATTGCGTCATTGACAGAATTCTCCAATCACTGCCACCAAGCTACAAGAGCTTCGTGATGAACTACAATATGCAAGGGATGAATAAGACTATTCCTGAGCTCTTCGCAATGCTAAAAGCTGCGGAGGTAGAAATCAAAAAGGAGCATCAAGTGTTGATGGTCAACAAGACCACTAGTTTCAAGAAAAAGGGCAAAGGGAAGAAGAAGGGGAACTTCAAGAAGAACAGCAAGCAAGTTGCTGATCATGAGAAGAAACCCAAGTCTGGACCTAAGCCTGAAACTGAGTGCTTCTACTGCAAGCAGACTGGTCACTGGAAGCGGAACTGCCCCAAGTATTTGGCGGATAAGAAGGATGGCAAGGTGAACAAAGGTATATGTGATATACATGTTATTGATGTGTACCTTATCAATGCTCGCAGTAGCACCTGGGTATTTGATACTGGTTCTGTTGCTAATATTTGCAACTCGAAACAGGAACTACGGATTAAGCGAAGATTGGCTAAGGACGAGGTGACGATGCGCGTGGGAAACGGTTCCAAAGTCGATGTGATCGCGGTCGGCACGCTACCTCTACATCTACCTTCGGGATTAATATTAGACCTAAATAATTGTTATTTGGTGCCAACGTTAAGCATGAACATTATATTTGGATCTTGTTTGATGCGAGACGGTTATTCATTTAAATCAGAGAATAATGGTTGTTCTATTTATATGAGTAATATCTTTTATGGTCATGCACCCTTGAAGAGTGGTCTATTCTTATTAAATCTCGATAGTAGTAACACACATATTCATAATGTTAAAACCAAAAGATGCAGAGTTGATAATGATAGTGCAACTTATTTGTGGCACTGCCGTTTAGGTCATATCGGTGTAAAGCGCATGAAGAAACTCCATACTGATGGACTTTTGGAACCACTTGATTATGAATCACTTGGTACTTGCGAACCGTGCCTCATGGGCAAGATGACTAAAACACCGTTCTCCGGTACTATGGAGAGAGCAACAGATTTGTTGGAAATCATACATACAGATGTATGTGGTCCGATGAATATTGAGGCTCGTGGCGGATATCGTTATTTTCTCACCTTCACAGATGACTTAAGCAGATATGGGTATATCTACTTAATGAAACATAAGTCTGAGACATTTGAAAAGTTCAAAGAATTTCAGAGTGAAGTTGAAAATCATCGTAACAAGAAAATAAAGTTTCTACGATCTGATCGTGGAGGAGAATATTTGAGTTACGAGTTTAGTGTACATTTGAAACAAAGCGGAATAGTTTCGTAACTCACGCCACCCGGAACACCACAGCGTAATGGTGTGTCCGAACGTCGTAATCGTACTTTACTAGATATGGTGCGATCTATGATGTCTCTTACTGATTTACCGCTATCGTTTTGGGGTTATGCTTTGGAGACGGCCGCATTCACGTTAAATAGGGCACCATCAAAATCCGTTGAGACGACGCCTTATGAACTATGGTTTGGCAAGAAACCAAAGTTGTCGTTTCTGAAAGTTTGGGGCTGCGATGCTTATGTGAAAAAGCTTCAACCTGATAAGCTCGAACCCAAATCGGAGAAATGTGTCTTCATAGGATATCCAAAGGAGACTATTGGATACACCTTCTATCACAGATCCGAAGGCAAGACTTTTGTTGCTAAGTTCGGAAACTTTCTAGAGAAGGAGTTTCTCTCAAAAGAAGTGAGTGGGAGGAAAGTAGAACTTGACGAGGTAACTGTACCTACTCCCTTATTGGAAAGTAGTGCATCACAGAAAACTGTTTCTGTGACACCTACACCAATTAGTGAGGAAGCTAATGATAATGATCATGAAACTTCAGAACAAGATACTACTGAACCTCGTAGATCAACCAGAGTGAGATCCGCACCAGAGTGGTACGGTAATCCTGTTCTGGAAGTCATGCTACTAGATCATGATGAACCTACGAACTATGAAGAAGCGATGGTGAGCCCAGATTCCGCAAGATGGCTTGAAGCCATGAAATCTGAGATGGGATCCATGTATGAGAACAAAGTATGGACTTTGGTTGACTTGCCCGATGATCGGCAAGCAATTGAGAATAAATGGATCTTCAAGAAGAAGACTGACGCCGACGGTAATATTACTGTCTACAAAGCTCGACTTGTCGCAAAAGGGTTTCGGCAAGTTCAAGGGATTGACTACGATGAGACCTTCTCACCCGTAGCGATGCTTAAGTCTGTCCGAATCATGTTAGCAATTGCCGCATTTTATGATTATGAAATTTGGCAGATGGATGTCAAAACTGCATTCCTGAATGGATTTCTGGAAGAAGAGTTGTATATGATGCAACCGGAGGGTTTTGTTGATCTAAAAGGAGCTAACAAAGTGTGCAAGCTCCAGCGATCCATTTATGGAGTGGTGCAAGCCTCTCGGAGTTGGAATAAACGCTTTGATAGTGTGATCAAAGCATTTGGTTTTATACGGACTTTTGGAGAAGCCTGTATTTACAAGAAAGTGAGTGGGAGCTCTGTAGCATTTCTGATATTATATGTGGATGACATATTACTGATTGGAAATGATATAGAATTTCTGGATAGCATAAAAGGATACTTGAATAAGAGTTTTTCAATGAAAGACCTCGGTGAAGCTGCTTACATATTAGGCATAAAGATCTATAGAGATAGATCAAGACGTTTAATTGGACTTTCACAAAGCACATACCTTGACAAGATTTTGAAGAAGTTCAAAATGGATCAAGCAAAGAAAGGGTTCTTGCCTGTGTTACAAGGTGTGAAGTTGAGTAAGACTCAATGCCCGACCACTGCAGAAGATAGAGAGAAGATGAAAGATGTTCCCTATGCTTCAGCCATAGGCTCTATCATGTATGCAATGCTGTGTACCAGACCTGATGTGTGCCTTGCTATAAGTCTAGCAGGGAGGTACCAAAGTAATCCAGGAGTGGATCACTGGACAGCGGTCAAGAACATCCTGAAGTACCTGAAAAGGACTAAGGATATGTTTCTCGTATATGGAGGTGACAAAGAGCTCATCGTAAACGGTTACGTTGATGCAAGCTTTGACACTGATCCGGACGATTCTAAATCGCAAACCGGATACGTGTTTACATTAAACGGTGGAGCTGTCAGTTGGTGCAGTTCTAAACAAAGCGTCGTGGCGGGATCTACGTGTGAAGCGGAATACATAGCTGCTACGGAAGCAGCAAATGAAGGAGTCTAGATGAAGGAGTTCATATCCGATCTAGGTGTCGTACCTAGTGCATCGGGTCCAATGAAAATCTTTTGTGACAATACTGGTGCAATTGCCTTGGCAAAGGAATCCAGATTTCACAAGAGAACCAAGCACATCAAGAGACGCTTCAATTCCATCTGGGATCTAGTCCAGGTGGGAGACATAGAGATTTGCAAGATACATACGAATCTGAATGTTGCAGACCCGTTGACTAAGCCTCTTCCACGAGCAAAACATGATCAACACCAAGGTTCCATGGGTGTTAGAATCATTACTGTGTAATCTAGATTATTGACTCTAGTGCAAGTGGGAGACTGAAGGAAATATGCCCTAGAGGCAATAATAAAGTTATTATTTGTTTCCTTATATCATGATAAAAGTTTATTATTCATGCTAGAATTGTATTAACCGGAAACATAATACATGTGTGAATACATAGACAAATAGAGTGTCACTAGTATGCCTCTACTAGACTAGCTTGTTAATCAAAGATGGTTATGTTTCCTAACCATGGACAAAGAGTTGTCATTTGATTAACAGGATCACATCATTAGTTGAATGATCTGATTGACATGACCCATTCCATTAGCTTAGCACCCGGATCGTTTAGTATGTTGCTATTGCTTTCTTCATGACTTATACATGTTCCTATGACTATGAGATTATGCAACTCCCGTTTGCCAGAGGAACACTTTGTGTGCTACCAAACGTCACAACGTAACTGGGTGATTATAAAGGAGCTCTACAGGTGTCTCCAAAGGTACATGTTGGGTTGGCGTATTTCGAGATTAGGATTTGTCACTCCGATTGTCGGAGAGGTATCTCTGGGCCCTCTCGGTAATGCACATCACTTAAGCCTTGCAAGCATTGCAACTAATGAGTTAGTTGCGGGATGATGTATTACAGAACGAGTAAAGAGACTTGCCGGTAACGAGATTGAACTAGGTATGGGATACCGACGATCGAATCTCGGGCAAGTAACATACCGATGACAAAGGGAACAACGTATGTTGTTATGCGGTCTGACCGATAAAGATCTTCATAGAATATGTGGGAGCCAATATGAGCATCCAGGTTCGCTATTGGTTATTGACCGAAGACGTGTCTCGGTCATGTCTACATAGTTCTCGAACCCGTAGGGTCCGCACGCTTAACATTACGATGACAGTTATATTATGAGTTTATGCATTTTGATGTACCGAAGGTTGTTCGGAGTCCCGGATGTGATCACGGACATGACGAGGAGTCTCGAAATGGTCGAGACATAAAGATTGAATATATTGGAAGCCTATGTTTGGATATCGGAAGTGTTCCGGGTGAAATCGGGATTTTACCGGAGTACCGGGAGGTTACTGGAACCCCCCGGGAGCTATATGGGCCTTAATGGGCCTAGTGGAAGAAGAGGAGAGGCAGCCAGGGCTGGGCCGTCGCCCCTCCCCCCTAGTCCGAATAGGACAAGGAGAGAGGGGGCCGGCGCCCCCCTCCTTCTCTCTCTCTCTTTTCCCACCTCGCGAATCCTATTCCAACTAGGATTGGGGGAGAAGTCCTACTCCCGGAGGGAGTAGGACTCCTCCTGGCGCGCCCTATGATGGCCGGCCGGCCTCCCCCTCTTGAGCCTTTATATACGGAGGCAGGGGCACCCCAGAGAACACAAGTTGATCCACGTGATCATATTCTTAGCCGTGTGCGGTGCCCCCTTCCACCATAGTCCTCGATAATATTGTAGCGGTGTTTAAGCGAAGGCCTGCTGCAGTAGTACATCAAGATCGTCACCACGCCGTCGTGCTGACGAAACTCTTCCCCGACACTTTGCTGGATCGGAGTCTGGGGATCGTCATCGAGCTGAACGTGTGCTAGAACTCAGAGGTGCCGTAGTTTCGGTGCTTGATCGGTCGGGCCGTGGAGACGTACGACTACATCAACCAAACGCTTCCGTTGTCGATCTACAAGGTACGTAGATCATACTCTCCCCTCTCGTTGCTATGCATCACCATGATCTTACGTGAGCGTAGGAAATTTTTGAAATTACTACGAAACCCATCAGTATGAGGATATCGACGATCGAATCTCGGGCAAGTAACATACTAATGATAAAGGGAACAACGTATACCGTTATGCGGTTTGACCGATAAAGATCTTCGTAGAATATGTAGGAGCCAATATGAGCATCCAGGTTCCGCTATTGGTTATTGACCGGAGACATGTCTCGGTCATGTCTACATAGTTCTCGAACCCATAGGGTTCGCACGCTTAACGTTCGGTATTATGAGTTTATGTGTTTTGATGTACCGAAGGTTTCTCGGAGTCCCGGATGAGATCAGGGACATGACGAGGAGTCTCGAAATGTTCGAGACATAAAGATCGATATATTGGAAGGCTATATTCAGACATCGGAAAGGTTCTGAGTGGTTCGGGTATTTATCGGAGTACCGGAGAGTTACGGGAATTCGCCGGGGAGTATATGGGCCTTATTGGGCTTTAGGGGAAAGAGAGAGGGGAGACTGCGTGCCCCCCAAGGCCTATCTGAATTGGACTAGGGGGAGGGGCAGCTGTCGGTGTCAAAACCGGTGGATCTCGGGTAGGGGGTCCCGAACTATGCGTCTAAGGTCGATGGTAATAGGAGACAGGGGACACGATGTTTACCCAGGTTCGGGCCCTCTCTATGGAGGTAATACCCTACGTCCTGCTTGATTGATATTGATGGATATGAGTATTACAAGAGTTGATCTACCTCGAGATCGTAATGGCTAAACCCTAGAGGTCTAGCTTGTATGGCTATGGTAATGAATATCCCCCTCTCCGGACTAAGCCCTCTAGTTTATATAAACACCAGGGGGATATAGGGTTACATAAGGTCGGTTACAAAGAAAGGAATCCACATATTTGATCGCCAAGCTTGCCCTCCACGCCAAGGAGAGTCCTATCCAGACACGGGGCAGTCTTCGGTCTTCGTGTCCTTCACAGCCCATCAGTCCAACCCACGGCTAACAGGCCGGACGCCCGAGGACCCCTTAGTCCAGGACTCCCTCAGCAGCGCCCCACCTTCCTTCTCTTCTCTTTTCCCTTTCCTTCTCTCCTACTCCTACTACATGGAAGGGGGGGGGAATCCTACTCCCGGTGGGAGTAGGACTCCCAGGGCGCGCCATAGTAGAGGGCCAACCCTCCCCCTCCTCCACTCCTTTATATACGGGGGAGGGGGGCACCCCATGGACACACAAGTTGATCATTGATGTCTTTAGCCGTGTGCGGTGCCCCCCTCCACCATAATCCACCTCGGTCATATAGTAGCGGTGCTTAGGCGAAGCCCTGTTTCGGTAGCATCATCATCACCATCATCACGCCGTCGTGCTGACGAAGCTCTCCCTCGACACTCTGCTAGATCGTGAGTTCGTGGGACGTCACCGAGCCGAACGTGTGCAGATCGCGGAGGTGTCGTACTTTCGATACTAGGATCGGTCGATCATGAAGACGTACGACTACATCAACCGCGTTGTCATAACGCTTCCACTTACGGTCTACGAGGGTACGTGGACAACACTCTCCCCTCTCGTTGCTATGCATCACCATGATCTTGCGTGTGCATAGGATTTTTTTGAAATTACCGCATTGCCCAACAAATAGGTTAGTCCCAAAAAATGATATGAAGTTGTTATAAAATGATTGTAAAACATCCAAGAATGATAATATAAAAGAATGAAACAATAAAAAATTATAGATACGTTGGAGACGTATCAGCCCCCTCTTGTCTAGTGGTGTCTTTGCTTCGCCTCCCTTTTTGTTGTTTTGATGACAAAGGGGGAGGAGTGGTGTTTTTAGAGTTTATGTGTTGAGATCTCAAGCCTCGTGGTTATTGCTTTGTTGGGTGTGTTTAATTGGCTTGAGATACTCTTATTTTCTTTCAGTGGTGTGGTTGTGAGCTACCTTTTATTAGTTCGTGCGACTATTTATCTTATGGATCATATCTATGCTTATGCTTGGTCTATCTTGTATTACATGATCGCGCTATTATTATGTTGTCTCACTCTACTTTCTCACCACACTTATGCATGTGATCTAGGCACCATTTAGGTTTTTTTTGTGGATCACATGCCTTGACAATATTGATCTAGAGGGAGCCTCATATGTGTGTGTTTGATGCATACTCAAGCATATCTTTTTCCTTGCACACATATAGAGGGAACTCCTACGATCAACTATTGTCGCACGGCTATTTGTTCAAGATTTATCTTTGATTCCATGTCCTAACCATGTTGTCATCAATGTCAATGCACCAAAAAGGGGGAGATTGAAAGTGCAAGTGTCACTTAAATTATATTTTGGTGTAATGACAATATGGTTAGTGAAACTAATATCAGTTGCTAAAGTTTATCTCGGGATATTGGTTCCAAGTTTCCTTGATGGAGGTATGCGACCCCCCCCCCCCCCCCAAATTCAAAAAGATCAAAGCGTGGTTTACCGGTGACTCGAAGGTTTTCGCTTGGTTCGATTTGAGTCGTAGGAAGAGCCATACTACTAAGAGGGGTCATTGTGGATTTATGTCATGTGGGAATGCCATCTTTAAAACCATATACACCAGCCTTCCTACTCCTACTACCATATATCCATTAGTGTGCTGGTTCTGGTATCTAGAAAGTTGCAATAGAAATGTTCTTGATCCCCCGTGCGCATGGGGTACTGCGTAACCTTCTGGGTACCCCGTGCGCACGGGATCTTTTAATCCCCGTGCGTACGAGGTGCTGCGTAACTCCCTGGGTGCCTTGTGCGCACGGGGCTGACTTAGCCCATGCGCACGGGTCCAACGGGCAGAAACCCCCACCCAGCCAAGGACACTATAAAAGCCCCCTTCTTCCTCCTCCATCCCTAACCCTAATGTCTTGGTGAACTCCACCATTGCTACACTCCATTTTGCTCAATACTCTCAACCTCCCACCCAAACTTGTTAAAACTTTGGGAATTTGGAGAGCAAGACCCGATCTACACTTTGACCAAACCAAATCACGTTCCCCGCAATATTCTTCCACCATTGACTTGTTACTCTTGGAGCTTGTGCTCGTAGGCAGTTAGAGGTTCCTCCGGAAGCTTCCTTGCTTGTGGTGTGCTCCAAAGAAGTTTGTAAAGGTGTGGTGGTCGCCTTCAAGACAAATCCTGAGTGATTCAAGGCTCATCCGTTGGGGGTGAATCAAAAGATATTACGGTGAGCCTTCGGTGGCGTTCCACAAGCTTTGGCTCTGGCACCGCTCCAAGTGGAGATAGCTCTTCCCCAAGGAAGAGTGAACTTTGGGATAAAATCCACGTCCTCGTCTCACTTGTGGTTAATCATTTCCGGCACTTTACTTTGCTTTGTTTGCTTGTTGGCTTGCTAATTAGTTTGTTGCCTAGCATATTTAGCTTTAAGCCTGCTTGTCATATAGGTTGTGACCACCTAGTTGCATATTTAGTGAACCTTAATTATCCGCTAAACCTTGAAACTGACAAGAAAAATTAAAATTTATAGTCTCCTATTCACCCCCTTTAGTTGACCGTATCAATCCTTTCAACTCTACATGTGAGCTTGGTCTGGTGCAAGGAATTTTAGAAAACTAGAAAATAATTATGAGCTGCTACTTAATTGTATTAAGACAATATCCACTGTTTATGCAGCATGAAGTAATCGGGTTGGAAGATCTGAAATAGTGACAAAGTATTCCTTCATTCCCCTGCATATTCCATATGAAAATGAGTCAATGAACGTTTACTCTTCATTCCTGTTTGTTGTAGTAATTTATTTTGGAGGTGTGATAATAATGATTTTTGCCACTTCCAGCTAACTCCATTTCCTTGGTGTTGGAATAAGCTACCGCGAATCCAGCAACTTATACTGGATGTGGAATTAAACATGACTTCTAATCTTAATGTAATTGCCAAAATTGCAATCCGTGAACAAGTGTGGATTGCAATCCATCTTCAGCACCAACACACATCTAAACGTCTTCTCCTCCTTCCCCCAAGAACCTTCAAAAGGGTTCAGCCGCCGCCGCCCGTCATGCCACTGGACACTGGTGTTGCTGTTGGTCGCCGCCTCCGCCAATCCTCTAGCACGTCGCTTGAGAGCTACATCGGTGAGCTTAGGCGTGGGCGAGCTGCGACGGCAGGCGCAAGTGTGGCTGTGCTGCGACAACACGCTACCGTGATGGGGAGGCAAAGAAGAGTTTTGGCGGGACGCAAGCGTGAGCGAGCAAGCAATGGCGAGCTTCGAAGGCGCGCGAAGGCGTGGACGAGCTATGGTGACGAGAGCCTGCTTCGAAGCATTTCTACCACACCAAGCAACGGAAATAGATAAAGTTGGACAAGCCAGGAGTAGTCTAGTCCTTTCATGTGCGTGTAAATAAAAAATAAAATAAAAATGAATAAAAAGGAGGAAATGACATTGGTACTTTATTCACAAAGCCCATATTAAGAGTGGCAACAGAAATGACATGATACACCGTTTTGTGAGAAGTTAGCTCATAGACTCCTACGTGTCGGTGTGTGTTCGCGTTTGACTTTTTTTGCATTAGAACAGACTTCTTGTACATATATTTTATCTTCTATAAAAATATGATAAGTCATTGATGTACTTTAAAAAAAAGAATGACATTTTTGCGAAGCCGCGTGTTCAAAGTGGCAAATAGCCGATTTTCTTCATGCCCAGTGTAGCCGTCGGCCCGAACCACAAACCCCCGACCGCCGGGGCTTATCCGCTCCTCCTCAGCTCAGCTCAGCTCGCTCCCCCAAACTGCCACGCCATGGAGGCGGTCGCCGCCCTCGACGCCCGCGCCCTGTTCTCCCCTCCCACCGCCCTCCCCTCCTCCCCCTCCCCCCACCTCCGCCTCGCGGCCCGTCCGCGCGCGCTCGCTGCCTCCCCCGCCTTCGTCGCCGCCACCCCCAAGCAGCGCTTCCTGACCCCCCACCCGGACCCCGCCGGTGGCCGCGGCACCAGGGATGTCGTCGCGATGGTACGAGGAGCTGCACATCGCTGCTTCCTGGCTGAATCTGCACCATGGCTCATCCAGCTGGGTAAACTGATTGCCGTCTTCTTGCTTGGCAGGTTATCCCGTTCCTGAGGGGAACAGCGTTTGAGCAGCCGCCGCCGGATTTGGCCTCGTTCCTTTACAAGAACAGGATCGTGTACCTGGGGATGTGCCTCGTGCCGTCGGTGACGGAGCTCATGCTCGCCGAGTTCCTCTACCTTCAGTACGAGGACGCGGAGAAGCCCATCTACATGTACATCAACTCCACCGGCACTACCAAGGTCGGTGCTTCTGCTCCACCTATTGCTACATATGATTGTTGCTACAGAAATGAGCGTGTCTCCAAAACCTCCTTCTAGCCTTGATAGTTAATGCTTAGGTATGAAATGCACCTCAATTGAGGGTAGCCTGTGGAGTATGTCGATCTTTAATACCCGATTAGCATAATATGTTAACCCGTTCAACTTCTTTTACTAGTCGTTGGATGATTCAGATAGCATGCAGTTATGCATATTTTGTTGAAAATGATCATAGAGAGGTCAGACTTCGGAAGTTATAATGATCTAAAAAATGAAAATTTGCTTATATCTTTCACCTACAGTTTGTTAAGTTCTCTTTTTTCTTGCAGCACATTATCTGTAACAACTCGATAATCTTCAATGTACTACCAGAATTTTGTTCTATTTTAGGTCTTCAGATTGCACTAATACATTTATCTCCTTGTTTAGAATGGCGAGAAATTGGGTTACGAGACGGAAGCTTTTGCTGTATATGATGCTATGAGGTCAATTCCTGCCTACGTTTTCCCCCATGCTCACCTCTTTTTACGCATGTGCTCCCTTTGTTCCAAAATAAGTGTCGTGGTTTTCGTTTGAACTAGAACCATGACACTTATTTTGGATCGGAGAGAGTACCTTTTTCTGTAACTAATTCCTCTAGATTACATCCCCCTTGCCGTTATTTTGTGCATTTTTAACGAGTAAATTGCACAAAACCGCCACTTTGAAGGCTAGGTTTGCGAAAAACACTACAATACAATTTTTTTTTTTGCAAAAAACACCATGTCTATGGTAATCTTTTTGCAAAAAACACTGATCGGCGGATCTTGCTCAGTTAAGTGAGTTTATGACAAATGGGGCCCGCCAGTCAGGCTGACGTGGCACCAATTTCTCACACCGTTACATGAAAACGTTTGCTGGACATGGGGCCTGCTTGTCAGCCTAACAAGCCTCTCCTGGGCATTCCATCGAACAATTTGCGTGCAACGACTATGGCGGGCTCTGCCTCGTCTGGGGGCAGGACGGGCGACCTCGGTCGGGGTTGGGACGGGCCGCGGCAGTGAGCAGCAGGCAGCGGGCGCGGCGGTTGCGGCGAACAGCGAGCATGCAGCGGCGCGGCGAGCAGGCAGCGGGGCGCAGCGGGTGCGGCGAACAGCGAGCACGCAGCAGGTGCGGCGGCGGCGGCGAGCAGCGGGTGCGGCAGCAGCGAGGCGCGGAGGCGGCGGCGAGCAGCAAGGCGCGGAGGCGGCGGCGAGCAGCGAGGCACGGAGGCGGCGGCGAGCAGCGAGGCGCGGAGGCGGCGGCGAGCAGCGGCTGCGGAGGCGGCGAGCAGCGGCGGCCGTGGCGAGCAGCGAGGCACGGCGGCCGCGGCGAGCAGCGGGCACGGCGGCCGCGGCGAGCAGCGTGCGCGGCAGGAGCGAGCGCGACGGGAGGTTGACGAATCAGTTTTCTTTTTGTTTCAATGACAAGTGGAACCCACGGGGCCACACATGATGATAACGTTAGCCAATGTCGCCGTTACTTAGGCTGTGCCATGTCGGCCTGACTGGCGGGCCCCATTTATCATAAACTCACTTAACTGAGCAAGATCCGCCGATCAGTGTTTTTGGCAAAAAGATTACCGTAGACATGGTGTTTTTTGCAAAAAAAATGTATTGTAGTGTTTTTCGCAAACCTAGCCTTCAAAGTGGTGGTTTTGTGCAATTTACTCATTTTTAACCGATCATGACTTCTATACTAGCTGCTAGTTCTTTCTTCATATGAAATGTGCAATATTGTTTTTGACATGCTGAAGGTATGAATACTGCAGGACCTCATTAATTGCATTTTGTTGGTAAAATGTGGAATCATCGCCCTTTAAGTTACATATAGAATTATTGGTGGTCACAAATATGAGCTTACTGTTACTGTAGAAGAAGTCTAGAGCAATCTTGCCTTTGCCTTCATAACCATTAGTCAGGTGGACTATTTCTACGCTGTGTCGTGCAATAAATGATATCAGATGTGAACACATGCAGATTTGTTGTATTCAAACCTTCATCAAACGACAATAATATTTCTCCAACTCGTCCCCTTTTTTTGAGCCAGTGGGGGAACGACAACTGCGTCTGGCTCGGTTTACTCACAAATATCCTTTTTACTATTAATGAAAAACATTTTGTAGGAGTGTTAAAACATAGTGTAGAAGAGCGTTATTATTATTTCCCACATAGTTTACCCTCATCTTCATCACTTCCATATTTCTGCCCATGTTCTCCGCAGGGTTGTTAGAAGGGGAGCCTTGGCGCAGCGGTAAAGCTGTCGCGACCATGAGGTCACGGGTTCAAGTCCTGGAAACAGCCTCTTGCAGAAATGTGGGGAAAGGCTGTGTACTATAGACCCAAAGTGGTCGGACCCTTCCCCGAACCCTGCGCAAGCGGGAGCAACGTGCACCGGGTTGCCCCTTCTTTCTCCGCAGGGTTGTTTGATGTGGAGGACTGGTGGTCACTGGTGTCTGGGAACAAGCCCCAAATAATGTAACCTTGACCCCTAGTGTGCAAGAGCCTAGAGTTGACATAGAAGAGGATAAAACGGCACTTGATGCTCCCTCCTGACTGATCACACTATCTCTCCCATAAGACCTTAACCGAGTCACAAGCCCCAACTCCCTGTTTCTAACTCATCACTTGCACCCAATTCACCTCTGATTCACTTGAACTGTGTTATGGACCAACATTATCTTTCTTGGCCAAATGCTAGCTCACTTCTCCCATTTTGCATGATTATTAATATAGGGTAATTGTTTGGGACAAACTGTGCATACATATTCAGCTATCGTTATGATCTGTGGCTCTGTGCATGCCAAAGCTATGCCAAGTTGCCAACACTCCCCTGCATCACAAATATATAAAGATTTGGACACACGACGGCCTCCAAGATGCATCCTTGGCGACTGATTTATATGGAAATATTTCTAAAAGGCTATACGAATATTATCACATACACATTTAATATGGTTATTTTTTGTGTTGGAAATTCAATATGGTGAATCTACTGCTACTATTTTCATATTGACAATATCAATAATTTACATATTTTGTTAGTCGAAGTTAGGAAAGTTGCCTTGGCGCAACGGTAAAGGCTGTTGCCTTGTGACCATGAAGTCACGGGTTCGAGTCCTGGAAACAGCTTATGTAGAAAGGTTCTTTATCAATTATGCCACTAATTGTGTCCCACTACTCAGTATTGCCACTAGGAGTTTCGACTGCTCAAAAATGCCATTGATTCATTAGGCGCATGCTCAAAAGTGTCACTACACCACTACTGTCAGCTCAAAGCCCGTTTACCATGTTATATGACTAAAATACCAATGGACCCACATGTTAGCTCTCCCTCTATCTCACTACGGTAAAGTGTAGGTCCCATTCGATCCCCAACAATATTCTTATTTTCCTGTAAAATTATTCGCTTGCTTACTCCTGACAAGTGGAGGCCACACTTATCATTATGAGATAGAGAGAGCTGACATGTGGGTCTAGGGGTATTTTGGTCATATAACATGGTCAACGGGTTTGACCGTAACGGTGCCCAATGACATTTTTGAGCAGACATATGATGGAATGATGGCATTTTTTATGTGTCTAATGGCATTTTTGAGCAAGCATCTCATGGAATTATGGCATTTTTGAGTAGTTGTAACTTCTATGGCAGAAGTGAGTATTGGGACACAACTACTGCGAACTGTTTATTAAAAATTCTGTTATTTTAAGAGCCATTGTCAATACCTTACTCCCTCATCCAAAAAGATATTCTTAGTTCTTAATCATGTCTAAAGATATGCGTGTATCCTAGAGCTGCGCCTAAGCTCTTGATCGTATTCTCAATTTCGGCAATTAAGTAGAGTATTCAAGACAGCTGCCGAGGACAGGGGACTAGACCTCGTGACCTAGGACTCATCTAGCGCCGCCGCCGCCACCCAACACCGCAACCAGATCCCTCCTCGGCTGCCACCGCCTCCGCCGCACCTTCCTCCCCAGCCACATCTTCCTCCCCTCGTCGCCGCCTGAGGCACCCTCCGGCAAAGTCCGGATGTCTCCGGGGAAGGCGGCGGCGGGGCCCTTTTCCGGCTCCTCGGCGTTGGTATAGCGGCCGCGATCCATGTATCCTGGGCGGTGGCTCCTTGGTGAGGCCTTCCTGTTCGGTGGTGGCGGCGTGGAGGACGGGCCGGCTGCAGGCGTGGTCTGTCCTCCGGTCAGATCTGATCTGGTCGGAGTGGCCTGCTCGCTGCGCGCTGGCGGTTCCATGCACACGATGCAGGCTGGATGTTCGTTGAGCAGATCTGGGTGAAAACCCTGCTCTCGAGTAGTTGCCAAGGCCGGCGATGGAGGCACTCTTCTGTGTCGTCCCCTTGTTGAAGGCATCGCCGTGGAGATGCTCCACACCTCTATCCGCTACCTCCGGGGGAAATCCTAGATCAGTTGATCGGATGACGGTGGCACTTTTGTGTCGTTCCCCCCTTGGGGCGTCATTCTTGGAGGTGTGCATTTATAACGCCCTCGATGCGGCTATATCTCCCACGTGTCGAAGCACGACTTAGAGGCATAACCGCATTGAAAGCAATGTCGCAAGTGAGGTAATCTTCACACAACCCATGTAATACATAAGGGAAAGAGATACATAGTTGGCTTACAATCGCCACTTCACACAATACATGAATATAACATTACATCATCCAGATACACACAAGGTCCGACTACGGAACCAAAATAAAAGAAGACTACCCCAAATGCTACACCGATCCCCGATCGACCCCAACTGGGCTCCACTACTGATCAACTAGACCGAAACAACACAAAGGACAAGATCTTCATCGAGCTCCTCCTTGAGCTTGGTTGCGTCACCTGCACGGTATCATCGGCACCTGCAAACTGGTTTTGGAAGTATCTGTGAGTCACGGGGACTCAGCAATCTCACACCCTCGCGATCAAGACTATTTAAGCTTATAGGTAGGGTAAAAGGTATGATGTGGAGCTGCAGCAAGCGGCTAGCATATATGGTGGCTAACATACGCAAATGAGAGCGAGAAGAGAAGGCAAAAGCACGGTCGAGAATCTATGATCAAGAAGTGATCCTACAGCAACCTACGTCAAGCATAACTCCAACACCGTGTTCACTTTCCGGCTCCGCCGAGAAGAGACCATCACGGTAACACACGCGGTTGATGTATTTTAATTAAGATCAACTTCAGGTTTTCTACAATCGGACATTAACAAATTCCCATCTGCCCATAACCGCGGACACGGCTTTCGAAAGTTCAAATCCCTGCAGGGGTGTCCTAACTTAGCCCATCACAAGCTCTCACGGTCAACGAAGGATATTCCTTCTCCTAAGACAATCCGATTAGACTCGGCATCCCGGTTACAAGACATCCTCGACAATGGTAAAACAAGTCCAGCAAGACCACCCGATGCGCCGACATCCCGATAGGAGCTGCACATATCTTGTTCTCAGGGAAACACCGGATAAGCAATCCGTACAACTAAAACCAGCCCTCGAGTTTCCTCGAGGTGGCGCTGCAAGGGGCTCTAGTTTGGACCAACACTTAGACAAGCACTGGCCCGGGGGGGTTAAAATAAAGATGACCCTTGGGCTGGCCTAACCCAAGGGAAAAAGAGGCTAGGTGGCGAATGGTAAAACCAAGGTTGGGCCTTGCTGGAGGAGTTTTATTCAAAGCGAACTGTCAAGGGGTTCCCATTATAACCCAACCGTGTAAGGAACGCAAAATCCGGGAACATAACACCGATATGACGGAAACTAGGGCGGCAAGAGTGGAACAAAACACCAGGCATAAGGCCGAGCCTTCGACCCTTTACCAAGTATATAGATGCATTAGTTAAATAAGAGACATTGTGATATCCCAACAAAATAACCATGTTTCAAACATGGAACAAGCTCCAATCTTCATCTGCAACTAACAACGCTATAAGAGGGGCTGAGCAAGGCGGTAACATAGCCAAACAACGGTTTGCTAGGACAAGGTGTGTTAGAGGCTTGACTTAACAATATGGGAGGCATGATAAGCAAGTGGTAGGTATCGCAGCATAGTCATAGCAGAAGAGCGAGCATCTAGCAAGCAAAGATAGAAGTGATTTCGAGGGTATGGTCATCTTGCCTGAGATCCCGCAAGGAAGAAGGACGAGTCCATGAAGAAGACAAACGGACGTAGTCGAACGGATCCTCACACACACGACGTTACCGGATTACCGAGAAGAAGTACACCGGAAAGAAAGCAAACACATAGTAAACAAACATTACATAAGCATGGCACGATGCGCAAACAAGTATGATGCATGTCCGGTTTAAAGAGGCATGGCATGGCAAAATGCACAAACAACCCTACAAATTAAGTGGAGCTCAATATGCAACTCCGTTGCATATTGATGAAACACCACGTGACTTATTTAGTTCGATCTTGTTTATGTACCCAACAAGGTTAAATGTTGTTAGCATGGCAAGAGGTGAAGCATGATGAAACTATCTAATCTAGGCAAGTTTAAATGAGGCTGGAACAACAACAAGTCCGGAAACTCCTCATATGCATATATTAGGTTTGGTACTGTTCTGCCCTAAACACAATTTTAGGGTTGTTAAACATGCAAAGTGAGGCCACCATGTTAAACTATGCATTTTTCCACCCCATTTACATATAAAGTTTGTTACAAACCGAGTTACGGTTATTTAGTTAAGAAATAAAGCATTTTAGCATGGCAAGGGCAAAATTTAAACAAACAACATTTTAAGCATTTTAAACATAGATGAAAGTGGCATATTATTAATCTACACATAATTCTAAGCATTTTTCATATATAACTTGTTTTAATATGATGCACCGTTTGGGAGATAAAATATGCATGAACAACAGGGTTTTTTTTGTAAAACAGTCGTCTCTGGAATAAAGGCTAAAATCGCAGGCAGGGAAAAAATGATATGGGCCAAAACTGGCTGGCCCAACAGAGAAAAAAAAAAGGAGGGCGCTCGGGGGGGCGGCCTCACCCATGGGCCAGGCCCAGTTCGGAGGGGAAGCAGGCCGGCCTGGCAGGGCACGCTGGGCCTTGGCGCTTGTTCTTGCTGGCACTGGAACGGGTCAACGCGGGGAGCGAGCGGGCGAAGCAGAGAGGCTCGACAGGGGCGCTAGCAGCAGGTCGACGCCGCGGGGCGAGGTGGCGCTGTACTTGGCGCGGTCGTCCTGTGAAGGCGGCGCCGCTTGAGGCGGGGTTGGGCTGCAGGTCGCTGGCGGGAGCAGAGCAGGCCTTGCGCGGGCGAGTGGCTCGGTCAACGGCGGAACTGCTGCGTTTTCGAGGCGAAGGTGAGGCATGGTGTCGGCGAGACATGGCACGGAGGAAGGAGGTCCGGCGGGGCCCGAGGGCACAGGGCGTCGGGGTGGCCGGATCCGGCCGCGGGAGATCGCCGGGGTCTCGTTCCCTGCCGGATCAAAGCGGAGGCGAGCCGGTGGACATGGAGCTCCATGGCGCGGGGCCCCTGGTCCAAAACAGAGTGAGGGAGACTGAGGTGAGACGAGGTAGGAGCACGGGAGAAAAGAAGAATGCGGGGGCGACGGGACTGGCCTGGACAGCGGCGCATGGTGACGAAGACGAGATGCTGCTGTGCGAGCAGAGGAAGAGCTCGACAGGGGCTTGGGCGCTCGCTCGTGGCTGACTTTGGGAGCAGGGAAGGAAGGCGCGAGGAGGCAGGGAGCTCGAGGTTGCGGAGGAGGAGCGGCGACGACGATGTTGCTGTCGCCGGCGACGGCGAGCTTCGGCCCGACGAGGCGAACGGGGTCGCGGCAACGGGAGGCTGCGAGGACGGTGGGTGTCGGGCAGAGGAGGAAGAGGCAAGGCCTCGGCACGGGCGCAAGGAAGCTTCAGATCGGGATCTCCTCTCCCGATCGAATTTGGAGGAGGAGGCAACGGCGAGGTGGATCGAGTGCTCGGGGTCTGGGAGAAGGGGCTCGGGCTCCCGTTGGTGGGTGGAGGAAAAATGAGGAGAAGGGGATCCCGAGGTAGATGCGGTAGGTGGTGGCGGCTCGACGGGACAAAGTCCCTAGATTTTAGGGTTTGTTCAAAATGACTAAGGGTGGACTATATATACATCACAGATTAGGTTAGGGGCTACCTCGGTCCCTCTGATCGGAATCGGATGGTCGTGAAATAAAAGCTTAGGGAGTCCAAATGAGAAAACGGTGACGTTTTGTAGATGTTTGGGGTTGATCCGGACACAGCGGTACCGACTGTCCGGGTCGGGTCCGGGACAGATTTCGGACGCGCGCGGGAGGAGGTCCGCGGGCTGACGAGAGAGGTTAGGTAGGGCCTGGCGGTGAGAGGTAGTGCAGAAGGCAAAGGGCTGAGAAGAGAGAAGAGGAGAGGCTCGGCGACTGTTTTCGAAGACCGACGTTTGACCGACTATAATGCCGCTATAGTTATCCGTTGGGGCGTCAAACGGACTCCAAATGCGATGAAACTTGGCAGGCGGCCTACCGGCAACAAAACAACACCGCACGCCAACTTTCAACCCATTCTGAGAACATTTTCCGGCCACTTATAAAATACTATTTCGGATGTGCCGCGGGCACGTGCAAGTGTGTCTGGGCTCAGAACGGACAACGGATGGAACTGGGGAACCCGGACGAATGCAAGTTTTGAAAACATGATGATGCAAAGCACATGATGACATGACAAGATGCAACACGCAAGCGAATGACAAGGCAACAACAGCGAATAACTGGAAGACACCTGGCACAACGGTCTCGGGGCGTTACAGCATTGGCTCTAGGGACCAGCGGTTGGTTTCCGCAGTGGATCGGCGTTTCATGTGACACATCGACGACGTGGCGTAGCAGGGTCTCGGCGACGGATGTGTGATGATGGACGCGCGTAGGGAGGTGGCGTCGTTTGGCGTTGTGGTGGTGTCGTCGGCAGGCCTGGCAAGGTGATGCGTCAGTATCTTCTCTGAAGATGGATTGGTGGAAGACGGCGGCGACGGTCTCTGCAGTGTGCGCATGCGATGCTCGCTGAGAGTGCGCCGGACCAATGTGTGACCCATACCCAGCAATTCGGCTTGGGTGGGGCCTCTGGCTTTACATGTTGGACTTTGGTATGAGGTCTGGGCGGCCCTGACAATCTGCACCCCTTCATCCAGTTGATAGGAGTAGCGGCAGTTGTTGCCAAGATGGTGGCTTTAGACTTGTTGATGTATTACTTTGTAAGGTCTTGGTGAATAATTAATAAAATGGCTGCATGCATTGTCTTGATGCAGAGGCCGGGGGTCATCCTCCTTCTCGAAAAAAATGCATGTATCCTAGCAATTCCAGCAATACTTTTGCAATGCTGTCTTATATGTATTCACCAAATGCAGGTATGTCAAAATTCCAATTTTCACACTCTGTATTGGCAATGCATGGGGAGAAGCTGCTTTACTCTTGGCTGCTGGTGCTAAAGGTAACCGTGCCGCACTTCCATCATCGACGATAATGATGAAGCAGGTTATTTCTGTTCCTTTTGATGATAGAGATAACGTATTAATTTCTATCTTAGATGGTTATACTGCACACGAGTAATTAGATGATGAAGGCAGAATATCGTATTATATCCTTCTTAGATTGTGGTAAGTATATGCACACAGGGTATGGATATTGCCATTTTTGCCGTGTTGGAATGCACATGCCCCTTCATCCAATTCCAATGCATGTGCGACCAAAATTTTCGATAGCTCCTCTAAAAAAACCGATAGTTAAAATCTTGGTTTAGTTTGCTTGGGCACCAAAAAACACGCCGATACTTCTTTTGTTAACACACTTAGCTGTGTACAAGATCCTTATTCTTGTTTATAAATATGAGGCTAGATTGTCTTACTCTTCTGACCTGCAATGTGCAGCCAATTGGTCGATTTCAAGGTCAGGCGACAGATGTTGACATAGCAAGAAAGGAAATACGAAATGTGAAGATAGAAATGGTACTTTTCACTTCTTCCGGAAAGAAAGAGCTGATAACCTCAGTTTGAAGTCAAACTAATTCAGCATTATTTACTGTTAACATGTTCATATTATTCTAGTTACCATGGGCTCATACCAACTTGTGCAATTCTAGACTCCTATTTTCTTCAATTCTTTGGTTTTTGATAATCAATAGCAGTGGCAGTAAGGATTTTGTTGTACAACATCTGCTCTATTATTTGTAAATGTCTTCATGGTTTGAAGATTGAAGATGCTTCATTCAATTTCCAAACGTTGCCACGGTCACAGCACATGAAGTATGCACTAGTTCCCTGTGTAGCATTCTTTGTATCAACTTCAGTCATAGTTCCTGGCTTGAATGAGCTCTCAGATACTCCCTCCGTCTCATAATGTAAGACCTTTTTTGACACTGATTGTGTCAAAAAAGGTCATTAATGGGACAGGCGGAGTATTTGATAATCTTTCATTAGCAGTACAACCTGCATATATTTTAGAAAAATCTCTAGGGTGTCCACATGGTATGGAAATATAGGCTTATGGCTTTGGGGAGAGGACAATGGTTGCTGTCATAGGGGATCCCTGTTTGTGTAGAGGGCCCTGGATCCTGAATAAGTAAGCATTTTTCATTTAAAGAAAATTAAGCATATTGCCCATACAGGGATGTAGAAGTATCATAGTTTATGGTTATATTTTTGCTTTCTGTACTAGGAAATGATAATGACACCTCAATATTTAGTCATTCCAACAGCGATCCATGTAAAAAAAGCATGGTCACATGCAAATTTACTGGAAACCAAATTTTCCTATGGATAATGATTGCTTCTTGACCTGATGTGGGCAAGAATCTACTCCCTCTGTTCCTAAATATAAGTCTTTTTAGAGATTTCAATATGGACCACATACGGAGCAAAAGAGTGAATCTACACTCTAAAATATGGCTATACATCCGTATGTAGTCCCTATTGAAAACTCTAAAAGGTCTTATATTTAGAAACAGAGGGTGTAGTTGCTTTGCATGAAATATGGTGTGGCCTCATATGGTCTTACTATTTTGTACTGAAATGATGATAAAACCTTGTGATTTGGAAGAAGTTTGTTTGCACTGTTTTCATCCACGATACATAGATCACACTAATTGACCACAAAGAGAGAGCTGAAGGGAGATTCAATTATTCGAGGCCATTGGTTCGGTATAATGAGTTTTCTGACTCTTCTTTATGCTGTTCAGGTTAAGCTGCTGTCAAGACACATTGGTAAACCAATGGAAGAGATTGCTCGAGACATCAGACGGCCTAAATACTTCAGCCCAAGCGAGGCAGTGGATTACGGTATCATTGACAAGGTATGTTCTCACGAATCCCACCCATTGCAAGCAAAACGAACCTGTTTTAAGAGCAACTCATCAGTGAAACGCCATTGCAATTCTACAGGTGCTGCACAATGTGAAAAGCCAAACAGACGCCGGCCTCGTGTCCGAAGTCAAGAAAGAATTAATTTAACAATGGGGTGTTACACGTAGGCGTATTTTTGTAGCAAGATTTTTGGACAGGCAAATGCAATGCAGAAGTGTTAGGCTGGGGAATTCTGGTACGGGATTGCCGTTTTGATTTCGTGGCTCAATAATGCTCGTGTTTCTACGGTTGGGTCGATCTGGTTCCTTGAGCTGTGATTCCAAATGGTTTTACTTTCAGTCTTGTTTCTCTACTCCCTCCTCCCCATATTAAGCGTAGCTACGATTAAAACTATTCACGTCAGGGAGCTTAACTTGAGCATAGGACAAAAACTTTGCATGATATGGCAATGAAAAATTCCACATGGAAAAAGCCGTTGAGCTCCACTGTAGCGAGCCGAGCCTCTGAGCATTATGGCTTCCACCCACAATGTTTACGATGTCAAATTTGCCAACATCATTAGCATTTAACATTAGTGCCAACTTGTCATTTTCTCTCCGATGTAGTCAATGCCAAATGTCAACTAGATGGGACACATCATTGGTAAGGCTGACCATAGTGGGAGTAACATCACACTTTTTAAGATAATTTTGCTTATGTGGCACATATTTAATGATAAAAGAGGTGATGGTGGTAACTTAGTTATTGTAACATCACACATATCAAGACAAATGAGTCTATAGGCTAATAAATGAACTATAACAGGACAACACACATATGTTACTACCCACTGTGTAAGTAGTAACACAGTCTAGTAAAATGTAATGTTACTAGTCTAAGTTATTTCTCATTGTGACTAGTCTAAAAAAAATAAAGGAAAACATGCTCTCACCTCTACCATCATAATTTTACTCTAACTATCCATGCTCCCACCATAATTTATTTACGCTCGGACAAATTTGGCATCGGAGCATCTATACTTTGCTCCGGTTCCCAATTTCTCTAATACTCCCTAAAATTCTCCTGGGTTCTGTAGCAAGTGGCGGTGCTCTCTCAATGATGTCGGCGTGGGAGTTGTTCATCAAGAAGTGTTGGGTCGTCACAAGGTTGTCTCTTTATGTGGGTGACAACCGCCGCGGGCGGTCCTGACCCTTGCTGGAATTGTTGGTGGCTATTGTTATTCGGCTATGTTGGAGATGTTGGTTGGGCCGCGTTTCTCTCTATCACGCGGTCTGTCGGCGGTCCTCGGCTGGCGGCTACATGGCATGAAGCTACGGTGTGAGGCCACATGGATGGTGCTTGCTGATTCTTTCGTGGTGTGGAAATGTGTGATGCTCGGATGAAAATCTTGCTCAGCTTTGGTCGGGCCGACTACGATGCCGCCCGTGGGTGGCATACCCCTCCTTAGAGTTGTTGTCGAGGTAGATTCGACATTCTTCTCGCCCGGTTGGAGTGGTGGGTGTCTCCGGGCGAAAGCCTCAATTCGGTTGGATCGACACGATGGCGGTGTCCTCGACGTCGCTTCTTTGTTTAGAGCAATGTGTTTGGAGGCACGTCTTTGGTTCCTCGTTGCTCTCCTCCGGTGTTCGTCGTGGTCCTTTCTTGATCCTTGACGACGCTATGTACGACCATCGCCAGTGCGCCCAAGACATTGTGTTTCTCGGATCCGATCAAGTCCCACCATTTAATTGCCACCTCCTCTCAGGCATTCAGTGCGCCCAAAGACATTGTAGTCTCTGGAGGTGTCTGGCGTTGGTCGAGATGCGGTGTTGTTTTCAGTTAGTTAGGACAAACTCTTTGATGGAAATATTCCCTAGAGGCAATAATAAAATTGTTATTATTATATTTCCTTAATCATGATATAGAGAGAATGAAGGTTATTCCCTATGCCTTAGCCATAGGTTCTATAAAGTATGCCATGCTGTGTACCAGACCTGTTGTGTAACTTGACATGAGTTTGGCAAGGGGGTACAATAGTGATCCAGGAGTGGATCACTGGACATCGGTCAAAATTATCCTTAGTTACTTAAGAGGACTAGGGAAATGTTTCTCGATTATGGAGGTGATAAAGAGTTCGTCGTAAAGGGTTACATCGTTGCAAGCTTTGACACCGATTCATATGACTCCGAGTCTTAATCTGGATACGTATTGAAAGTGGGAGCAATTAGTTAGAGTAGCTCCATGCAGAGCATTGTAAACATAGAAATTTGCAAAATACATATGGATCTGAATATTGTAGACCCGTTGGGTAAACCTCTCTCACAAGCAAAACATGATCACACCTTAGTACTCTTTGGGTATTAATCACATAGCGATGTGAACTAGATTATTGACTAGTAAACTCTTTGGGTGTTAGTCACATGGCGATGTGAACTATCGGTGTTAATCACATGGCGATGTGAACTAGATTATTGACTCTAGTGCAAGTGGGAGACTGATGGAAATATGCCCTAAAGGCAATAATAGAGTTGTTATTATTATATTTCCTTAATCATGATAAAGGTTTATTATTCATGATATAATTGTATTGATTGGAAATGTAAATACATGTGTGAATATATAGACAATACAGAGTCCCTAGTGAGTCTCTACTAGACTAGCTCGTTGATCAAAAGATGGTTAAGGTTCCCTAGCCATAGACATGAGTTGTCATTTGATAACGGAGGCACATCATTAGGAGAATGATGTGATGGACAAGACTCATCCATTAGCTTAGCATATGATCGTTCAGTTTATTGCTACTGCTTTCTTAATGTCAAATACATATTCCTTCGACCATGAGATCATGCAACTCCCGAATACTAGAGGAATACATTGTGTGCCATCAAATGTCACAATGTAACTGAGTGATCATAAAGATGCTCTACAGGTATCTCCGAAAGTGTCTATTGAGTTGGGATAGATCGAGATTGGGATTTGTCGCTCAGTGTATCGGAGAGGTATCTCTGGGCCCTCTCGGTAATACACATCACAAGAAACTTGCAAGAAAGTGATTAAGGAGTTAGTTACGAGATGATGTATTATAGAACGAGTAAAGAGACTTGCGGTAACGAGATTTAACTAGGTATGAAGATACCGACGATCGAATCTCGGGCAAGTAACATACCGACAGACAAAGGGAATTACGTATGTTGTCATAAATGTTCGATCGATAACGGAAGTACCTTTCTACACCCAGGAGCAAATGCTCCTGGTATGAATAATAAAATCAAAAAAATAGAAAAAATGTTCAAAAAATTCTGAAATTATTTTGCGACATACTTTCATAAATGTTTGTCGTGCACGCAAAATTTCATCGCGAAATCACATTGGTGGAAGGCGTGTAAAAAAACAAAATCAGAGCTCCAAAATGCTTTTGTAAGTAACATTTTCGGAGCATCGATTTTGTTTTTTTTACCTTCGACCAATATGATTTTGCGATGAAATTTTGCAGGCACAACAAACATTTGTGAAAGTATGGCACAAAAAAATTTCAGAATTTTTTGAATTGTTTTTTAGTTTATTTGATTTTACTGTTCACACCAGGAGCATTTGCTCCTGGGTGTAGAAACTCCACATCCGATCGATAAAGATCTTTGTAGAATATGTAGGAACCAATATAAACATCTAGGTCCTGCTATTGGTTATTAACCGGAGAGGTGTCTCGGTCATGTCTACATCATTCTTGAACCCATATGGTCCGCACGTTTAATGTTTATTGATGATATAGTATTATATGAGTTATGTGAGTTGATGACCGAATGCTGTTAGGAGTCCCAGATGAGATCACAGACATGTCGAGGAGCTCTGGAATGGTCCGGAGGTAAAGATTGATACATAGGACGATACTATTTGATCTCCGAAAATGTTTCAGAATGCACAAGAGTCTTATCGGAGTACCGGAAGGGGTTCCGAGAGGCCACGAGTAGTTATTGGGCTTGTTGGGCCAACGAGGGAGAGCACACCAGCCCACATAGAGCTGGCGCGCCCCTCCTCATGGAAGGCAACCCTAGGGAAGGAAAGGGAGGAGTGCTAGCCCATCCTGCCTTCCCCTCCACATGAGAGAAAGGAAAGGGGTGGGCGCCTCCCCTCCTGCCTTCTCCTCGAGCGCCAAGAAAGGAAGGGGGCGCACCTAGGGCGGGCCACTAGGGCTGGCCGCCGGCCCCTTTGGGGGCACCCTAGGGCTGCCTCCCCTCCCCCTCCACCTATATATATGAGAGGAGGGAGAGGGGCAACACACACCATGATTCCCTAGCCGTGTGCGGCGCCCCTCTCCCTCCAGTTCATCCTCGGTCATATTTTCGAAGTGCTTGGCGAAGCCCTACGGAGATAGTTGCATCACCACCGTCACCACACCGCCGTGTTGCCGAAACTCATCTACTACTTCACCCGTCTTGCTGGATCAAGAAAGCGAGGACATTATCGAGCTGTACGTGTGCTGAATGCGGAGGTGTCGTACGTTCGGTACTTGATCGGGTGGATCATGAAGGTGTACGACTACATCAACCGCATTGATAAACGCTTCCGCTTGACGGTCTACGAGCGTACGTAGACACACTCTTCCCTCTCGTAGCTATGCATCTCCATGGATAGATCTTGCGTGTGCGCAGATTTTTGCTTTGTTTTCCATGCAATGTTCCCCAACACTCTTTTGCTTTGTAATTTTTGTTTGGTCGTGTGGTGGATGTCTTCGGACTTGTCGGGGTGTGGTGTTCATGCTACCCTTGTTGTTCGCGGCGAGTGATAGTGTTCTTGTAATTAAGTTTCCGCCTTCCATAAAAGCTATGGTACGCCTAGGCATACCCTAAAAAACGCCGGGGTGCACATTAGAGCATCTCCAACAAACGCGCTCTCTTAGGCGCGCGCTGGAAAAAATAGTGTTTTTGCGTGCGTGGGGTCGTAATCGGCGCTTCAGTAGCCGCACAACATTCGCGCGCCCGGTATAATGGGTTCATCGCATGGAGGAAAACGAAATCGCGCCCCTCTTATTTCGTCCGCCCGCTCCCTCGCGCTGGACATTCGCGCGCGAGTGACCAACTGCCGTGAACCTCTCCGGCCGCCCTGCCTTTGCCCCGCCCCGCGCCGCCGCCGACGAAATTCGACCAATGGAAGGCCGCATCGACATCCCCCTAACCACTCCCTACACCCACAACCCCTCCATCGCTGTCGCTGCCGCAAACCCTAGTGCGGGTTTGAGCTTTCGGCTTCTCCTCCGGCGGCCCTCCTCCAAGCACCGGTCTTGTGCGTGACCTTTTCATGGCGCCACGGACGACCTCGCAGGGTGGCGTCGCGCCGTCGCCCGCCGTGAAGCCATGGGCCCTCGTCTCTGATAACCCACAAGTATAGGGGATCAATTGTAGCCTCTTTCGATAAGTAAGAGTGTCGAACCCAACGAGGAGCTAAAGGTAGAACAAATATTCCCTCAAGTTCTATCAACCACCGATACAACTCTACGCACGCTTAACGTTCGCTTTACCTAGAAAAAGTATGAAACTAGAAGTACTTTTTGGCTGTAATGGGATAGGTTTGCAAGAATATAAAGAGCACATAAATAAAAACTAGGGACCGTTTTAGGTAAAGAAGCAATAAAGTTAGTATAACGAGTGTGGAAAAGTGGTGGTAGGATTTGCGAAATTGTCCCTAAGCAATTGACTACTTTACTAGACCGATAGCAAGTTTTATGTGGGAGAGGCCACTGCTAGCATATCATCCCTGACTTGGAATTCTATGCACTTATGATTGGAACTATTAGCAAGCATCCGCAACTACTAACGTTCATTAAGGTAAAACCCAACTATAGCATTAAGATATATTGGTCCCCCTTCAATCCCGTATGCATCAATTTCTATGCTAGGTTGAAGCTTCTGTCACTCTTGCCCTCCAATACATAGTCCTATCAACATACAACTAACCCTATGGTGTGCTCCACGTGCGTGCTCATATGATGGGCACCAAAGGACAGCAACATAACCATAAGCAAATTAAACCAATCATAGCAATTCACCAATTACCGATAGGACAACAAAAATCTACTCAGACATCATAGGATGGCAACACATCATTGGATAATAATATGAAGAATAAAGCACCATGTTCAAGTACAGGGTACAATGGGTTGCGGGAGAGTGGACCGCTGTAGATAGATGGGGGAAGGTGATGAAGGTGTTGGTGAAGATGACGGAGGTGTTGGTGTAGATCGTCGTCACACGATGATGGCCCCGGCGGTGTTCCGGCGCCACCGGGAGAGAGGGGGAGAGAGCCCCCCTTCTTATTCTTCTTTCTTGACCTTATCCCTAGATGGGAGAAGGGTTTCCCCTCTGGTCCTTAGCTTCCATGGCATGGGAGGGGCGAGAGCCCCTCTGAGATTGGATCTGTCTCTTTGTCTCTCTGTTTCCGCGTTTTTCTGCCTTCCAGATTCTGGCCTTTCACCATTTCTTATATTCCCGGAGATCTATAACTCTGATTGGGCTGAAATTTTAACATGATTTGTATCCGGATATTGGCTTTCTTGCGGAGAAAGAAGGGCACCAACCGCCTTACGGGGTGGCCACGAGGGTCAGGGGCGCGCCCACCCCCTTGGGGCGCCCCTGCCTCGTGGCCCCATCGGGCATTGTCTTGCATTGATTCTTCTTTCCAAAAATCACATATATTCCAAAAAAATCTCCGTAAGTTTTTATACCATTTGGACTCTGTTTGATATGGATTTTCTGCGAAAAAACATGCAACAAACAGGAACTGGCACTGGGTACTGGAAAAATATGTTAGTCCCAAAAATAGTATAAAAAGTTGCCAAAAGTATATGAAAGTTGTATAATATTGGCATGGAACAATCAAAAATTATAGATACGAAGGAGATGTATCAGCATCCCCAAGCTTAATTCCCGCTCGTCCTCGAGTAGGTAAATGATAAAAAGATACTTTTTGATGTGGAATGCTACCTAGCATAATCTTGATCATGTAATGTAATCACGGCATGGATATTAAGACACGAGTGATTCAAAGCAATAGTCTAGCATTTGACATTAAGACAATAATACTTCAAGCATACTAACCAAGCAATTATGTCCTCTCAAAATAACATAGCCAAAGAAAGCTCATCCCTACAAAATCAAATAGTTTGTCCATGCTTCATTTTCTTCACACAAAATGCTCTCATCATGCACAACCCCGATGACAAGCCAAGCAATTGTTTCATACTTTAGTATTCTCAAACTTTTTCAACCTTCACGCAATATATGAGCGCGAGCCATGGACATAGAATATGATGATGGAGGTTGTGTGGAGAAGACAAAAAGGAGAAAGTCTCACATCGACGCTGCTAATCAACGGGCTATGGAGATGCCCATCAATTGATGTTAATGCGAGGAGTAGGGATTGCCATGCGACGGATGCACTACAAGTTATAAGTGTATGAAAGCTCAAACTGGGAACTAAGTGGGTGTGCATCCAACTTGCTTGCTCATGAAGACCTCGGGCATTTGAGGAAGCCCATCATCGGAATATACAAGCCAAGTTCTATAATGAAAATTCCCACTAGTATATGAAAGTGATAACTCAAGAGACTCTCTATATGAAGAACATGGTGCTACTCTAAAGCACAAGTGTGGTAAAAGGATAGTAGCATTGCCCCTTTTCTCTTTTTCTCTCATTTTTTGTTTTTTTGTTTTTTTTGTTTTGGTGGGCTTCTTTGGCCTATTTTTTTATTTGGGCTTCTTTGGCTTCTTTTATTTTTTAAAGTCCGGAGTCTCATCCCGACTTGTGGGGGAATCATAGTCTCCATCATCCTTTCCTCACTGGGGCAATGCTCTAATAATTATTATCATCACACTTTTATTTACTTACAACTCAATATTACAACTCGATGTCTACTGTCTAGAACAAAGTATGACTCTATATGAATGCTTCCAGCAGTGTACCGGGATGTGCAATGATCTAGCATAACAATGACATCAAAAAACAGACAAGCCATGAAAACATCATGCTAGCTATCTTACGATCATGCAAAGCAATATGGCAATGAGTGCTCAAGTCATGTATATGATGATGATGGAAGTTGCATGGCAATATATCTCGGAATGGCTATGGAAATGCCATAATAGGTAGGTATGGTGGCTGTTTTGAGGAAGATATAAGGAGGCTTATGTGTGATAGAGTGTATCATATCACGGGGTTTGGATGCACCGGCGAAGTTTGCACCAACTCTCTAGGTGAGAAAGGGCAATGCACGGTACCGAAGAGGCTAGCAATGATGGAAGGGTGAGAGTGCGTATAATCCATGGACTCAACATTAGTCATAAAGAACTCACATACTTATTGCAAAAATCTACAAGTCATCAAAACCAAGCACTACGCGCATGCTCCTATGGGGATAGATTGGTAGGAAAATACCATCGCTCATCCCTGACCGCCACTCATAAGGAAGGCAATCAAAGAAACACTTCATGCTTCAAATTTTTCACACAACAGTTACCATACGTGCATGCTACGTGACTTGCAAACCTCAACACAAGTATTTCTCAATTTCACAATTACTCAACTAGCATGACTCTAATATCACCACCGTTATATCGCAAAACTATTGCAAGGAATCAAACATATCATATTCAGTGATCTACAAGTTTTATGTAGGATTTTATGACTAACCATGTGAATGACCAATTCCTGTCATCTCTCTAAATAGATATAAGTGAAGCAAGAGAGTTTAATTCTTTCTACAAAAGATATGTCCACACTCTAACAAATATAAGTGAAGCAAAAGAGGATTCTACAAATGGCGGTTTTCTATGTGAAGAGAAACAGACAATCCAAACTTCAAATGATATAATTGAAGCACATGAAGCATTTAATAAAGCCATACTAAAAAGATATAAGTGAAGTGCAAAGAGCATTCTATAAATCAACCATGGACTATCTCATACCAGCATGGTGCATCAAAGAAAAGTGAAAACTAAATTCAAAAGATGCTCCAAGATTTGCACATATCACATGAACGAAACGAATCCGAAAACATACCGATACTTGTTGTAGAAAGATGGGATGCCTTCCGAGGCATCCCCAAGCTTAGACGCTTGAGTCTCCTTGACTATTTACCAGGGGTGCCTTGGGCATCACCAAGCTTGAGCTCTTGTCTCTCCTCCTTCTCCTCACATCGAGACATCCTCGATCTTCGAACACTTCATCCACACAAAACTCAACAGAAAGCTTGGTAAGATCCATTAGTATAATAAAGCAAATCACTACTCTAAGTACTGTTGCAAACCAATTCATATTTTGTTTTTGCATTTTAGCTACTGTAATATAAATTTTCCATGGCTTAATCCACTGATAGAAATTGATAGTTTCATCAAAACAAGCAAACTATGCATCAAAAACAGAATCTCTCTTAAACAGGATAGTCTGGAGTAATCTGAACATTCACCATACTTATGGTACTCCAAAAATTCTGAAAAATTTAGGAAAAATAAACAATTTGTATAGAAAGACAGTGCAAAAATTTTCAGAACCGTTTGACGTTCCAATAAAAAAAATGTAAAATCGCGCACTACAGCCAAAGTTTCTGTTTTGCACCGCACAAACCAACAAGCAATGTAAACATCCTAAAGGCAAATCTTGGCACATTATTTTTATGATAAAATTAATTTATACTTTATAAAAGAACACAACATAAATAAATGACTCTCTCAAACTTCCGGGTTGTCTCCCTGGCAGCGCTTTCTTTAAAGCCATTAAGCTAGGCATATAGTGCTCAAGTAATGGATCCACCTGGATCCCAAGGTATATCAAAGCCAATTTTAATTAACAATGATTTGTGATTTAGTAGTGAGCACAAAGTAACATATATCATGCAACAACAAAGTCTAACTCTCTTCCTATGCATCGTCATGTCATAAAAGAACAATTCATGCACACATAGTAAAGGCCAATGCATAGTATAAACAATTTCTTGCAATTTTATCATATTAGAAACATGGAGGGGAGGAGATGTAGTTCCTCTCTCATAATAATTGCAAGTAGGAAAAGCAAGCACATGCATATTATATCTATCAAAATCATCATGTGTAGTAGTAAAAGGCAACCCATCAATATAATCCTTAATAAGGGCAAACTTCTCCGTTATAGTGTAGTCTGGAGAATTCAAAAAGATAATAGGACTATCATGTGTGGGTATAATAGCAAAAATTTCATGTTTAACATAAGGAACTATAGCAAGTTCATCTCCATAAGCATAATTCATATTGGCATCTTGGCCTCAAGAATAGCAAGCATCAAGTTCATCAAAAAGGGATATTTCAAACGAATCAACGGGATCATAGCAATTATCATGGCATTCATCCTTTGGTAAGAACGAAGGGACATTAAATAATTTATGAGTTGGAGAGTTACTCTCATTAGAAGGTGGGCACGGGTAGCTAATCCGATCTTCCTCCTTTTGTTCTTCGCTCTCCTCATCATCTTTTTCATCCAATGAGCTCATAGTTTCATCAATTTCTTCTTCCATAGACTCCTGCAAAATATTAGTCTCTTCTCGGACAACGGAGACTTTCTCAATAAATTCATCAATATAATAATTGTATTTATAATTCTCATAGCAATATTTAAGGATAGCTAAATTTTCAGGTCTATAAACTAAATCATCAAAATCTTCAAACTCTTTAAACAAAGATTCAATTTCACAAGCACCCTTAAAAGCAACAAATTCTTCTATTCGTTCCACATCATAGTAATCATATATACCATTAGCATAAGAAGCTAAGGTTTCATTATCATTAAAATTGCATGAAAAGGGAAGGTGTGGAGCCATCATCCTAGAGCAACAAGCATAGTTGCCGAGCATACCAATGCAACATATAAATTTGATCCCATAATAGTTTCCCTTTTTGAGTCAAGCGATAATCCCTTAAGTATTCACGTTGAGCCAACGTGTCTCCCATTATATAATTGAATGGGGTTTTCTCAGGATTATTGAAGTAGTGCATAATATCTTTCACATAATGAGCATCGAGGGTTTAGGAGGTTCCCCATCTCCATGAGTAGCAAGTAAACCTATTTTTTGGTATTTCGTGTTCCATATCCATAAATAAAGATAGAGAACAACTTAGAACAGCAAATAAAATCCACTTAGTGATAAAGCAAACAAGCACACACGAGAATATTCACCCCACGCTATTGCTCCCCGGCAACGGCGCCAGAAAAAGGTCTTGATAACCCACAAGTATAGGGGATCAATTGTAGCCTCTTTCGATAAGTAAGAGTGTCGAACCCAACGAGGTGCTAAAGGTATAACAAATATTCCCTCAAGTTCTATCGACCACCGATACAACTCTATGCACGCTTAATGTTCGCTTTACCTAGAACAAGTATGAAACTAGAAGTACTTTGTAGGTGTAACGGGATAGGTTTGTAAAAATATAAAGGGCACGCAAATAAAACCTAGGGGCTGTTTTAGGTAAAGAAGCAATAAAGTTAGTATAGCGAGTGTGGAGAAGTGGTGGTAGGAGTTGCGAAATTGTCCCTAAGCAATTGACTACTTTACTAGACCGATAGCAAGTTTTATGTGGGAGAGGCCACTTCTAGCATGTCATCCCTAACTTGGAATTCTATGCACTTATGATTGGAACTATTAGCAAGCATCCGCAACTACTAATGTTCATTAAGATGAAACCCAACCATAGCATTAAGATATATTGGTCCCCCTTCAATCCCGTATGCATCAATTTCTATGCTAGGTTGAAGCTTCTGTCACTCTTGCCCTCCAATACATAGTACTATCAACATACAACTAACCCTATGGTATGACCCACGCGCGCGCTCATATGATGGGCACCAAAGGACAACAACATAACCACAAGCAAATTAAACCAATCATAGCAATTTACCAATTACCGATAGGACAACGAAAATCTACTCAGACATCATAGGATGGCAACACATCATTGGATAATAATATGAAGAATAAAGCACCATGTTCAAGTAGAGGGTGCAACGGGTTGCGGGAGAGTGGATCGCTGTAGATAGATGGGGGAAGGTGATGAAGGTGTCGGTGAAGATGACAGAGGTGTTGGTGTAGATCGCCGTCACACGATGATGGCCCCAGCGGCGTTCCGGCGCCACCGGGAGAGAGGGGGAGAGAGCCCCTTCTTCTTCTTCTTCTTCCTCGACCTTCTCCCTAGATGGGAGAAGGGTTTCCCCTCTGGTCCTTGGCTTCCATGGCATGGGAGGGGCGAGAGCCCCTCCGAGATTGGATATGTCTCTATCTATTTCCGCGTTTTTCTGCCTTCCAGATTCTAGCCTTTCACCGTTTCTTATATTCCCGGAGATCCGTAACTCCGATTGGGCTGAAATTTTAACACGATTTGTATCTAGATATTGGCTTTCTTGCAGTGAAAGAAGGGCACCAACCACCTTACGAGGTGGCCACGAGGGTCAGGGGCACGCCTCCCTGCCTCATGGTCCCTCGGGCATCGTCTCGCGTTGATTCTTCTTCCCAAAAATCACATATATTCCAAAAAAATCTCCGTAAGTTTTTATACCGTTTGGACTCCATTTGATATGGATTTTCTGCGAAACAAAAAACATGCAACAAACAGGAACTGACACTGGCACTGGATCAATATGTTAGTCCCAAAAATAGTATAAAAAGTTGCCAAAAGTATATGAAAGTTGTATAATATTGGCATGGAACAATAAAAAATTATACAATGGAGACGTATGAGTCTCCAAGCGACCGAATGCGGCAGCGGCGACGGCGTCCCGGAAGAAGAACAAAGCGGTAGACGACTCTTTTAGGCGGCCGAAGAAGAAACTTGCAGGGCGTCCAGTCGAGCTTCCGCAGACTGAAGCGCCGGAGAGCTCACAATTTGTTGTGTCGGCGGTCGGTGCGCACAAGGTGTTTGATGAAATGCCCACAAGGTATGATTTCGCCCCCCATTTTTGTTGTTTTTTACATGAATGGATACATATGGATAGCTTAGTTTTCTTCTACATACTTTGTCGGGGGGATGAACCCCTGGCAAGCAATGGAACCCGGATCCTTTTCAAAAACATCAAGGCTAGCAACGACCCTCAATCCGGCTTGCCCTTGCCGGATTCCGCAACCTGGCCAAGACCCGCAATTCGGCCAAATCTCGTAACCCGGCCAAATCCGCTCGCGCATGCCGCCGGTCCTAGCGAGTCAAGAATTCCTTGACAAGTAAGCGCAATCGTAGTGCGCCCCTCAACCCGGCCATGGGTCAGCTCCCGTCCCGTCCAGGGCGTATGACGGAAAAAGTACTCATGAAGAGATGAGCAAGGCAACAGCGGGCCACCTACCCCGCTGAGCACAGCCGGCGTGGCTACAGTGCATCCCCCATCCTGCTGACGCAAGCCGATGGTGACCAGGCGACGTGCCACTGTAGCCGAGCCGGCTCAACCACTCCGTGATGCACGACAAGATGGGGAACAGTGCCCTCTGGCACCAGGGCCCGCGCCTAAAGAATCCGGCGTACCCTGGTACCTGGCAAGCCCCAGCTCTGGCTTCCCAGACGCTGACATCCCGGCTCCACGACCATGTAACTTTACCATTGTAATCCTGAGGGGTTGGCCTATAAACCCCCCCAGGATGCCTCCATGCACGGGAGAGCACATACGATCAGGTCACCAGCAGAATACACACACAGGGAGAAGGAGCAACCTATGCCCTGGCCTGTCTTCCTTCCTCCCCAAAATAGCTCCAGGAGCAAGCTTGTATCATCCACATATAAATCACACTCGGCAGGACAAGGGGTGTTATCTCTTCGGAGAGCCCCGAACCTGGGTATGTCTTGCATCCCTTGCTCGCTGATGCCGACCCTGCCTCTGGAGCCCATCGGTGCCCTCGAGCCCGCCCCTCTCTTTAGCCATCCTTTGGCATCTGCCATGCGCCCACCATGACAGTTGGCGCCCACCGTGGGGCAACTCAAGGTCCTGATCGGAGACATGTTCCAGATGGGGCCCTTCATCGACTTTGGCGAGCACATTGCGCACTGCGCATTCCCCGCACCTGGCGCGCCAATGGCTGGCCCCACCAACTCGCTCATCGCCTCCTTCGACGTGCTACGCATCTCCGACGCATCCGTAGCCAATAAGTACCCCAGCGGGGTGCTCGACGTCACCGACTCGCTTGTCCCCCTCGGTGGCGAAATCTCCGTCGGGGTGCCGGATCTCTGTGTCTGGGTGGAGGCGCTCGCCACCGACTCTGACTCGGCTTCTTCTAGCACCTCGAAGAAGGCCACTGCCACCAAGGCCGCAACGGAGTGCGCCAGCGTGCCCGACCCGCTGCGCGCCATAATGCAGAACCTCAGCATTCCCATTGCCACCGACCTTAACGCCACCAACGCCACCCAGGCCCTGGCCCAGCTTGAGGAGGGGCGCAAGCGCCTACTGGACGAGGCCAAGATGCTTGCTACTACACATCGCCGGTTGGAGTCTGTCCAGCAGGAGCATGACGTCGCGTACGGCTTCACGCCAGCCGCAGCAAAGCCCAGCCGGGTTGGTGAAGTGCGGAACCGTGGCGCCGCCATCGGCCGCGCACTGGGCTTGATCCCGACCGTCTACAACACCCCCATGAAGAACATGCACGCCGCGGAGGCGGCCGCAGTGGGTCTGGAGAAGCTGCAAGGCGAAGAGATGTAGGAGCGCCTGCGGCGCGTAAGCGAGCTTCTCGGCGCTGCGAACACGCAACATGACAACCTCGACCATCCCGCTGCGTCTAACTCGCGCCGCACCAAGGATCTTGAGCAACGGAACACATCGTCTTCCCCGCCCCAGCGAAGCTCACTCTGGCTACACCCGAACCCGGTGCAACCGTGCCCCAAGAGCTGGTGGTGGCCAGGGCAATGAGTCGGCTCCGGAAGAGCGGCACCAGCAAGATCTCCCCCCACAATCCAGCCAACGCGACTGTCCGACTACGGTCGACCCAGCTCCCTGCGGCCCGGTCGCAAGCTGGCTAGGCCTGCATGCCATCGACGATGTCGACACTCGCCATCGCCTCGATCAGCTCGCCCTCTCCCTCGAGTTGGAGGAAGACAATGTTGTCAGGCCGGCATGGTTCGGTCCGCGCATTCGGGATGAGCCCTTCCACAAAGGGTTCACGCTGCCCCGTGACACTCCCAAGTACAATGGGACCGTCAAGCCAAAGGATTGGCTCATCGACTACACCACCGCCATCGGCATCGCGGGCGGCAACAGCCGCCTTTCGGTGCGCTACACCCCACTCATGCTCCAAGGGTCAGCCCGCACATGGTTGAACAGCCTGCCGGCCGGCAGCATCAACGCGTGGGTTGATTTCGAGCAAGCCTTTGTCCGCAACTTCACCGACACCTACAAGCGTCCCAGCCGCCCCAGTCAGCTCGCCATGTGCGTGCAGGGGCCAACGAAAAGCGTTAGCGAGTACCTCAAACGCTGGACCGAGCTTCAGAACAGTTGCGAGGGCGTCGATGAGGTCCAAGCCATTTAGTACTTCGTGAGTGGCTGCCAAGATGGCATCCTGCTCAAGCACAAGCTCTTGCGCTCCGAGCTGACCACCATGGCCGCACTCATGGTCACGACGGACAAGTACGCCATGGCCGACTCCGCCATGATGATCCAAGTGGTGCTGGACGAAGCCGGCAAGGCGTTGCCGGCACCACCCGCCAAGCCGACTGGCGAGAGCAGCCGCCAGAAGAACAACAAGCGCAAGGCCGACTAGCAGCCCCCCCGCTATGACAACCGCCTCGTCGCAGCCGCCGAGCAAGCGCCCACGACCGAGCCGACCGGCAAGCGCCCGTGAACCGGCAAGACGGCATGGCAACCCTCCATGAGCTTTGAGGAGATGCTCGACGCTCCCTGCAAGCACCACAACAGCACAAGGCCGTTCATGCACCCGCTTCGGTAGTGCTCCATCACCAAGAGCATCATGAGGGGTGATATCCCACCGCCTCTGGCCCTGGCTCTGGGCGCAACATAGCCGCCGCCGCCGCCTCATCTCCCGCCCCCGGCAAACGGCACGATGCACGATGATGTCTTCCCCGACCAGAACACAAGATACATCATCTTCACCAGCCTTGGCGATGACAAGCATAGCGAGCGCCTGCTCTGGCAGGAGGTGAACACCGTCGTCTCGGTCGTGCCGGAGTATATGCACTGGTTGGAGCGCCCGATCAGCTGGACCCGGGAAGACCACCTAGCCATCATGTCGAACCTAGGGGGCTATGCCCTCGTCCTTGACACCAACATCGTCGCTGCCAGCGTACTTGCAGGTTCTCGTGGGTTCTCATTGACGGCGGCAGCAACATCAACATCCTCTACCGCGACACCATGACCAAGATCGGCATCGAGGCCAAGCACTTGGAGCCATCCCAAACGGTGTTCCACGGCATCGTGCCGGGTCTCTCCTGCTCCCCCATCGGTTGGATCCGGCTTAGCATCCTGTTCAACACGAACGGTCATTTCCGATGCGAACCCATCTGGTTCGAGGTGGTGGACCTGTCCAGCGCGTACCATGCATTGCTGGGTCGGCCTGCGCTCGCCAAGTTCATGGCGGTCCCCCACTATGCCTACCTAAAGATGAAGCTGTCGGGTCCTAAGGGCCTCATCACCATCGTTGGCGACTACAGGAAGTCCCTGGAGTGCACCCAAGCCCACGCCAGGTTGACCGAGTCACTGGTCATAGCCGAGGAGCGTCGCTAGGTCGACCGGATCGTCGCACTAGCTGGCGAGCAACCGGCTGTGCCAGCTTCAACTAAGGAGTCGGCCGGCGAGGCCTCATTCCAGCCGTCCAAGGAGACCAAGAAGGTCAAGCTGAACCCGGAAGACCCCAGCTGCAGCAAGTACGTCGTCGTGGGCACCCGCCTCGATAGCAAATAGGAAAGCAAGCTTGTCGACTTCCTCCATGAGAATCGGGATATCTTTGCATGGTCCCCAAAGGACATGTCGGGAACTCCAAGGAAGTACGCCAAGCACAAACTACACATTCGCAAGAACGCCAAGCCTATCCGTCAACCATTACATCGCTTTTCAGAAGAGAAGAGCAGAACCATCGGTGAAGAGGTCGCCAAGCTACTCGCGGTAGGCTTCACCATGGAAGTGTTTTGCTACCTCTTGAGCTTACTATGGTTTTTCCCTTCAAGAGGAAAGGGTGATGCAGCAAAGGAGCGTAAGTATTTCCCTTAGTTTTGAGAACCAAGGTATCAGTCCAGTAGGAGACTACACAACAAGCCACCGAATACCTGCACAAACAAACACCAACTTGCAACCAACGCGACAAAGGGGTTGTCAATCCCTTCACGGTTATTCACAAAGTGAGATCTGATAGAGATGGATAAATAGTGAAGTAATATTTTTTTTTCGCATTTTTGGTTTATGGAACGAAAAGTAAAAGATTGCAAAGTAAGGGAACGACGACAAAAATTGGCAAGTTGATGGGAAACTAATATGATATAAAATAGACCCGAGGGCCATAGGTTTCACTAGAGGCTTCTCTCAAGATAGAAATTATTACAAATTGCTGCCGAGCAATTGATAGAAAAGCGCAAAGTGATGATGATATCTAAGGCTATGATCATGAATATAGGTCAAGTAGACCGAAACAATTTTGCATCTACTACTATTACTCCACACATCGACCGACTCCTGCCTGCATCTAGAGTATTAAGTTCATAAGAACATAGTAACACATTAAGTAAGATGACATGATGTAGCGGGATTAACTCAAGCAATATGATGAAAACCCCATCTTGTTATCCCCGATGGCAACAATACAATACGTGCCTTGCTGCCCCTACTGTCACTGGGAAAGGACACCGCAAGATTGAACCCAAGCTAAGCACTTCTCCCATTGCACGAAAAACCAATCTAGTTGGCCAAACCAAATCGATAGTTTGAAGAGACTTGCAAAGATATCAAATCATGCATATAAGAATTCAGAGGAGATTCAAATAATACTCATAGATAAGCTGATTCATAAATCCACAATTCATCGGATCTCGGCAAACACACCGCAAAAGAGTATTACATCGAATAGATCTCCAAGAATATCGAGGAGAACTTGGTATTGAGAATCAAAGAGAGAGAAGAAGCCATCTAGCTACTACCTATGGACCCGTAGGTCTGAAGTAAACTACTGACGCTTCATCAGAGAGGCAATGATGTTGATGTAGAAGCCGTCCATGATCAATTCCCCCTCCGACAAGACGCCGGAAAAGGCCTCGAGATGGGATCTCACGGGTACAGAAGGTTGCAGCAGTGGAAAAGTGGTTTCGTGGCTCCCCTGGATGTTTTTGGGGTATAAGAGTATATATAGGCGAAAGAATTAGGTCAGGGGAGCTATGAGGGGACCACAAGGTCGGGGGGCGCGCCCACCCCCTGGGTGCACCCTCCACCCTTGTGGCCGCCTCGAGGCTCCTATGACTTGTACTCCAAGTCTCCTGGGTGTCTTCTGGTCCAAGAAAAATCATGGCAAAAGTTTTATTCCGTTTGGTATTCCTTTTCTGCAAAACTCTAAAACAAGGAAAAAAAATAGAAACTGGCACTGGGCTCTAGGTTAATAGGTTAGTCCCAAAAATCATATAAAATAGCATATTAATGCATATAAAACATCCAAAACAGATAATATAATAGCATGGAACAATAAAAAATTATAGATACGTTGGAGATGTATCAAGAATCCCCAAGCTTAATTCCTGCTCGTCCTCAAGTAGGTAAATGATAAAAACAGAAATTTTGATGTGGAATGCTACCTAACATATTTATCCATGTAATTCTCTTTATTGTGGCATGGATGTTCAGATCGGTAAGATTCAAAACAGAAGTTTAATATTGAAATAAAAACAATAATACTTCAAGCATACTAACAAAATAATTATGTCTTCTCAAAATAACATGGCCAAAGAAAGCTTATCCCTACAAAATCATTGTAACGCCCTAGATGTAACTTTCCCAATTTGTAATCCAACTCTTGCCGTTTCCGGCGTTAAGTTATATTTATTTCTCGGGTTCGGGTCTTTGTCTCCGTGTGTTGTTTTCGTTTTCATGCATCTCATATCATGTCATCATGTGCATTGCATATGCATACGTGTTCGTCTCATGCATTCGAGCATTTTCCCCGTTGTCCATTTTGCATTCCGGCGCTTCGTTCTCCCCCGGTGGTCAATTCTAGCTTTCTTTCGTGTGTGGGGTTTAAACATTTACGGATTGGACCAAGACTTTCCAAGCGGCCTTGGTTTACTACCGGTAGACCGCCTGTCAAGTTTCGTGCCATTTGGACTTCGTTTGATACTCCAACGGATAACCGAGGGACCGAAAAGGCCTCGTGTGTGTTGCAGCCCAACACCCCTCCAATTTGGCCCAAAACCCACAAAACTCTACTCCATGTCCTAGAGCGTTCGATCATGATCGCGTGGCCGAAAACCGCACCTCATTTGGACTCTCCTAGCTCCACTTATGCCTATAAATACACCCCCTTCGTTTTCGGATCTCTCTCTCCCCGAAACCCTAGTAAAAAAAAACATCTCCGCGCCGTCGACGGACATGTCCGGAGCCTAGCCGGACACATCCGCCGCGCCCCCTCGCCCACTCCCCAAGCGCCACGTGGAGGGCGGACCACTTCCCCGCCGCCGGCCCGCCGAAGCCCGGGGCAGGCCCTCCTGCGCCGCCACCCGGGCCCCGACCTCGCCTCCTCCCCGCGTCGTCTTCCTCCGGGACGGCCGAGCTCCGCCGCGGGAGCTCGCCGCCCAGCCGCCGCCGGTCGCCCCGACCTCGCCTCCCGGCGCCACCGCCGCCTCGGGCCACCGCCGCCGACCCCGCGCGCTGCTCCGCCGCCTCGGGCCACCGCCGTCGCCCCACCTACTCCGGCCACCGACGAACTCCGGCGAGCTCCAAGTCCGGTCAACCTCGGGAGTCGCACCGTGAACAGTGCCAGATCCAGATCCAAAATCCGCCCCGGTTGACTTTTGTTCCTCGAACCCTAATTTTCGAGCAAACTTTGACCTGCCATAACTTTGCATCCGTAGCTCCGATTTGGACATATTATATATCAAAATGTTCGTCTCAACGAGTACATCATTTCATTCCATTGCATCATTTTCATTTGAGCTCATCTTGATGCCCAAAATTCTGTTAGAAGGAGGCTTCGTGAGTTAATTGTCAGATCTGCTAGTTCATCTTAGACTTTTGTCATTTTTGCCATGATTATTGTGTGCATGCTATGCCTATGAGTCCTTCATATGTTTTGTTAAGGATTTTGTCTTCTTTCCAGAGGTGCAACCCATGCATTTTTAGGATGTGTGTGGTGACTTGTGCAAGCTTGCAAAGTGAGGCACCCGGTAAATCAGTTTTCAGGGACTTAGTAGTTTTCAGTAAGTCTGGGATTATTTAGTTCATGATGCCATATGTTCAGCTTGTTTCCTAGTGATCCGTGCCTCTTTTGAGGATGATCAGTGAAGGAGTTTTGTTAATCATGTTATGCTCTATCCATCCATGTCTTTGTTTGCAATTTAGGAGCACCCTAGCTTGAGTCAATCGAGCTCTACTTTTGCTTCATGGTGAATCTGGGCAGATCGTCAACTCGTTTGCGATTTTGCCGATGTTGTTGTAGTTGATCCATGCATGCTATGCCATTGTTCTTGCCATGGCTAGCTAGAATTTTGTGCCTTCTTAATGGATGTATGCTTGCCTTGCCATGACTTGCACCGTGGTGAGTGCATCGAGCTCGTAAACATGCCTTCGTGAGTTATATTTCAGCATGTCTCAGTTTTCACTAAGTCTGAAAACTGATTGTGTTTTAGCTATGTTCGTGTGCTCGTTTATATATTTTGTGATCCCTTTTGGCCCCAGGTCACTTAGGGACTTTTGTTAAGCTTATTGAGTATCTCCATGCCATGTTCTTATTTATCTTAATCAGGTCATGTATCATGTTGATTTGCTGCTCCGAAGAGGGCTTCGTGATCTGAAATTTCAGACAAGTGTTAATTTCACTAAGTCTGGAATCTGTTTTGCATTTGCGTTTTTGCCATGCTTGTTTGAACCTCATAATGGATGAATTGGCCGTAGCTCAGTGCTAGTCTTTTGTTAAGCATCTTGTGTGCATCCCTTCCATGTATTTTGTTGTCATGTTTAGTGGCTGTAGCATGTTCATTTCATTGCATTTAGATGCCTACTTGCTGTATATCGTAGACCGGTGTCATATCTTAAAACGCTTGCCAATTCCAAATCGTAACTCCGATTCCGATGATCTTTATATCGTTTTCAAGCGATTTCATCTCATCTTTCCAGTGGCACCCTTGGAATTCCAAGTTGAGGCCAGGTTCATGCATTTTCTGTCATATCTTGCATTTTGCATCCCGCATCGCATCCCGCATAGCATATCGTCATTTCATCATATTGCTTGGTCTTGCACGTGGTTGATTGTATCCTTGTTGCTTGTTTGTCTTGTCGGGTAGAGCCGGGAGACGAGTTCGCTACCGAGGAGTCCGTTGAGTTTGCTTGTGAGGATCCAGTCAACTCTGACAACCGTGCAGGCAAGATGATCATACCCTCGAAATCACTACTATCTTTGCTATGCTAGTTTGCTCGCTCTTTGCTATGCCAATGCTACGATGCCTACCATTTGCTTGTCAGCCTCCCAATTGCCATGTTGAAAAATCTAACCCACCTTGTCCTAGCAAACCGTTGATTGGCTATGTTACCGCTTTGCTCAGCCCCTCTTATAGCGTTGTTAGTTGCAGGTGAAGATTGGAGGCCGTTTCTTGTTGGAACATCTTTTATTTACTTGTTGGGATATCATTATATTGCTATGTTATCTTAATGCATCTATATACTTGGTAAAGGGTGGAAGGCTCGGCCTCTCGCCTAGTGTTTTGTTCCACTCTTGCCGCCCTAGTTTCCGTCATATCGGTGTTATGTTCCCGGATTGTTGCGTTCCTTACGCGGTTGGGTTATAATGGGAACCCCTTGATATTTCGCCTTGATTAAAGCTTTTCCAGCAATGCCCAACCTTGGTTTTACCATTTGCCACCTAGCCTTTTCTTTCCCTTGGGTTCTGCAGACTCAAGGGTCATCTTGTTTTACCCCCCCGGGCCAGTGCTCCTCTGAGTGTTGGTCCAACCTAGAGCACCGTGCGGGGCCGTCCCTCGGCAACTTAGGTTACATTGGCTCCCGTACACTTAGCTTATCTGGTGTGCCCTGAGAACGAGATATGTGCAGCTCCTATCGGGATTTGTCGGCACATCGGGTGGTGTTGCTGGTCTTGTCTTAACCTGTCGAAGTGTCGTGAGTTACCGAGATACCGAGTCTGATCAGAACGTCTTGGGAGGAGGTCTATTCCTTCGTTGACCGTGAGAGCTTGTCATGGGCTAAGTTGGGACTCCCCTGCAGGGATTGAACTTTTGAAAGCCGTGCCCGCGGTTATGGGCAGATGGGAATTTGTTAATGTCCGGTTGTAGATAACTTCAACCCTAATTAATTAAAATGAATCAACTGAGTGTGTTACCATGATGGCCTCTTCTCGGCGGAGTCTGGGAAGTGGACACGGTGTTGGAGTAATACTTGCGCAGGTTGTTCCTCTAGTTTTTCACACTCGCGCTTTGCCTCATCTTCTCGCTCTCTTTTGCGAATAAGATAGCCACCATATATGCTAGTCGCTTGCTGCAGCTCCACATATATTTGCCTTACCCATTTTCCTATAAGCTTAAATAGTCTTGATCGCGAGGGTGCGAGATTGCTGAGTCCCTGTGGCTCACAGATTACTATAACTCCAGATGCAGGTCCAGGTGATTCCGCTCCAGGTGACGAGTACGAGCTCAAGTGGGAGTTCGACGAGGACTCTCAGCGTTACTACGTTTCCTTTCCCGATGATCAGTAGTGGTGCCCAATTGGGGGTGATTGGGACCGTTGTCGCATGTTGGGTTTCCTTCTATTTTGGCTCCATAGTCGGGCCATGAGTGTTTTGGATGATGTAATGTTATTATTGTACTTGATTGACGTGGAGAGTGTAAGCCAACTATGTTCTCCCCTTTTATTATTACATTACATGGGATGTTTGTGAAGATTGCCTAACTTGCGACATATGCCTTCAATGTGATTATGTCTCTAAGTCGTGCCTTGACACGTGGGAGCTATAGTCGCATCGAGGGTGTTACAATCATAGAGTCTGGCTATGCTCCATCTTCATCACACAAAATATTTAAATCATGCACAACCCCGATGACAAGCCAAGCAATTGTTTCATACTTTTGACGTTCTCAAACTTTTTCAACTTCCACACAATACATGAGCGTGAGCCATGGACATAGCACTATAGGTGGAATAGACGATGGTTGTGGAGAAGAGAAAAAGAAGGAGATAGTCTCATATCAACTAGGCGTATCAACGGGCTATGGATATGCCCATTAATAGATATCAATGTGAGTGAGTAGGGATTTCCATGCAACGGATGCACTAGAGCTGTAAGTTTATGAAAGCTCAAAAAGAAAACTAAGTGGCTGTGCATCCAACTTGCTTGCTCATGAAGACCTAGGGCGTTTGAGGAAGCCCATCGTTGGAATATACAAGCCAAGTTTTATAATGAAAAATTCCCACTAGCATATGAAAGTGATATCATAGGAGACTCTCTATCATGAAGATCATGGTGCTACTTTGAAGCACAAGTGTGGCAAAAAGGATAGTAACATTGTCCCTTCTCTCTTTTTCTCTCATTTTTTGGGCCTTCTTTTTTTATTTGGCCTTTCTCTCTCTCTTTTTATTTCCTCACATGAGAAAATGCTCTAATAATGAAAATCATCACACCTCTATTTACTTACAACTCAAGAAATACAACTCGATACTAGAACAAAAATATGACTCTATGTGAATGCCTCCGGCGGTGTACCGGGATGTGCAATGAATCAAGAGTGACATGTATAAAAAATGATGAACGGTGGCTTTGCCACAAATACGATGTCAACTACATGATCATGCAAAGCAATATGACAATGATGATGCATGTCATAATAAACAGAATGGTGGAAAGTTGCATGGCAATATATCTCAGAATGGCTATGGAAATGCCATAATAGGTAGGTCTGGTGGCTGTTTTGAGTAAGGATATGTGCTGGGTTTATGGTACCGTGAAAGTTGCGCAGTACTAGAGAGGCTAGCAATGGCGAAAAGGTGAGAGTGCGTATACTCCATGGACTCAACATTAGTCATAAAGAACTCACATACTTATTGAAAAAATCTATTAGTCATCAAAACAAAGTACTACGCGCATGCTCCTAGGGGGGGGGGGTAGATTGGTAGGAAAATACCATCGCTCGTCCCCGACCGCCACTCATAAGGAAGACAATCAAAAACATCTCATGCTCCAACTTCGTTACATAACGGTTCACCATACGTGCATGCTACGGGACTCACAAACCTTAACACAAATATTTCTCAAATTCACAACTACTTACTAGCACGACTCAATTATTACCATCTTCATATCTCAAAACAGTCATAAGGAATCAAACTTCTCATAGTATTCAATGCACTTTATATGAAAGTTTTTATTATATCCCTTTGGATGCCTATCATATTAGGACTAATTTTACAACCAAAGAAAATTACCATGCTGTTTAGAGACTCTCGAAATAATATAAGTGAAGTACAAGAGTTCATCAATTTCTATAAAATAAAACCATCACCATGCTCTAAAAAGATATAAGTGAGGCACTAGAGCAAATTTGCCTAGCTCAAAAAATATAAGTGAAGCACATAGAGCATTCTAATAAATCACGATTCATGCGTGTCTCTCTCAAAAGGTGTGTATAGAAAGGATGATTGTGGCAAAATAAAAAGCAATGAATCAAATCATACAAGACGCTTCAAGCAAAAGAGGGGATGCCTTCCCGAGGCATCCCAATCTTAGGCCTTTTGACAGCCTTGAATATTACCTTGGGGTGCCTTGGGCATCACTAATCTTAGGCTCTTGCCACCCCTTATTCCAGAGTCCATCAAATCCTTACCCAAAACTTGAAAACTTCACAACACAAAACTCGAACAGAAAATCTCGTAAGCTCCGTTAGTATAAGAAAATAAATCACCACTTTTGGTACTGTTGTGAACTCATTATTTATTTATATTGGTGTAATATCTAATGTATTACAACTTTTACATGGTTCATACCCCTCGATACTAGCCATAGATGCATCAAAATAAGCAAACAACACGCGAAAAACAGAATCTGTCAAAAACAGAACAGTCTGTAGCAATCTGGAGATTTAGAATACTTCTGTAACTCCAAAAAATCTGAGAAATTACTAAGTCCTAGATAATTTGTTTATTAATCCTCTTCTAAAAGAATTAGTATTTTATCGCGCTTCTGTTAAAAACTAAAACTAATTTCCTGGGCGCAAAAGTTTCTGTTTTTCAGCAGGATCAAATTAACTATTACCGTAAGCTATCCCAAAGGTCTTACTTGGCACAAACACTAACTAAAACACAAAACCACATCTAACAAGAGGCTAGATGATTTATTCAAAGCAAAATAGGACCTAAAAAGCAAGAACAAAAATAAAATTGGGTTGCCTCCCAACAAGCGCTATTGTTTAACGCCCCTAGCTAGGCATTGATAATTTTAATGATGCTCACATGAAAGATAGCAATTGAAATACAAAGAGAGCATCATAAAACACGTGACAAACAACTTTAAGTCTAACATGATTCCTATGCATAGGGATTTTATAAGCAAACGAATTATCAAGGCAAGCAAAAACTAGCATATGCAAGGAAGAAGAAAGAGACAATAGCAATCTCAACATGAAGAGCGGTAATTTAGTAACATGAAAATTTCTACAACCATATTTTCCTTTATCATAATAATTACATGTAGTATCATAAGCAAATTCAACAATATATCTATCACATAAAATATTCTCTTTATGAACCACATGCATGCTATTCATAGATAAGCTGATTCATACATCCACAATTCATCGGATCTCGGCAAACACACCGCAAAAGAGTATTACATCGAATAGATCTCCAAGAACATCGAGGAGAACTTGGTATTGAGAATCAAAGAGAGAGAAGAAGCCATCTAGCTACTAGCTATGAACCCATAGGTCTGAAGTAAACTACTGATGCTTCATCGGAGAGGCAATGATGTTGATGTAGAAGCCCTCCATGATCGGTTCCCCCTCCGACAGGACGCCGAAAAAGGCCCCGAGATGGGAACTCACGGGTACATAAGGTTGCGGCGGTGGAAAAGTGGTTTCATGGCTCTCCTGGATGTTTTTTGGGGTATAAGAGTATATATAGGCGGAAGAATTAGGTCCGGGGAGCTACGAGGGGCCCACAAGGTCGGGGGGCATGCCCCACCCCTGGGCGCGCCCTCCACCCTTGTGGCCACCTCGAGGCCCGTCTGACTTGTACTCCAGTCTCCTGGGTGTCTTCTGGTCCAAGAAAAATCATGGTGAAAGTTTTATTCCGTTTGGACTTTGTTTGGTATTCCTTTTCTGCGAAACTCTAAAACAAGGAAAAAAACAGAAATTGGCACTGGACTCTAGGTTAATAGGTTAGTCCCAAAAATCATATAAAATAGCATATTAATGCATATAAAACATCCAAAATAGATAATATAATAGCATTGAACAATCAAAAATTATAGATACGTTGGAGACGTATCATGTTTCACTCCGAGTGGCTGGCCAACCCGGTCCTCGTCCTGAAGAAGAACAACACCTAGCGCATGTGCATAGACTGCACCAGCCTGAACAAGGCCTGCCCCAAGGATCCTTTTGCTCTCTCGCGGATAGATCAAGTGATCGACTCCACCGCCGGCTGTGAGCTCCTGTCCTTCCTGGGAGCTTACTCCGGCTATCATGAGATCAAGCTGGACCTGGCCGACGCCCTGAAGACGTCCTTCATCACGCCCTTTGGGGCGTACTGCTACATCACCATGTCATTCGGCTTGAAGAATGCCGACGTCACCTTCCAGCGCTGCATGCAGAAATGCCTGCTGACGCAACTCAGCCGTAACATCCACGTCTACGTGGTGAAGACCAAGCATCACCTCATGCTGCTTGACGACCTAAAGGAAACCTTCGCCAATCTGCGCAAGTACCAGATGTTGTGGGAGTCAGTCTAACAGTAAGAGCAGGGGGTACGTAGGAGGAGGCAAGGCCCTAGTTAAGGTGAGGTTGTACACGCAAGTTTTACGAGTTCAGGCCCCTCTCGGAGGAGGTGACAACCCTACGTCTTAGTGCCTCGGAGGCTTGTCGACTGGATTATGCGTGAGAGTTACAGGGGGTGCGAACCCTTGTGTCAGAGGAGGGGGTGGCTTATATAGAGTGCGCCAGGCCCCTCTAGCCCCCGGTTACACAAGGTTCAATGTGAGTTAAGACAAGGGTGTTACTGGTAACACCTGCTATAAATGACTATTAATTATCTTTAAGACTATGGAGCGAACGCTTGACCATTGCCATATTGAGGCGACTGTAGGTCTTCTATACTCCGAGTGATTCTTGATACGTCTCCGTCGTATCAACTTTTCCAAACACTTCTGCCCTTGTTTTGGACTCTAACTTGCATGATTTGAATGGAACTAACCCGGACTGACGCTATTTTCAGCAAAATTGCCATGGTGTTATTTATGTGCAGAAACAAAAGTTCTCGGAATGACCTGAAACTTCACGGAGATTATTTTTGGAAATAATAAAAAAATACTGTCAAAAGATCAAGACCAGGGGCCCACACCCTAGCCACGAGGGTGAGGGGCGCGCCCCCTACCTCGTGGGCCCCCTGGAGCTCCTCCGACCTCAACTCCAACTCTATATATTCATGTTCGGAGAGAAAAAAATCAAAGAGAAAGATTCATCACGTTTAACGATACGGAGCCACCGCCAAGCCCTAAACTCTCCGGGGAGGGCCGATCTGGAGTCCGTTCGGGGCTCCGGAGAGGGGAATCCATCGCCATCATCATCAACCATCCTCCATCACCAATTTCATGATGCTCACCGACGTGCGTGAGTAATTCCATCGTAGGCTTGCTGGACAGTGATGGGTTTGATGAGATTTATCATGTAATCGAGTTAGTTTTGTTAGGGTTTGATCCCTAGTATCCACTATGTTCTGAGATTGATGCTGCTATGACTTTGCTATGCTTAATGCTTGTCACTAGGGCCCAAGTGCAATGATTTCAGATCTAAACCTATTATGTTTTCATGAATATATGTGAGTTCTTGATCCTATCTTGCAAGTCTATAGTCACCTACTATGTGTTATGATCTGGCAACCCCGAAGTGACAATAATCGGGACCACTCCCGGTGATGACCGTAGTTTGAGGAGTTCATGTATTCACTGTGTGTTAATGCTTTGGTCTGGTACTCTATTAAATGGAGGCCTTAATATCCCTTAGTTTCCACTAGGACCCTGCTGCCACGGGAGGGTAGGACAAAAGATGTCATGCAAGTTCTTTTCCATAAGCATGTATGACTATATTCGGAATACATGCCTACATTACATTGATGAATTGGAGCTAGTTCTATGTCACCCTAGGTTATGACTGTTACATGATGAACCACATCCGACATAATCCTCTATCACCGATCCATTGCTTACGAGCTTTCCATATATTGTTCTTCGCTTATTTACTTTTCCATTGCTATTGTTATCATCACTACAAAACACCAAAAACATTACTTTTGCTATCATTACCTTTTGCTACCGTTACCACTACTATCATATTACTTTGCTACTAAATACCTTGCTGCAGATATTAAGTTTCCAGGTGTGGTTGAATTGACAACTCAACTGCTAATACTTGAGAATATTCTTTGGCTCCCCTTGCGTCAAATCAATAAATTTGGGTTGAATACTCTACCCTCGAAAACTGTTGCAATCCCCTATACTTGTGGGTTATCAAGACTATTTTCTGGCGCCGTTGCCGGGGAGCATAGCTCTATTCTTTGAGTCACTTGGGATTTATATCTGCTTATCATTATGAAGAACTTGAAAGATCCAAGAACCAAGATTTATCCCTCAACTACGAGGGGAGGTAAGGAACTGCCATCTAGCTCTGCACTTGATTCACCTTCTGTTTTGAGTAAGCTTGCGACACCTAAACCCACTTCTGCTATTAATTCTGATATGTTGCATATTATTGATGATGCCACTTCTGCTATGCATGATACTTATGATGAAACTACTTCTATGCCTGATACTACTGTGCCACTCGGTGAATTTCTTGATGAACAACTTGCTAGGGCAAACTGATAATACTGATGAAAGTGATTGCGAAGGCTCTCCTAATAAATATGAATTACCTATTGTGCCTGAGGGCTATGTTATGGATGAAGAAACTAAAAGAGACTTCCTTGCTTGCAATGATAGAAGTGATCTTAAGAAATTATTAGTAAGCTTAAACAAAAAACTCTGAATGCTAGAATGAAATATGATCCTGCTTATGCTACTTCACCTATCTTTGTTACTGATAAGGATTATGAATTC